>NW_012149110.1:0-3765 GCF_000956105.1 Propithecus coquereli | reverse complement strand
CCTGGATTCTATTTTAACAGCTCTTATTTTTCCAAGTGAGTCATTTTTAATTTGTTGGCTGCTACTTTTTTTTTTCTTGCCTAGAATTCTTCCTGGACTTTCCTTTCTTTCTGAGCAGAGTCAAATTCAAAGGTGAACACCATTTCATATTCCTAAGTTGTTCTTCGTCACCTCTTACCTGCAATAGATCTCAGTGGAGACTTAATTAGCCATTAACAAGCCAACATGTTAAGATTTCTAATTAATGATGGCTTGCCTCTCAAGTTAATGTCCTTGGAAATTAACTCCTTCTAGAGATTATTACAATTTGCAGATGAAAGTCCATTATTTATTATGTAAGGAGCTTAGCAGACACAAATTTTAAACATAATGCAGGGGTGTCCCTTACCAGGAAAGATTGTGCTTCCAAAGTCAGTGTGCTAGACAAAAAATGGGTGCATAGTCAAAAATAGCCCCTTGACAAACCCTTAAATGGCACTGCATTAGAGGCCTACGTACTGGTGTCTGTTAGCCACACAGCCTCACGATGACCCTTTCTTCAACTGAGTGCCAGATCCTTAGCATTTAGGAGACATGTTAGATGAGAAATAATTACTTTTAAATGGTATAATTGCATGAAGCATGGCAAGGTGCCCACACTATGAAATAAGCATGAAAATAGTAGATTCTCATCTATCTCCAAGTCTCCCTAGAGCAGGCATTGAAGGAATGTGGCCTGAATTTCCTGCTTATTTAAATTGTTCATTTTCTCCATCACCTCCCTTCCACCCACTCTACTTTTCTCTCTTTTTTAAGTAAGTTAAACATATACAGATGAATTAAGTAAGTTGAACAAAACAGTGTATGATGTTACTGTACTAACTTTTTAAGCAAGAATAGTAATGATAGTTTCATGACTTAATTTTGGCTCTCAGATGTCTTCATATTTTTATATTTGCATCCTTTCTTGCATTAACAAAATCCATACTTTTCAAATTCCCTGGCAAAAGCCTCTATGTCAAAGTTTCTAAAGAAACTAGAGACCTTTACTCGAAATCAATCAGGATAGACACCCAGTAGATTGTCCAACATCTGAGGTCTGGGGAATACTCACTCATGAGAACTCCATGGTCTGCCTAGAAAATTCTCTTCAAGAATCTGCATCTGGAAATAGTTCCTTCATCTTTTTGTCCCTGAGATCTACAAAATATGGGCATTTTGTAGGTTCTTCAAAAATGCTTGTTGAATGAAAAAGATGAAAAGGAAGAGAGGGAGGGAAAGAAGTGGGGATGAAGGAGGGAGAAAGAAAGGGAAGGGAGGAAAGGAAAGAAGACAGGAGAGAAAGAAAGAAGGAAAGGAAAGAAGGAGGAGGGTGGGAGGGAACGTAGCTGACGGGAGGGAAGAGCATGAGTTTGCCAGCTGGTTCTGCACACTTGGAACTCCCTGACCGTGGGCAGTGATGTTTCCTGTCTGATCCTCAGCTCCCTCATCTCAGTGTATAGACAGTGATGAAATGTCTGGCACGTAGTGATTCAACAAATTGGAGCTGTACCTGCTAAGCATTTATTACCAGACCAAATTTGGCCTTCTGATTGCTTAGAATTACCACGTATACCTGCTCTATTCGTAAAAGGTAAATATAGAAATGTATATGTGTAGGGACCGTTCCTGGGCAAAAATTGGCTTAAGCCCAGAGTCAGCGAAACTGGATGTGCTCTCCTTGGGGCCAGAGGACAATAGGTCCCGGACATGGTCTACTGAACAAACAGAACTATTCCTCATGATGGACAGCTTTATGACAGATAATCAAGCGACTGGGGTCTTGCAAACAAGCCAAGGTGACTCATTGTCCTGCATACGGTAATGAGATAAAGAAGTTAAGATGCAAACATTTGCTTCCCTTGAGCAATCGTCTGGAAGGAATGACAATGTGTTTTCCTCAAAGCGCCCAAGGTAGTCACGTACCAGGAAGTAGCTGCCGGACATAGAAAAAGTATATAATAAAGGGACTGGTGCAATAGGGCACTGCAGTCTTGTACGTCTTGTGTGTGTCTGTGTGTTTCTTTCTGTGTCCATCCCCTGTTCTGCAATCGGGCCGCAACATATATGTCTGGAGACTTAAGAGTTGCCTAGTAAGGAGTCATGTTGTCATGAACACTCTGCCCACAAAGACCAACCCAAAGCAGGCAAAATCTCCTGAAAGGCTTTCAAAAGATGCTGCCCTCACAAGCAAAAAGCAAATAAGCAGGAAACAAGGATGACACCAAGATCTGAGTCCTGGCAAATCATTAGTAATTGGGCTGTCTCGTCCTCCTATGTGCCACACATTTCATGTGTGTAACAGTCATCCTCACGTCATCACAGTTGGGAAAGTGTTCCTCTTCTCCTTCTTCTGACAAGCAAATGGAATTCAGGAGGTGCATTCACTGCTAGGTGTCCTTGGGGGCCTTTTCTGTTTTATAAGATTTGAATCCTGGCAAGTAATGGTAAAGAACCCTGTACGAGTGGGGTCTTTGAATATATATTACGTGCCAGGCACTGTTCTCAGCACTCGCACAGGCAGTAATGCATTTCATCCTCACTGTAACTCCTCGGGGCATGGACGCGGGCCCAAGAAGTTAATATAACCTGTAAGGAACAGATGGAGTTGGGATCGGAACAAAAGCTATCTGGCTCCAATGACTTTGCTCTAAACAGCTACACTGATTAGGCTGGTGTTTGTTTCTCCCACGTTGAGCCTGCCTTAAAGAACCTAGTAGGGAGATGGGAGACCAGAACATGGGCAGTGACGCTTAGAGTTGAGCCAGGACTTCCTGAGGATGCTGATGGGGAAATCAGAAAATATGGGACCTGACCTCCTTCCCTTCTCTAGGCTTTCATTTCTTCATTGTAAATTATGGCCGACCATGCCCAACTAAATCACTTCAGTGAGACTGACCATGCATGTGAATACTTGATAAAGAAACTCAAAATCTAATGCCTAAAGCAGAGGTGCCCAATTCAGAGTGCCTGGGTTTGAATCCTGGCTCTACAAGCTGTGTGACCTTGAGTAAGTTACTTAACCTCTCTGTGTCTCAGTTTCCTTATCTGCAATATGGAGATAATAATAGTATCTACTGCATGAGGTTATTGATAGCATTATACACTCAGTGGCTGTGGAATAGGAAGCACACAGTGATATGGGCCATCATCATCGTGTACTATGAAGGATGTATACATTCAGGAATGCTGCTCCATCATTATTTCATACATAAGCCAAACTTAGATCTGCAATATAGGCAGTCACTGTTGCTACTTGATGCTGTGTAGATTTTTACAAAAGCACCTGAAGCTGGGAGAATTGAGAGAAATAGCATGAGGAGGAACATAGTACATAAAGGTCTTTCAAACATGGATCTTTCATCTGCTTCCTGCTTTGTTATCTGAAAGAAAATAGTTTAAAATATGTGCCCTCCTGGCTGATGTTGGCAACCTTGAAATCCCGGTCTACATCTTGTGCAGCTTCTGTTCAAATGGTTGCAGCATCTTCCTTGGTGGTACAATGAAGTGATGGCAGCCTCTGTGTTCCCCAAATGTACTGAGCTATTAGGAAGTCATTTGTAGTGTGAAAGCAGTAGGATATCCTGAGGAAAGAGGAGAAAAGAGAGAAAAGGAGGTTCCAAACAAAGTAACAATCTTTTCCTCCTTTTTCAGAAGCAGCACCTCTAATTTCTTTAGCAAATCATCCTTGCCCACTGGCAATCAATATAGTGTAAGTAGAGCTGACATTATCACATCTTCCCTGAT
>NW_012149109.1:10265-10674 GCF_000956105.1 Propithecus coquereli | reverse complement strand
AAAGATTCTAAAATGCCCCAGTGATTTTTCTTGTTTCTAAGGAAGACACTTTAGATGCTAATTTTTGGAAGCATGTGAAGATCAAAAGAAACAGTGTTTGACTAAAGGGAAAGAAATATTATTTTGAAACAGACATATATTTTCAGGAAAATTGTAGTTTTCCTAAGAGCAAAGTAGTATTCGTATTTATTTAAGATAAAATACAAAGACCAATGTTGTATATAGCATGATTGAATATAAATTCTTTTCTAATAGTAGACCAAAATTGCCAGCAAATCTATTTGTCCTTCTCATAGTTGTGAAGCAACCGCCCACGTCTCCCCTTCGCCATCGGGGATCTGAAAGACGGCCTGCTCTTTCTCATCACCACCTCTTCTGTTATCACCCTCACACCAGCTATCTATCACAG
>NW_012149109.1:9900-10215 GCF_000956105.1 Propithecus coquereli | reverse complement strand
GAGAGCTTCCTTAAAATTCCATCTACTTTTTTATTTTAAAACTCATTACATATGTTTGTCTTTTTTGTTTGTTGGTTTGTTTTGTTTTTGAGACAAGGTCTCACTCAGTTGCCTGCGCTATAGTGTAGTGGCATCATCATAGCTCACTGCAACTTTAAATTCCTGGGATAAAGTGATCCTCCTGCCTCAGCCTCCCGAATAGCTAGGACTACAGGCACACGCCACCATGCCTGGCTAATTTTTTATTTTTTTGTAGAGATGGGGTCTCACTACATTGCCCAGGCTAGTCTTGAACTCCTAGCCTCAAGGGATCTT
>NW_012149109.1:6295-6675 GCF_000956105.1 Propithecus coquereli | reverse complement strand
CTTTTATCTCTTTTTCTCATCACATTAGGGAGTCTTAATATGTTAATTTTGTCAACACTTTGTCATACTTGTGGTACATATTTTCTCTTGGATTATTTTTCTACTTTTCTATGTTGAATTTCACCTTGCTATTTTTATTAGTATTCATATTGCCAAATGCATCCACCATTCATGTATGGCTTCTAAGAGTTTCCTATCTTACTTAAAGCCTTCCCCATGTTCAGTTTATGTGATTATTTTCCCAAAGTTCCTTCTAGTAAGTTTATACTTTTACTTTTACAGCTATAATGTTTTTTCTTTGAGGTTTATTTCTGTATATGTTGTGAGTTAATGGCTTTAATTTTCTTCCAGATGTTGAGTTAGTTGTGCTAACACCATTA
>NW_012149109.1:2731-3115 GCF_000956105.1 Propithecus coquereli | reverse complement strand
TTTTTTTAATTTCAGAAATGTTATAGTTTTTATCAGACTGGTCTTACAGTTTTCTTGTTAAATTTATTCCCCGTTTTACATTTTATCACTACTCTAAAGTTAGTAGCCTAGCAAGACTTTCAAATCCTACCAGAATAAGAAAGTCTGACATACCCCAACTATAACAAGGCAGTATCTGGAGTACAGGGAGTGGCAAGAAACCCCTTGTTGGTTCCCTTTTCCATTTCCCCTTAAAAATAATCAGAAAACTCCCAAGAGTGAGCTTTTGGAAGCAAACTAATCAAGTAACACGGCCTAAAGCTCAACCTAATTTCCTGCTTACTGACTATTTTCACAAACTAGACTACCCACTCCATCTATTCAACATTCCCCTGCGTACCTACT
>NW_012149109.1:0-1871 GCF_000956105.1 Propithecus coquereli | reverse complement strand
AATCTGCCAAAACTTCACCTATAGGAAATTTGACAGTAAAGTCTTTTTCCCCCATATAATCTTTTTTCAAGGAAAGTTGCCTAAATTATGAATAAAAATGTGGAGTCAAAAGCCATATAATCATATTTTAATATTATTTATATAATGGGCACCAATATTCTGCTGGAAAATTATGATTTTTCTTCCAACATAATCCTCATTGTTCATCTAGAAATTATTTTTTTAAATGTCCCCAACATATGTCACAAAAATGGAATGTTTCTACCTGTTCTTTGACTGAGGCGAGGATGGCGGAGGTGGTTTCCGTTTCCGAGCCATCCCCATTGGAGGTGTTTAAGCCTGGGCTCAGGGAGCTGGTCTTCTCTGAGGCTGAAGAAGGCTGGTCTGGGACAGGCATAGCTCCTGCAATGCAAGAGGGCATGCTCAATACCACTGGAGGTTGTCATTGCAAACAGGCATAATTATCAGGTAACTTTAAGGACTATACGTCAGAAAAATGAAAGTTATGAACTTCAGAAAAAGAACATGACATAATTATAGGAGGGGAACAGCGCAAGTAAATAGAAGTAACAGTACAGGTAAATAGAATGTTTTCTCCTTACATCAACCCCAACCAAATTCCAGAACACACACACAGCTTTGTGTTTTGTCTTTGAGGTAAATGGGGAAGGGAATGATGAGAAGGAAAAGGGAAGTGAGATTATAAAGAAGAGAAAAGAGATAAAGAAGAATTAAGTCTAAGAAGCTAGCCCAGCTACAAATTTATCTCTGTTTTAGGGAAATGTATTACTTGCCTTTTGGTATATCTCCGACTCAAAAGAAAATCTAACAGATAATCCCCTTTGCAAAGAAATTATACAAAATAAATGATTAATAATTTATCATTAATTAAAGAGATGCCTGAATTAACATGAGAAGCTTAGTTGCTACCGTGAAATACAGCAAATAACTAGTCCACTCCACAAATATTTACGGACCTCCTACTCTGTGACAGACAACAGACAAAAACTACTAAAAGCAGGCAAAGGCCATTTGCCACAGTTTATTTTGTCTGAGTTTATTTATGAAAGAATGCAGAAACTCAAATACCATTAGACCTAATGCATAAATGGATGCATGCTTACAGGTTAAAGACAAGATTCCCAAAAGGTACTTTGCTTTATTGGAGTTATCTATGATCTGAATGTGTATGTCCCCCAAATTCATATGCTGAAATGCTAACTCCCAAGGTGATGGTATTAGGAGGTGGGGCCTTTGAGAGATCATGAGGGTGAGGCCTTCATTGATGGACAGGATTAACATCCTTACAAAGGAGACCTGAGAGAGATCTCTCACGCCTCCCACCACACAAGGACACAGCAAGAAGGCACCATCAACAAACCAGAAAGTTAGCCCTTATCAGATACTGAATCTGCCAGCACCTTCATCTTGAACTCCCTGGCCTCCAGAACTGTGAGAAATAATAAATTTCTGTTGTTTATAAGCACCCAGTTTATGGTATTTTGTTACAGCAGCCCAAACAGACTGAGAAAGAGAGTGAAGTAATTGTTACATATATCATCTAGCAGTGATCATAAACAGAGTAAGCAATAATTAACACAGGGCAATTTTTACCAGAGCATTACAAAATCCCCATCTCAGTTAAAGGCTGAGGGTAAACAAAAATTATTTTCTTGCCTAAAGTATTATATCACACGACCCTTAGGAACCAGCACTGTGTGACTGTTAAAAGATATTTCCTATAATACTGTATTGGAGTGCCCTGGGTTTTACATTAAGCGAAATAATTTTCATAGAAGACCTTGCCTTATGTTATTAGCTACATTTAGTTAATAATTTAGAGATATGCAAACCTCAACGGACCACATTAC
>NW_012149108.1:4269110-4269440 GCF_000956105.1 Propithecus coquereli | reverse complement strand
GGGAAAATAGTAAGTCTTAACAACAACAACAAAAAATATATAAACAAGAATCAGATAAACTTTCAGGAAAAAAATTAAAATAAAACACAATACCCCCCATGGACACCCCCCCTCAGTAGTGGAATGGAGATAGCAGAGTAAGTGGAAAATACTGGTGAATTGGAGATAGATCCACACAAAATATCTAATCTTAAAAACAGAAAGAAAAAAATGATCAAAAGATAAGAAACTGAGTCTTGCAGACAAAGTGGAAAGTATTAAAAGGTCTACCATTATGACATTGTAGTCTCAGAAAGTAAGGAGAAAGACTGTGGTGCTGAAAAATATTTA
>NW_012149108.1:4262368-4264026 GCF_000956105.1 Propithecus coquereli | reverse complement strand
TGAAAGAGCATCCAGTAAGTGACCATAGTTATTCATCATGACTAACTGGGAGTATATTTTCTTTATCTATGAGAGTAACTCTGCTAAACTCACCTTCATAGGTGAAATGGTTGTGGTGAGAATGCTAGATCTATGGAACACAATAGTTTTGAGAAATTTATTACACTTGATCTTAGCCAAAAGGCCGAGAAGCGATAGTTTTGAGAAATTTATTTGAATTAAACTCAGCATTTCAATTGTAAAGGAGTGATATCTAGGTTTGAGAAATCTATCCCTACTTCAAGCATCATAGAATAGAACACACTGTTTGAAATTGAGATCAGAAATGTAGGATCAGGAGCTGGTTTTAAGGAAGATGAAAAATTTAGCTTTGGATATGGTGCTTTTTAGTGTCTAAAACAAGTCAAGACATATTAGCAGTCTTTTTACCCCCAGCAATGAGGCCTCATTGCCAGCCAGGCAGTGAATGATCCAATTCTATGTTCTCTTTTTCAGAGTCTGCTATCTAGGAGCAAAGTCTCCTAGATTGGATTTCTAAAAGCAGAATCTGAGATAGTTTTCTTATGCAAGTAATTTATTAGGAAAGTATTCTCACAAGAAATCTTTAAGGAAGTGAGGGAGATGGGATAGGGAAGGCAAAGAAGTAAAGCAGTCTGGTCTGAATTGTGGTACAAGTTACATCACAGAATTTTGTGTTTGTATGTTTTTGTTTTATGTTTTGCTTAGTGGAAAAGAAGAGCTATTTTCTTTTGTATCCTCACCTGCTCAGTCATTGGCTATGGGTTAAGGAGGATCATGAGTCATAACTTTACAGGCATCTCCAAGCAAGGCATCACCTGCCTCACCTTCAGCTCAAGGGCAGTGCTCTGGAGAAGTTGCAAGTATGAGCAGCAGCTTCTCCAGTTGTAAATGGTGTATAAAACCAACAACAGTATCTACTACGTGGCCCGAAACATCCTAATTGATATAGCCTTAAAAGTATAATTAACTCTCATTTCTTCCCACTACAACAATTTACTTTTCAATATAGCTATAATCCTTCATAGTTATATATTGTTTGAGGTAGGCATAGTATTACATCCTTTATTATTTGTCCTGAGATATGTATAATAACTTCTTCCTTTAATATACAACATGAAAATGTATGTGTCATTGGTTCTAAATGCCAAACCTCAAAAATCCTAAACATATAGTTTAGATAGGAGAAAATATACTTCTCTAACCTGTGTATTGAGAGTTTTAGTTACTACCCTAAAGTCAAGGTCAGAAAATTTCCTTATTTAACAGAGATATTTTAACTTAATCATTTAGGAAGGAAATATCAAGGGAAAATCATTTGGAAGATATCTGGTTACTCAAAATCGTCTTTCTTTAAAGAGGTCATGTAGGAATTGAGGGAAGAGTGACATATTAAAAAAACTCTGTCAAAGATTAATTCAAATTCTGTTATATTAATTTCAACTTTATTTTTATTATTAAAGCTATAATGCTTAGTACATTGTAATATAGCAGGCAGTGTATAAATTTCAAAGGGAGAGACTTACAAAAATCATATTACACCTTCATGGTCCCTACTAAGCACATTGAGATATGGGACAGAGTTTAGTTCTAGCAAGAAATTGGTGTCCAGCATGCTTAGCAGGGCATGTGGAAGGATA
>NW_012149108.1:4261250-4262318 GCF_000956105.1 Propithecus coquereli | reverse complement strand
GAATGTATTAACAGGAATAGCTAATATCTATTAAGCACATTTTAATTCAGACACTGTGTTACATCACTGAATTTTCCCAATTACATGTTAAGTAAATATACTTATTTAGTCTTTTTTGTAGTTTAAGAAATTGAGACATGGAAGATTCAATATGCTTAGGATCATAAAGATGGAAAGTACTGCAAATAAGTTTGAATCCATATTATTTGATTCCAGAGTTTGTCGCTTAATCATTGTGATACCATTACGCATTCACAAATAATGAATTTATTTGACCCATTTAAATTACACCAGCCCTACAATTTTCCTTAGCTAAGGAAATATAAGCAAGTATAACACGTGTCACTTCACAGTGAAAACTTAAAGTTGGTGTATTCTTTGAAGTATGCCCTTTTTTTCATTTTTACAGTCAACTTAAAAACAGAAGTTAAAATTTAGCTTCTGTAAACAAGAGCTCTTTGGTGAGTACAATGGCTTCTGTTGGATAGGTAGCAGGAGTGAGTGATCAGATTTTCTTACAATGACCCTCTGAGCTTGTGAAGTTGTTTGTTACCTCTACATAGACTACTGTATCTTGACTGACAAAACAACTCTGGATATGGTTCTATTACAGTAAGAAAAGTTACTAGGAGAAACATCTAGGCAGTCTGGCCCAAGAAAAAGTTAAAGTTTGTTTTTAAATGGTAAAGAGAAAGCAAAATCTTGGAAAGATAAGAAATAAGAAAAAATAAATATTACCAATATTTTATTGGTAATTGACAATAAAATAAAATGTCCCACTCCAACCTAGTGCAATTAGTCAAACTACAGAAAGATGGAATAAGTCAAGAGACTAGAGTAGTGAGCTGATGAGGATGACATTGTCCACGGATTCCTACAAGGTGGCTCAGAGACCACAATTGTATGTGCTGAATCTGAAAGAATTTTGTACCCATCCCTGATACTGGCTGAATAAAACATGGAGCTTCTTACAGAGTAGAAAAAGAATGAAGTATTAGAGTTTAGAGGTGTAGTTAATGGGTATATGAAGAAACTTTACTTGGGAATTTTGAATTTCTTTATGACATT
>NW_012149108.1:4259492-4261151 GCF_000956105.1 Propithecus coquereli | reverse complement strand
TTCAACATCCCTAGTCCTCCCGGGACAAGGTACCAGACATTAGGGAGAGCCTCTATGTCCAGGAGCCTGCAAAATTATCCAAATTAGCCAATCCATAGAACGCCATGAAACCTAGCACAGCCCATCACATTTGCCATTCATAAGCTGCCCTTTATAGCTCCAGTTTATTGTGATCCTGACTCCAGGTACAATCCCCTTCTGTGGCCATGTCTGGAAGCCTTCTCTTGTTTGGAGCTATAAGTAAATAAGAGTTCTACCTTTCATTGACTCAAGTATCATTACTTTGTGCCCTTCCATTAAAACAATTTTAAAATTTTATTAAACAGAAGTTCTCAGACTTTGTGTTCCTTGTCTATTTATTCATCTGCCAACCATGCTCTGTACCTAATTTTCTTTATTTATTCATTGAGGACTGACGTGGCCCGACTTCAGACCAAGGAATGAACACAGAGACATAAAGACGCAGACACACGACTGCAGCCCATACAAAAAGACACAGACACTACAAGACAGTATGAGGCTGCAGCAAAAAGCTGTCGCTGTAGCTATTTTATTTATAATACAGGCTGTTTGGCAACTGTCCCACTGCAAGTTCTTTGTTCCCACACCGTTCCCACTCAACACGTCCCAGTTCCTTGTTGTTTCGTCTCTGGTGAGCAAATGTTTGCATCTCAACTCTCTAGCCCCTCCTGTTTGCAGGGTGAGGGCGCTCTGGACTTGCGTGCAAGGCCACAGACATGTTCTTGAGAAAAACAACAAGGAAACTTTCCCAGACAAAGGTGTCCTCTACAGAGGACAAACTCTTTGGCAAATGTGCCAGTACCACATATGGTATGAATAAGGAGCTTTGGGTGAAGAGTGGTGGGAAATGGGGCTGAGACATTTGGGAAAGGCGCAAATAAATAATGACTTTGCATTACATTAATGTTCAGAGTTCATGCTTTATTTCATAGATAACCAGGTGACAGTACAAGGTTATAAGCAGACTCTGATGTGATCAGTTTTACTGATGCTCAGTGGAGGAGAGGTGGAACATGAGCTAATTTAGAGTTAAACTGTATGACAATGCTTACATGAATTTTTTTTCTCTAATACACATGAACTCCAAGATTACATTTCCTGATTCAATTTAAAGTAAGAAGATGTATAGTTCATAAAGTTTTTGCACCATTTGGCCAATTCTGATAACTGAGTTCTGTGTTCCTAATTATCTTAAAAGTATTGGGGGAAAGATCTGACATTTTGACAAGGCAAAACGATCTATAGTTGTTTGTGAAATGCAAGAGAGAACAGTACTGCTCTCAGAATGGAGACATGCTAATTGGCAGTGGGCTCAGACCTCAGACTGTGCACTTCGTTCCAGCGCTCACTAGAGAGCAACGTTTAATTAGGAAATAATCTTGTCAGGACCTCATTCTCTTAGTCTAAAGTTGATAACCTTGACAGCAACTTTGTCTACTCTGGGTAAAAATTTTTGTCTTCTATACTTTATACTTTCCAATCAAATATAAACTATATTGGCAACATATTCAATTTTTATGATGAAAACCAAGATTAATTTGAGTTTAAAATGGTAATATTCCATTCTCTCAGTATTTTCTTCTCCAAGAAACATAATTCCAAAGACAAAGAATGTATTCTCTATGCAATTGCAACTTT
>NW_012149108.1:4259044-4259442 GCF_000956105.1 Propithecus coquereli | reverse complement strand
AATATCTATTAAGCACATTTTAATTCAGACACTGTGTTACATCACTGAATTTTCCCAATTACATGTTAAGTAAATATACTTATTTAGTCTTTTTTATAGTTTAAGAAATTGAGACATGGAAGATTCAATATGCTTAGGATCATAAAGATGGAAAGTACTGCAAGTAAGTTTGAATCCATATTATTTGATTCCAGAGTTTGTCGCTTAATCATTGTGATACCATTACGCATTCACAAATAATGAATTTATTTGACTCATTTAAATTACACCAGCCCTACAATTTTCCTTAGCTAAGGAAATATAAAGTATAACACGTGTCACTTCACAGTGAAAACTTAAAGTTGGTGTATTCTTTGAAGTATGCCCTTTTTTTCATTTTTACAGTCAACTTAAAAACA
>NW_012149108.1:4258609-4258912 GCF_000956105.1 Propithecus coquereli | reverse complement strand
TTGTACAGCAAGAAAAACACTTTTTTGGCAATAGGCCAACCTAAATTTTAATATATTCAGCTTCCTCTCTGAAGAATCAGTGTTGGTAGATGGTGTACTGAATTATGTACTCCAAGCACATGTTTGTATTTCCCATGCCTGCTGATGTGGGGAGATACAGGGAGAAGGAAAACAAGATGCTTCAGGAAGAGAGATATATAACATTGGCAAAAATGACCTGAGAATCACTATAAGCATAATTTTTATAAATTATAACAGTCTGGGAATTATGATTATAATACCCATGAGAGTAGTACTAGGTTC
>NW_012149108.1:4252923-4254627 GCF_000956105.1 Propithecus coquereli | reverse complement strand
TCTAACTAGGGCATTGATGAGGAAGAACTTAAATAAATGCTATAAACCTAAGTAAAATAGTTTCAGTGTCACTTGAAAATTTCATGGTACTGATGTTGTTGAGATATTGAGAGTGCTATCCATGACTAACAAAACAGTACACACACCAAGCAATACATAGCTCCTAGGTACAGAAGTAAATTACACTCTCGAAAATATTGACTAAATAGTAATGAATTACCTAATTTCCACATATAAAAGTCACCAAGAATAATGTATAAGCATTGCTTTTAAGGCTAAAATAATTAAATTGTATTAATTTGCCTGACCTGAAAGAGTTTAATACTATGTAATTCCACATATTAATAGTTGAGTGAATACTGTGTAATTATGCTTTAGTTGGGACTCAATGCACCCATTTGCTGTGGAAAGTAAGGGTTACTAATGAAAAACTCAGGGCAGAGCTTAAAACCAACAGTGCACATTTTTTTAAAGCCATATTTCAAAAGGCTGCAAATTTTCTGCTGCTGAAGTTTTATCCAAAGAAAATGAACATTTAACATTGCTGTGTTTTTACTCCCATTTCATCCCACTAATGAATTATTTTAATGAGGATGAGATGTTGATTAGATATAATGACTGCTAATGATCATAGTTACTAAATTTAGGCAGATGTTAAGGGACTTATTAACAAAAAACCTTCTGTAATAAATCTCAGGAGAAGCTAGTGAGAGAAAGTCAGAGCCTTCTGTATTCACTATGACAATGAAGTAACTATGACCTGAAGAGGCAAACTGATGTCTGTGGTATGTGACTTGGCTCCCACACAGTATGGAAATAACAGTGGGTTAAAATGCTTTAAAATTTGAATACAAAATATTTTTAGAAGTGTTAACAAACTAAAGGAGATGAAGGTTTTCAGAGCAGAACAAAGAATGCTTGGATTTCCATCATGTATTTGTTTTAGAGCTACAAATATCTTTGTAGATGTATTAGTCCAACCCCACCCTGTGAAGTTGCTAATTTGTCCAAAGCCAAACAGGGCATATTGAAACTAAACCCAAAGTCTGTGGTTTTACTTGCTTGGGCAAATTTCTTATGTATTTAATTCAACAAGTTCCATTTAATTCAGTTTTATGTCTTGTGTATGTATGTGGAAGCACAGTAGTAAGCACTGAATCACAATTCATATAAAGAAATACCTGTGCCACTTTAGCTATCTTAGTAATTCAAGCAGAAAACAAAAAGATGGTTCACCATCCAGCAGAGATCCAAAATCAATATGTTTGAATATGAACTCAACAACACATGGTTACCCCACAATGCTTTTGTAATAGGCTAACTGCTGTAACAAAACCCCAAATCTTCATGACTTAACCCATTAAGGTTTAATATTCATTCACATCACAATCCAACGAGGGGGTTAATAAGCAGATTTTCTCATGGTGATTTAGAGGCCAGACATCTTCCATATAATGGCTTTGCTAATCTACTAGGGCATCAGAGACTTCCATTGGATTAAATATTGATTATATATGATGACGGCTAGTAATCTTATCTATGAAATTAAGGCAGATGTTAATTTACAGTTTAAAATACCTCAGGTGGTCGGTCTTTTCTGCAATAGGCAGAATAACAGAAATAGCTTAGAGATTCACAAAAGAGATTTTAAGGACCATGGTCTGTAAGTAACATATCTCACTTCCTTCCACATACCGTTGGCTG
>NW_012149108.1:4250938-4252873 GCF_000956105.1 Propithecus coquereli | reverse complement strand
TTTCTTATGTATTTAATTCAACAAGTTCCATTTAATTCAGTTTTATGTCTTGTGTATGTATGTGGAAGCACAGTAGTAAGCACTGAATCACAATTCATATAAAGAAATACCTGTGCCACTTTAGCTATCTTAGTAATTCAAGCAGAAAACAAAAAGATGGTTCACCATCCAGCAGAGATCCAAAATCAATATGTTTGAATATGAACTCAACAACACATGGTTACCCCACAATGCTTTTGTAATAGGCTAACTGCTGTAACAAAACCCCAAATCTTCATGACTTAACCCATTAAGGTTTAATATTCATTCACATCACAATCCAACGAGGGGGTTAATGAGCAGATTTTCTCATGGTGATTTAGAGGCCAGACATCTTCCATATAATGGCTTTGCTAATCTACTAGGACATCAGAGACTTCCATTGGATTAAATATTGATTATATATGATGACGGCTAGTAATCTTATCTATGAAATTAAGGCAGATGTTAATTTACAGTTTAAAATACCTCAGGTGGTCGGTCTTTTCTGCAATAGGCAGAATAACAGAAATAGCTTAGAGATTCACAAAAGAGATTTTAAGGACCATGGTCTGTAAGTAACATATCTCACTTCCTTCCACATACCGTTGGCTGGTGTTTGGTCACATGGTCCCACTAAACTACAAAGCAGGATGAGAAATATAGCCTTTTTTTGATGGGAGGAAATGAGATAAAATTTTATGTCTCTGTCATAATCCTATTGCTCTCTCCCTTTTTAAAATTAACTCTGGCTCCTGAGTTTCTCTAAGTTTTCTGGTGTGGATTTTTTTTGTTGTTGTTTTTGTTGAAAGTGAAGTGGCTTAGCAATCAAAGGCCTTTAGCTCTAATTCCGGCTATACCACTTCCTAGCTTTGTAGTTTAGGTAGATTATATCACCCAAAGTGGGAATATAATACCAGCTTTATCAACCAGATGATTTTATATATTTTTTCATTTGTAATAGCCTTTATTTTTAGAGCATTAGGTTCACAGAAGAACTGAGTGAAAAGTATAATGAATTCCCATGTACCTCCTGACCCCTATCCCCTACCACATGTGCACAGCCTGCCCCACTATCAACATCCTACATCAGAGTAGTATATTTGTTACAATCAACGAACCTACATTGACACATCATTATCATCTAAGTCCATGTTTTACATTAGGATTCATTCTGGATGTTCTACATTCTGTGGGTTTTGACAAAAGTATGATGACACATATGCACAAATGTAGTATCATACTGAATGGTTTCACTGCCCTTAAAATACCCTATGCTCTGTCTATTCATTCCTCTTTCTCTCCTAACTTCTGGCAACAACTGACCTTTTTATTGTCTTCCATAGTTTTCCTTTTTTCAGAATGTCATGTAGTGGAAATCATACAGTATGTAGCCTTTTCAGATTGGCTTCTTTCACTTTGTAATATGAATTCAAGTTCCCTCCATGTCTTTCATGGCTTGACAGCTCATTTATTTTTTAGTGCTAAATAATATTCCACTCACTCCAGTTTATTTATCCATTAACCTAATGAAGAACATCTTGATTGTTTCCAAGTTTTAGCAATTATGAATAAAGTTGCTATATATGTCTATGTGCAAGATTTTTATGTAGACATTTCAACTCTTTGGGGTGAATACCAACGAGTGTGATTGCTGAATCATATGATAAGAGTATGCTTAGTTTTTTTTTAATAAATTGTCAAATTGTCTTCCAAAGTGGCTGTACCATTTTGCATTTCCACTAGCAATGAATGAAGGTTTGTTATTTTTTTCAAAGCAGAGATATTTTTGTCACCTCATCTATTACTCTACTGCCCCTTCATATTAGTCTCCATTCTGTTCCTGCCTCAGGATCTTTGCGCTTGAATTCATTGTTTCCTGTGTTGCTCTTTTGCCTAGATCATTACATAGCTAGT
>NW_012149108.1:4248991-4250888 GCF_000956105.1 Propithecus coquereli | reverse complement strand
GGTTTGATTTGGGCAATAGATCAGCAGCAAATGTGGAATAACCAGAGGCCTAAGAAGTATTTATTTTATGCATTAGAGTATGCAGTCTTTTATTTCTTACAAATACTCAATCACCATGTGGAGAGACTTGAGCTATAGGATGAGAGACTATGTGGAGAAAGAGACCCCAGCTATACCTGCCAAGCAAGTTTATTGGCTGAGACCCCAGACATGTGAATGAAGCCATGCGGGGCCATACAGCACCAACTGTACTAGTCCAGAACAGAAGTTATCAGTTAATCCTCAGACTTATGAGAAATAATAATTTATTGTTGTTTTAATCACTAAGTTTTGGGGTGACTTTTAAGAAGTAAAAGCTAATGATCCCTGCCTTGTTACCAAATAACTATTTCAAAACCATTTCCAAATGGGTTACCAAGGCCCTAAGATGTATACATTCATTTCCTACATTCATAGCTTATCCCTTATTGCCTTCAACATACTTTTGATAAGCTTGACTACTTCTGGCCATGGGGAATGGATTCTTCTTCCATCCACTCAGTGTAACAAGCAGGGAGATGCACAGGCAGAGGCATCATTTTGGGATTCAATTAAAACCAGTAGAATTGAGGCACACAGAACAAATGATCCATTTGTCTTCTGATCAAGAACAATGATGCTATCTTATAGGATTGTTGAATATAGAATTTGGGCCATGTTTCATGTGCAGAAGATGTTTTAACATGCAGCGAGTATGATTTCAATAATTTGTGTTTATAATGCCTCTGTGACATCAATAAAAAGGAAAGTCTTTATCAGCATTTGTGAATTTAAAATTACAATAGATTTTAGTGTGTTTTACACTAATTTCCTTATTTAATTGATAAAAAACTAACACCTCACACATTTAGGAGATTATATCTTAATCTGTGTTCATAGCAGTATCAACATCAACATATTTGATTCTGAGCCCAGTAATATATGGGCACTGTATCAGTCTTCTCTACATAGCAATATTAGGGTTTATGAAGTTCATTTCAGAAACATTTTCCATCAAATGTTTAAAACAAGGATTTAATGGCACTAAAATTATTAAGTTTCAATGAAACTTTTAGTTGTGTGCAAGTCTAGGCAAATAAAATACTTTTTTATTATATATAGTCAAAATTAAGATCACTTGCCCTTGTAATTAACATATAATTTTTAGTGAAAAGTGTGTGGCAGAATCTAAATTTCTCAATCTCATAGAGTCTGATCTTTTCTTAACCTCTCTATAAGTGAAAAATACCATGAATGATAGCTTATTCCTTTAAAAGATGAAAGGCAGAAGCATTTCTTGGGGAACAGCCAACAAATATATAGAGAGAGTGTATACACACACACATATACATACGTGTGTGTGTATGTATATATATATATAAAGAATATATATTTTGTATGTATATATGTGTATATGTGTGTATATATACACACACAGGGAATATATATAGTTTGTGAAAGAAGGTGTAAGTAGGATGGGGCCACGTAGAAAGAAAATGTGCAGAAAGATCCTAAGAAAGAAGAATTGGGAAAAGGGACACAGACATGCAGTATTGATGAGGAAGAGATTTATCTTTCTTGAGCCTACAAGTTAGATGTCAGATGTTATGTAATATTAGGGAAAAATGGGGAAAAGTGATGGTTTCTGTAAGTAATTATGTATTTGGTCACTCTAACTAGGGCATTGATGAGGAAGAACTTAAATAAATGCTATAAACCTAAGTAAAATAGTTTCAGTGTCACTTGAAAATTTCATGGTACTGATGTTGTTGAGATATTGAGAGTGCTATCCATGACTAACAAAACAGTACACACACCAAGCAATACATAGCTCCTAGGTACAGAAGTAAATTACACTCTCGAAAATATTGACTAAATA
>NW_012149108.1:4247272-4248941 GCF_000956105.1 Propithecus coquereli | reverse complement strand
TTTGGTCAAAGGGAACTTTGCATATTTGGCATAATTTGCATAATTAATTCTCCCTCTTAGAAGACTACTCAGTTCCAGATTCATTGCTTTCCCCCGTAACCATGATATCTATAAGCTTATCTTATACCTAAGCTCATCAGATAAATAGTTATTCTTGGTTCTCTTATATCTTCTATAGTTTCTTCATCCTTTTGCATATGACATGATCTCAGGGTGAACATTAGATTAAGGGTGGCTATAAGACTCACTGAAGCCTTTAAGATGATATTTAGGAAATTCTCCCAGTGAAACAAAAGGCTTCTAAATAGTTTGTGCCTAATCTGCAAAATAACTATGAGTAAGTCTAGAGGGTGTCACATAAAGTATTTTAGGCTTGCCTTTTATTTATTGGAGTGAAATATAATCTGATAGAAAACCCACAAAATTTTAAGGGAATTGTATTGGCTTGGACTCAGAGAAACTGATATATATCAAATTAAAAGAAGGCCTTTGGACTCAATTTTTAAAGAAATTACACAGGCTGAGAAAGCTACTTAACAGCAAGCATGGGCCATTTCTTATGCTGAAAGAAGAATATGTTAGAGTATGCAGCCCCAAACCATGGTGACCAATGGGATAGGGACACATTGTCAGAAAGGAGAACTGAGCCCTAATCAAGTTATTATTTTCTCATCACAGAGCAAGGTGATCTGCTAATGTGTGCCCAGAAATATTTCAGAAATGCTATGGCCCTGTGATTGCTATATGCCTATTAATCCTCTCCTTTTAAACGACCGTATCTATTGCCAGCTATCTGCCATCGTTTCACCCTAATATGCTGGTTGTATATGTATCATATAACTCATCTTTCTTAGTTCAAGTTCTCTGGATCAGAGGAACTATACTCACAGGTCAGAAATAATGGAGCCTTATCTATATTTGGCCTGAATTTAGAATATTAGGTCCTGGATTTAAATCCTAATGAGTAATGGGAAAATATTTGTCTGAGGTTTTGGAATGGGAGTAAGCATACTTTGCATGTGGGAGGAAAGTGAATGATTTGTGGCCAGAAGATGTTTGGATATAGATTGCTTTTTAATGCCTATAAATTCTTTGGAATTCTTTTCATCAAAAGATGAAATCACTTTCTTCATTCTTTGAATCTGGTCTTTTTTTTTCCTTTTAAAAACGTTTTTATTGTGAAATATAACATACATACAGAAAAGTATACAAAACAGACATATACGGCTGAGTGATTTATCCTTATATAGGTCTAGAAGAGTCCATAGTCAGCATTCCAGAATCCCCCTACTCCCAAAGATGACTACTACCCTGACTTTTATGATAATCACTTCCATTAAGAAGAAAACTGCAATCCACAGAGTGGGGAAGATATAAAAACAGAGAATTTATAGCCAGAATATCTGAAGAACAACAAAACAATAAGGAAAAGCAGACTGCCCAGTAGTCAGATGCCTACTGAGCAGATATGTAACAACTGAAGATGATATGAATGGCTAATAAACACTTGAGACAGGGCTCAATCTCATTAGTCATCAGGGAAATGCAAATTTACCACACAGTGAAATACCACTACACTGCCCCCAGAATGGCTAAAATTTAGAAGATTGACAATGACAAGTACAATGACAAGTGTTAGCAAAGATAAGGAGCACCATGAGCTCTCATG
>NW_012149108.1:4245836-4247222 GCF_000956105.1 Propithecus coquereli | reverse complement strand
CACACAATGTTTCCAACTCAAATGTATCAGCCACGGAAATAGGTTCTGGCATATGGCCAGTGCTTAAAAGAATTTGTACAGCAAGAAAAACACTTTTTTGGCAATAGGCCAACCTAAATTTTAATATATTCAGCTTCCTCTCTGAAGAATCAGTGTTGGTAGATGGTGCACTGAATTATGTACTCCAAGCACATGCTTGTATTTCCTATGCCTGTTGATGTGGGGAGATACAGGGAGAAGGAAAACAAGATGCTTCAGGAAGAGAGATATATAACATTGGCAAAAACGACCTGAGAATCACTATAAGCATAATTTTTATAAATTATAACAGTCTGGGAATTATGATTATAATACCCATGAGAGTAGTACTAGGTTCACACAACTTAAAGAGGATTGCCTAGAAAATTCAGTAAGTTCTGGTATAACATGAAATAATCATGTTTAAGTTCCTATCTGTCAGAGGGACTATATAACCAGTCTTCTCACTCTGTGCTTCAGAATCTTACCTCTAATGTATTCGGGAAGGTCCCATTAGGTGGATAGCGTTATATATCAGCTATACATTGAATGAACCCTTCCTGAATATTATATTTGTATCTCTATCTACCCATTGTGGATATAGTAAGAGTGACTGAACCCTCCCTGTGAATGAAGAAATTAGTGCAATATATTTATTTTATTTATTATGTGCGTGTTCATATAATAAAATATGGCATATATATAGATTCTGATATGAGTCCCCAGTTTCCCTGTAAAGAGCTAAGAATTATTTTGTTTATTTATTTTTTTAATTTTTTAAATATAAGATCTTCTCACTCTGTCACCCAGGCTGGGGTGCAGTGGGTGATTATAGCTCACTGCAGCCTCAAACTGCTGGGCTCAAGTGATCCTCCCAAAGTGCTGGGATTACAGGCATGAGCCACCATGCCTGGCCAAGAATGCTTAACTATTGATAAGTGATAGTCTTTGTGAGAGTGAATTCTGTATACTTTTCTGGTCACCTCACTCCTTCTTGTTCTGTGAAGTGAACTCTGTAATATCGTATTTTTGCTGTTGTTGTTTCAAGCTCCTTAGTATTTTGCCGCCACCTATGTGCTTTATCTGTCAGCATTTGTCACATAAGAAAAATATCCTAAGTCTCAGTGAATTTCAAAAATAAGCATTTTATTTTCCACATATATCTCTCATGGTCATTTGGAGTAGCTCATTAGACTTATCATTTGTTTGTAAGGATTTTTAATCCATAAATATGTCCTCATATATTAAACCTACCTCTTAACTTATTAATTGAAATACCTGGATGATTTTGTAGCTATCTGTCTCTTTCTTATCCATGTACCTGTGTCCATATTCTTTCTCTTACTGTTTCTTTCACTGAGTAATAAG
>NW_012149108.1:4232721-4233676 GCF_000956105.1 Propithecus coquereli | reverse complement strand
ATTCATTGTTTCCTGTGTTGCTCTTTTGCCTAGATCATTACATAGCTAGTTCTTTTTCAAAATTTGGGTTTCGGCTCAAGTACAAAGTTTCCACTCATTCTGAAATATCGCCCTACCTGTCCATTTTACTCTCTATGATGACACTCTCTCTGTTTTCCTTGAAATGGTTATCAATGAATGAAAATAGAGTCCACTAGAATATAGTTGTATGGTAGGCATTCGGTCTTGCTCAATGATGGACATGGGGATACTGAATAAGTATTTGTTAAATTAATACATTGAAGGAATGAAATACACAGAGAAATGTACATTATTGAAAAGATTTCTTTAACCTTGGGAAGATTTTATTTCTCTCTGGACATTTTCAGTTTCTAGGTGACATTTTAGAGCCCTCTCAACATAAGGTGGTCCTTCTGCTCTTTGTAGGTTCTTAGGGGCCACTTTGAGCTGATAAGGCCTTTTCTTATATGGTTCATTTAAGAACAGTGGGCATAAGAAGCAGTCTACTGAAGAGCTCTGCAATGAATGTCATTAATTGTGTGATTTGGGTTTTACTTGAGCTTCACCTGAACAATAGACAAAGAGATTTTGTGTGAAGGAAATTAAATCTAACTAAGTGCTATTATGGCCATATTCTCTGTTATTTTAAGTTTTTTAATTTTTATTTTTGGTTACTTTGGTTTGGATCAATTAGACTTTAAAAAGGCTGTGCGCTTGCTCTTTATCATTTTATTTACAAATTAGAACACAACTTCCCACCAAGTAGACTAGTTGAGAGAAGTTCCACTTAAGAAAGTCCTTGAAGGATATAGCTTTTTATGACATACTTTTTGTAAAGAAAGGCATGTTGCAGAGTTTTCAAAGGGCAAAACACTATAAGAAAGAATCTGAAAATAAGTGGTAATCAGAGGAAAATAGAGATCATTTTCTTCTTTACAGACCTTAAAATTTGGGG
>NW_012149108.1:4228449-4229736 GCF_000956105.1 Propithecus coquereli | reverse complement strand
TTGGAGAGGATTCTCTCTTTGTTCATGTTATGGCTAATGACTAATATTTGTAGTATGGGTAACACCTCTTATTTTTAGTTCTGATAAAATTTGGCTATGAATCCATTGGTCCAGGGCTTTTTTTGTTCAAAGATATTTTACTACTGCTTCAATATCACTACTCATTATTGGCCTGCTCAGGAGTTCTCTTTCTTCTTGACTGAGTCTCAGGAGGTTGTGTGTTTTCAGGAATTTGTCCATTCCTCTACATTTTCTATTTAATATGCATAGAGATTTCCATAGTATTTCCAGATGGTATTTTGTGTTTCTGTGGTATCAGCTGTAATTCTCCTTTTTCATTTCTGATTAAGCTTATCTGGGTCCTTTCTCTTCTATTCCTGGTTAATCTATCAAGATATCTGTCAATTTTGTTTATCTTTTCAAAGAACCAACTTTTTGTTTCATTGATCTTTCATAATTTTTTTTTGTTTGTTTTCTGTTCATTTAGTTCTGCTCTGACTTTAGTTATTTCTTTTCTTCTGCTGGCTTTGAGTTCGGTTTGCTCTTACTTTCTAGTTCCTTAAGATGTGTCATTAGATTGTAACTTTGTGATCTTTCTATCTTTTTGTTGTAGGCATTTAAGGCCATGAGTTTTCCCCTTAGGACTGCTTTTGTGGAATCCCAAAGATTTCAATAGCTGTGTCCCCTTTGCTTTTCAGTTTAAGGAATCTTTTGATTTCCATCTTAATTTCATTATTGATACAATAATCAGGATGTGGAATTTCCATGGCTTTGTGTAGAATGCAGTTATTTACAATTCAATGCATATTTCACTGATCTAGAAAAAAAAATAATTCTACGCTTTCAGAAAAGAGCCTGAACGGCCAAAGCAATGTTAATCAAAAAGAACAAATCTGGAGGCATGAAATGTAAAACATGACATCATAAGAATTCCAGAAGCAAATGTAGGAAAAATTCTTCTAGATATAGCCCTCAGCAGAAAATTTATGACTAAGACCCCAATGGCAATTACAGCAACAACAAAAATAAATAAATGAAACTTGATTAAATCAAAACCTTCTGCATGGCAAAGGAAATAATCAACAGAGTAAATAGACAGCCTACAGAATGAGAGAAAATATTCACAAGCTATACATTTGATAAGGGCTAGTAACCAGAATCTACAAATAACTCAAGCAAATCAGCAAGAAAAAATCAAACAACCCCATTAAAAAGTGAGCAAAAGATATGGACAGATGAGATCAGGCACATTCAGGTGGTATGGCTAAAGCCTAGGGGCTTAATTTT
>NW_012149108.1:4227282-4228399 GCF_000956105.1 Propithecus coquereli | reverse complement strand
TTCTAGACCTTCCATCTTTAGAGATTCTGTTCAATGGTCATGGGTTAGGGTCCATAAATTTACATATTTAACAAACAGGTGCTTCTGAAATAAGAGGTCTGCAGATGACATTTTGGGAAGCACTCTCATTTTAGTGCTTACTATATTACAATTTAATTGGCTTCATTCTATAATTTCCAGTCACTTAAATTTCTTACTTAATCAGTCAATTCATATTAAAAGGCCTGCATAACCATGGAGGAAAATGAAACTGATAAAATATTTCCCTTACATTTATAGATAATATTACAGTGGATAGGAAATCTTGCTTTATTTTCTGCTATTGAATAGTTATTTTAGGGCACATCCCAAAGGGAAGGATTGCTGAATCAAAAGACATGGGTGTTGTGCTAACTCCTGATCATTTTAAGTCACTTTTTAAAATTTGGTTTCTCCGGCAACTAATATCAAACTAATTCCAGGTTTTTCCCACCATCTTGTCAATGGTATTATTCCATACAATTGGGCTCCTGATAGAGCTCCAATTTTACAGTCTGTTTTCTGACACAGAGAGTCAAAGGTCAAATAGGGTTGCCAGGTGCTGAAATATTTATGTAATCCAAAATTAATTCAAAAAAGAAATAAAAAAAAAACTACACAACATAAGTGTGTTTTGTATCTTCTTGAGTGAATACTGAAGGGTTTTTTTTTTTTTTTGGTAGTTTAAGTCTGAAATTGGCACACAATTAAAAGAAATTGATACGTTACAATAGACTTTGAATTGAATATTGCCATAACACCTGCAAGGCCATCTTTAGGATATCAAGAATTCTACTACATGTTCCTCCATGCATTCATCTAATGGATTTTTCTTCAACACTCACAACGTTAGGAACTTGACTAGGAGGCAATCAAGACAGAATGGTCCCTTCCTTTACAACATTCACAGTGCAATGAATATTAGCAGTAAACAACTAATTATGAAGTATGAAGAGATTATGTGGTACCACATAACAACCGGAATGGCATGCACACCAATGGCGGATCCAGAAAAAATTCTCTAGGATGATGAAGTGATGAGTGAGATGATGCCTGCAGAACTAGGGAGTAATTTATTTAGTAGAGAGTGCGAGGGTAT
>NW_012149108.1:4226803-4227232 GCF_000956105.1 Propithecus coquereli | reverse complement strand
TTTTTTTTGGTAGTTTAAGTCTGAAATTGGCACACAATTAAAAGAAATTGGTAAGTTACAATAGACTTTGAATTGAATATTGTCATAACACCTGCAAGGCCATCTTTAGGATATCAAGAATTCTACTACATGTTCCTCCATGCATTCATCTAATGGATTTTTCTTCAACACTCACAATGTTAGGAACTTGACTAGGAGACAATCAAGACAGAATGGTCCCTTCCTTTACAACATTCACAGTGCAATGAATATTAGCAGTAAACAACTAATTATGAAGTATGAAGAGATTATATGGTACCACATAACAACCGGAATGGCATGCACACCAATGGCCGATCCAGAAAAAATTCTCTAGGATGATGAAGTGATGAGTGAGATGATGCCTGCAGAACTAGGGAGTAATTTATTTAGTAGAGAGTGCGAGGGTAT
>NW_012149108.1:4221754-4222535 GCF_000956105.1 Propithecus coquereli | reverse complement strand
GGACAGAAGCTTTTCAAAAGAAGATAGACTAATGGCCAAGAAATGTGAAAAAATGCTCAATGTCACTAATCATCAGGGAAATTCAAATTAAAACCATAATGAGATATCACCTCACCCCTGTTAGACTGTTTGTATTAAAAAATCCCCCCAAAAATAGATGCTGGCAAGGATGCAGACAGAAAGTAATGCTTATACACTGTTGGTGGGACTGCAAATTAGTACAACCTCTGTGGATAATAGCATAGAGATTCCTCAAAGAACTTAAAGTAAACCTACCATTTGTTCCAGCAATCCCTCTACTGGGTATTTGCCCAAAGAGAAAGAAGCCATTTTACCAAAAATATACCCACACTTGAATGCTTATTGCAGCACAATTCACATTTGCAAAAGTATGGAGTCAACACAAGTGCCCATCATTTTATAAGTGCATTAACAAAATGTGGTACATGCATACTATGGAATTCTACTCAGCCATAAAAAAGGATAAACTAATTCCTCTTGCAACAATTTGGATGGAATTGGAGACCATTATCTTACGTGAAGTGCTAAAGAATGGAAATGCAAATACCGCATGTACTCACTATTAAATTGGAACTAACTGATGAGCACACGCGCACAGAGGGAAGTAAAACTCATCAGTGGAAATCAAGCAGGAGGAGTGGGATGGAGGGAATGAGTGAAAACCTATCTAATGGGTAAAATGAACACTTTTTGGGTGATGGACATACTTATAGCCCTGACTCAAGCATTACAGAAGTGATCTACATAACCAAAAACATTT
>NW_012149108.1:4210097-4211400 GCF_000956105.1 Propithecus coquereli | reverse complement strand
TACAGAAAATTTTCAAGAATCATATAATGAATAAACCTATAGCCTTCACCAAGATTTGCAGTTATTAACATTTTACTACATTGTTTTAACATATTTTCTCTCTCATATATATATATGTTACTTATTTGTGCACATATATCACATATATTAGTACACACATATTTATAATATACACATACAAAAAATTTTTCTGGACTGTTTGAGAGAAACTTATATACATGATGTTTCCTTACCCTTAAATTATTTTAGTATATGTTTCTTAAAAATGAGAATATTGCTTTACATAACAATAAAATCAAGAAATTAAAATTGATGTCATAGACCTTATTCAAATTTCAACAATTACTGTAATGATTACTCCTACTCATATGTGCATGCATGTATGTGTGTGTTCATGTGTATACATTTTTGTCCTTATTTAATATCTAATCTAGGATAACATTGCAATTAGTTGTCACAAATCTTTAATCTCCTTTAACCTGGAATAGGTATTTTTTTTTTTTTTTTGCCCTTTATTACCTTGACATTTTTGAAGAATACAGGATACTTATTTTGTAGAATGGCCCTCAGGTTGGGTTTGTCTAGTATTTCCTTATGATTAGCTATTGATTATACATTTTTTTTTGGCAAAAATGCCACAGAAGCGATATTTTGTTCTTCTCAGTGCATTATAATAGCAAGTATATTGTTGGTTTGTCTCATTTCTTGTGAAGTTAACTTTGATCACTGACTTAATGTGATACTGTTAGATTTCTCCACTGTACCCGTATATTTTTTCTCTTTAAAATTAATAGGTACCTTATAGTGATATACTTTGAAACTATGCAAATATCCTGTTACTCTTCAAACTTTAATTAACTAGTTTTAGCATCCAGTGATGATTTATGATGGAATCAGTTGTTACTATTATGGTTGCCATTTGGTCATTTTCTAATTCTATCAGTTTTTTCTCAGCAGTTGGCATTCTAATACAAAAAAAAAAAAAGAGTGTTCTCTTCTTTCTGATTTATTTATTTGTTAATTTATCTACATCAGTTTGTGTTCTTGCATTCTTATTCTACCCTATGGATTATAATCAAAATTTGAGTTGCTCAAACTGGCCCAGATTTGGCCCACTGGAGCTCCTTCAAACTGGCACCTGTGCCTTCTGAACATGTCTCCATCATTCTTTGAAGACTTATTCCCCCCCACACAAAAAATGAACTGTATTCATCTTGTACTTTTCCAATCTCAGCCCTAGAATTAGCCATTTCTTCAGGAGCCCTGTTTCTGTTTTTAATTTCTAATTTTTTTAGTAGAGACT
>NW_012149108.1:4207059-4210047 GCF_000956105.1 Propithecus coquereli | reverse complement strand
AGCAATCCACCTGCCTCGGCCTCCCAGAGTGCTAGGATTATAGGTGTGAGCCACCATGCCCAGCCCTGTGCTTCCTTTTAACTTTGATTCTGTGCAGCATTGGCCCAAACTAACAGATTAATAACTATAACTCTGTGTTGTAATTATCCACTCAGTTGGGTGCATCTATTCAGTCTGCCTCCTATTTTTAAGTCTAAGATTTATCTTCTGTGATATTAAACACAGTTTGCTGGTAAAAGATAATTCAGTCTCCCTCGCAAAAACACTTACCTTTATTGTTCAATAAAATACTGTGCTTGATTTTCTCATTTTACACTGAGAATGTATGCTTCCCAAGGCATGCAAAAGTCAAATGCATTTATCTTCTTCATTGCTGTGTTGTTTGTTGCTTTTTCCAATTCTTTTGTATAGACTGTAAGAGTGTAGTTGCCTTTCTATAAAAGCTGGGTTTAAATATCCTGGTAAGGGTATGTGTGGCACCTTGCTTATGCCATTCCTGTGTACTCCCACAGAATTCCCGAAGAGTTTTATCTCTCTGTTTTTTTTGAAATGGTCTGTTTCTTTGTCTGCCTTCCCTTTAAAAGTATGATTTCCTGAGAGCTGAGAGAACTTAATCTCTGCACCTGCAGTGTATCGGTCAGTGCCAGGGTAGTTCTTAATCAACTGTTGATTATAAATTGAATGAATAAATAAATGAATTAATTAATTCTGCGTAGAGATGTTATGTAGCATTTATCCAGACAATATACAAAAAAGTACCCAGAACAGTGCCTCGGTGAAGGTGCAATAAATGAGAGTTGACATGAAATGTAAACTTGTTCTTAAGGCTTTTATGACTTTAATTCTGTGTAAGGAGATTCTTTGTAAGTCCAAATCAGCAAAGACATATACCAATCCATGATGTTAAAATCTGGCAGGAGATCTCTATTCTAAGGAAGTGACATGATTTGCAAAACTTAATCCTTTATAGATACATATTACATTGACTTCATCCCCTGAGATTCCTATAAACACGTTCACCAGAAGACTTAAAAGGATTTCTCAGCCTCTCTGAAAATAGACAAGATTTGTCATTGTTTCACTGATTTTTTATTTGAACAAATTATTAAATGACAAAGAATACCTCTAATTGAATTCAAAGCTATTATTTCTTGTAATATTTTATTGCTTGTTTTATGAATAGAGGGCAATGCAGTGTGTTTTAGATTACTTAAATTTAGGACAGGAGAGTGTTCCCTTTCTAGTTACATCAATAACTTTTCCTATGCCCATGAACAAACTGCTTCATCTCTCTGGTTCTATAAGGTATTGTTATGCACATCAGGAAATTTTATGGGTTCTCTCTCTCTCTCTCTCTCTCTCTCTCTCCCTCTCAATTTGAGTAAGAAAACTGAAAATTGAAGAAGGATTTAAGTGTTCATTCTAGTGTACTAGGCTTCTGTTTCAGCAATGAGAACATATCTAAATTGGAGAAAAGCAATTTTTACTACCTTCTAGAATTGTTTGAGAATTATATATTTGCAATAACAAACTCAATAACAAATGTCTTTGATAACAAATAAATTTTATACATTTATGTTCCATAGTTTAAAAAAGTCTAATGCCTTTTGAAGGCCACAAATGACTTAGTCATAACATTTATTAACTCTTTTACTGACAATAGGAATCTATGAATAAATGTCACATCAGAATTGCTAAATTTCGGAAATTTGCATTGTTCTGAAATCTTTTCTTTGGCAGGGTGACTGACCACTTTTTCTGTCTCATTTACTATAATGGCAGCATGGTATGTGAAAAAAATCAAGGCAACATGGAAATAAGGAATAGGAGTTGATAGAACACCAAACAGGCTAAATGCCATGTTAAAAGGTAAGGCCAGAAAATTGCCAAATGTTGATGGCACAATTCTTTGCGTGTCTTTTTCTCTGCCAATACCTGAGGCCACAAAGTCCAATGAAAGTGCTGCCACAAGCTCTCAATTATATACGATTAATAACTAGTGCTCTCTCACAAGGCCAATCCTAAAGAGTCAGTGTCTCAGACCTTACCTCTGCTTGTCTGGGAAAGAAAATAGGAAATAATTTTTCTACCTCCAAGTTACAGAAATTTTCTTGTCTTTTCTTCATAGGTTGCAATTGGCTTCAATTGAAACTGAATCCCACATATGGAAGCATTGCCTTTATATGCAGATGTTTCATGTGCAGCTGGGAGTCCTCCAGCATCACTGCCGTTGTTGATAAGGTGGGCTGCTGCGGGACTACTATTTGGCATCCTCCAACATCGTCGAAGTGGTCAAGGCATCATCAAAGTCCAGTTGTCTCCCTATTTTCTACCACTTTCCATCCTGCCACTTTTGGCTTAACCAAATTCAAGGGGGAATTTGTTTTTCCACCCTGCATCTCTGTGATCTGTCTTGGCAGTTCTGAACGGGGAAT
Organism: Propithecus coquereli; assembly: GCF_000956105.1. Classification (NCBI taxonomy): domain Eukaryota; kingdom Metazoa; phylum Chordata; class Mammalia; order Primates; family Indriidae; genus Propithecus; species Propithecus coquereli. The sequence goes on along the minus strand of NW_012149108.1, from coordinate 4,207,612 downwards.
CAGTGATGAATGTGACATAGTTTCTTGGGCAGCTCTAGTACTTGATCCATCAGGAAAAGTAAAAGCTGGAGAAACAGACATGGAGTCACAACCTCTATCTCAGAACACTCCATGGTGAGATTGATGTCTTTCACAGGGAAAAAATCCTATTCATTACCGGAGAGAAATTTGCATGGCTTCTTCCTAGGCAAGGAAGGAAGCAATGAGAACTCCATAAATACTTGATGCAGCTTATGTTCCCGTTCTGGGGAATATATTAAAGAGACGTCTCCCAAGCACTGAGTTATGGTTAAATATTTGGGTTCATTCTCTCAGGGTATAGCTCCTTTAGAAGGAAAATGTGTTTGGATGATCTGCTTAACCAGTAATTTTTCACTGTACCAATTTTCCCTCTATGATTGGCCTCTCCGGGCTCTCTGCACTGAATTACACAGGAGAGCGTTGCCTCATCCTGTGTCATCCCAGGCCTCAGCGCCTCCAGAAGGTATTAATGTTCTAGGTGTTCTACATGCCCACCATCATTTTATTTCATTTTCTTTTAAAATTTCTTTTT
>NW_012149108.1:4203460-4204614 GCF_000956105.1 Propithecus coquereli | reverse complement strand
GTGAGTACATGTGGTGCTTGTCTTTCCATTCTTGGGATACCTCACTTAGTAGAATTTTTTAAAAATAGGTATTAACTTACACTTTATTCTTCCTGTTTTAAAAAAACAAGAGGAATTAAGTCACATTTTCTCTCTGTCTCTTTGCATTTCACTTCTGAGAGCAATTAAAACTTTTGGGTCTTATAGATTAGTTCATATCTTCTTTTGAAAAGAATAGAAGTGCCAGAGGGGGAGGTCTGAGGCTTGAAGAATGTGGAGGAAAATACCTTTCTCTTTATGGGGGAAGAAGATAGGTGTTGGATGGACAGCAGCAGTATTCTATCAATGCTCTACTCCCAGAGGAACACAGGTGGGATGGACTGGGAGAACTTGGGAGTCTCTCTGAAAGATATCCATGGATACCTAATTCAGTTTGGCACAGAACAATGAGTAGATAACATTGGAATAGAAAATAAACCTTTTAAATTTTATTCTGATAAATTTTGTACCAGTTTTTCAGCCATCAAATAAGCCTCTTGGTTCCTCTGAGATTTTAAAATGGGGGAAGAATTCAACATAATATCTATGACTAAATATTAATATTTTATCACCTAGGTTTACTTATGCTTGTATTTCAGAGTACTTAAGAAGTATGACTTTGAAGATTAAAAATGTTAAAGAGTAGATAAAATACTTTAGATTATGTGTATTGAAAATTCTAACATAAACGTCTTCAGTGCCCACTAAGCACCAACACAAGACTTTGTGCCATGATTCAGCTCTACTGGTTTTATCATTGTCTGCATTTGGCAATTGAGCCAGCTAAAGCTCAAAGGTGATGGATAACTTGTGCATGGCCACACAATGGTACTTGAAGAATAAACTTAACATCTGGTCACTAAATAGTGGCTTCTGAAATGCTACTCCAATACCATTTGTAGAGAAAACAAAGCTGTAAGGAGGAACTGTGCTTCCTTTTTTTTTTTTTTGAGACAGAGTCTTACTCTGTTGCCCGGGCTAGAGTGCCATGGCGTCAGCCTAGTTCACAGCAACCTCAAACTCCTGGGCTCAAGCGATCCTCCTGCCTCAGCCGCCCGAGTAGCTGGGACTACAAGCATGCGCCACCGTGCCCGGCTAATTTTTTTTTCTATTTTTAGTTGTTTGGCTAATTTCTT
>NW_012149108.1:4190190-4191695 GCF_000956105.1 Propithecus coquereli | reverse complement strand
CTCATTTTTATTATTATATCCTTGTTCCCAGTTTCTCCGAACAAATAGAGATATGGCCTATGTATACACACATGTACACACAAACACATACACACATATTTCTATGTATCCTTCCGTGTATCTACTTAAAATATATATTTTAAAAATGCACCTATGTTGAAACCTCCAGTTCCAATCCAACACCACAGGATTCATTCTCATCTTTCCCCCTGCATATTGCAACTCCTTTCTCCAGGAATGAGAAAGTTTCAACTATACTTAATACAAAATAATTGCTTATTTACTAAATCCTAGAATACTTAGAAAGCAGTTACAGAATTGCTTACATGTGCCGCTGAGAATAACAAGTCACTAACAAAAGTTCAGTATTTATTTACAGTTCTTTTTGCCTTTAGCCTAAGGGTAAATGTCAAAATACTGGGTTCAAAAGTATTCATTTTTCTTTTCTTTTTCTTTTTTACCCCCTTTAATATGGTTAATTATTTATTTCAAATAAATTAGGTTCACCTGTGTTTGTATGCCATGTTAACATTTCTCCCATCTTTACTGATTCTATTTGTTTATTTATTTAACTATGTGAAACTCTGGTATGGTTCCAAAAGTCTGAACTAGTCAATGAAACATACTCAGAAAAATGTCACTCTCCCACTGTTACCAACCTCCAAGTGGAGGTTTTTTCCAAATTCTTGTTGCTCATCGAGAAAAGAATTTCAATATGTACCACATAAGCCAAGAAAGAGACAGCTTTTTATTAAAAGTGAAAGTACACTCTCAGGAAAGAGAGTGGGCAGGCTTGAAAAAGAGCAGCTGCAATGGGAGCAAGTGGTTTTAGAGCTTTCATAGTTTTACTAATCGAAGGGAGGAATATTCAAGGCCAAGGAGTTGGCTTTTACTAAGAATCTGAGTAGCAATTACTAGATTTGGGTTCACTCACATTTTCATACTTTATAAGATTGTTTCAGAACTGTCATGATGATTTCAAGAGTGGAGAAATTGTAAAACCACAATGTAAATGATGTTGTAATTAGCCAAAGTTCATGTGAGGTGGCAGAGATAGCTGACCAGCCAGCTGAAGCCAGTTCTTGCCTGCAATTATTAGCCCCTTTTGTTTAAGGTTGTTTACTTTAACACCTGCATCCAATCTTCAACCCCTGCATCTAGTATCAGCCCTTTGTCCTTGTCTCCTACTATAATACCTCTCACCCTTCTCATCCTGTTCCTAACATACCTCCTGTAAGTAACTGATTTTCATCAGTTTCTAGTTCATCATCCCCATACTTCTTTTCTGCACAAATGAACAGATACACGAAAGAGTCATTTTAACTCCATATTTAATATTAATACTATATTTTCATGTCTTTCATCTCTAAAGACTTACGGTTCTATAGACAAATATGGCATTTTACTCATATGTAAATTCACTGTGACTTATATACCTTCTTCTTAGAATATGGTAAGTTCTTATTTAACAGAATTATTGTATAAAAACAGCAAATTAAATATAT
>NW_012149108.1:4177496-4179014 GCF_000956105.1 Propithecus coquereli | reverse complement strand
TTTTTTGATGTGATGCTGCATTTTTTTTTCCTAGGATTTTATTGAGAATTTTTGTATCTATATTCATAAAGGATATTGGTATATAGTTTTCTTGTTTTGTTGTGTCCTCTCCTGACTTTGGTATCAGGGTGATATTGGCTTACTAGAACAAGTTGAGAAGGATTCTTTCCTTCTTGATATTATGAAATAATTTCTGCAGTATGGGTACCAATTCTTCTTTGTAGGTCTGATAAAATTCATCTGTGAAGCCATCTGGTCTGGGACTTTTTTGTTAGAAGATTTTTTTATTGCTGCTTCAATTTCATACCTTATTATTAGTCTGTTCAGGAGTTCTATTTCTTCCTGATTGAGCCTTGGGAGATTGTATGTTTCCAGGAATTTGTCCATTTCCTCAATGTTTTCCAGTTTATGTGCATAGAGATTTTTATAGTTTTCATAGATTATATTTTGTATTTCTGTGGTATCAGTTGTAACATTTCCTTTTTCATTTCTGATTGAGCTTATTTGGGTCCTCTCTTTTCTATTTCTGGTTAACCTAGCAAGAGGCCTATCAATTTTGTTTATATTTTCAAAGAACCAATTTTTTGTTTTTAACCTTCTGTATTTTTTTTTGTTTTATTTTCAATTTTTTTATTATATGCTCTTATATCTAGAAAACCCCAAAGATTCTACCAAGAGACTCAAGGAATTGATAAACAAATCCAGCAAAATGTCAGGCTACAAAAGCAATGTACACAAATCAGTAGCATTCTTATACACCAAAAAAGTCAAGCTTAGAATCAAACCAAAGGTTCAATATCTTTCAAAATAGCTACAAAGAAAATAAAATGCCTAGGGATATATTTAACCAAGGAGGTCAAAGATCTCTTCAAAGAGAACTACAAATCACTGAGGAAAGAAATTGCAGATGATGTAAATAAATGGAAAAACATATCATGATCATGGATCAACAGAGTCAACATTGTTACAATGTCCATATTACCTAAAGTGATTTACAGATTCAATGCAATCCCCATCAAAATACAAATGCCATTTCTCACAGATCTAGAAAAAATAATTCTATGCTTTATTTGGAACAGAAAAGAGCTCTGAATAGCCAGAACAACCTTAAGGAAAAGGAACACATCTGGAGGCATCACTTTACCAGACTTTAAGCTATACTACAAGTCTATACTAACCAAAACAGTATGGTACTGGGACAAAAATAGAGACATAGACCAATGGAATAGAACAGAGAACCCAGATATAAAACCATCCACGTATTGCCATATGATCTTTGACAAAGCAGAGAAAAACATACACTGGGGAAAAAATCCCTTTTCAACAAGCGGTGCTGGAAAAATTGAATAGCCATATGTAGAATATTGAGAGGGGATTCATATCTCTCACCACTCATGAAAATTAATTCAAGATGGATAACTGACTTAAACCTAAGACATGATACCATAAGAATTCTAGAAGAAAATGTTGGAAAAACTCCTTTAGCTATTGGCCTAGGCAAAAAATTTATGAAGAAGA
>NW_012149108.1:4169478-4177446 GCF_000956105.1 Propithecus coquereli | reverse complement strand
ATGCATTTTATATATGTATCTATATTTTTAAACAGTAAATACATATGCATCTAAATAAGTTTTATAAGTACAAATTCTTGTCAGGTAGTGGTGTTGGTGAAGTCCTTAACCAGTAATGGCTAGGCTCATTATTATCAAGACATTTGTAGATTTCTACTTAGATATTGCATTGTTTCTGCATCATTTCCCAACATGCTTTGTTTGCTTTTACATTGCAGATGACTGACATTAGAAATTTTGTATATTATTTGCAGGGTGATTCTAGACTCACTCTTTATCATTTTTCAACATTGTTTTAAAGGTTAGAAGGCATCTATATCGATTAGATTTGTATTTATTGTATTATTTTCCTATTCTTATTTGGAATTGCACTAATCTAAAAAATGCACAAAATTCAAGAGGAGATAATCTCTGCAAATTTCCTCAATGTCTGGCTTTGATTACCTTCTGTAAAATGTGTACTACTTTGGGGCAGATTGGAATGGATGGAGAATGAACTGACAACTGAAAGAACATTAGGGTTTTTGACCCGAGTTTATATCCCAAGAATTGTTTAAAGCTTCTGTGAATCTTTAAAATGAGCAAACTGAGGCCCAGATACAAGGTAAATTTCTGTTTGGATGTTTGTTTTGCTAGTTTCCCTTAACTTTACATTGTATGAATGGCATGAATTGTGGGGTATAAGATGGGAAGCAAATAAAAAATAGAAATTTCAGATTCTCTCCTATGTCAAATAGTCCAGTTTTCCAGAGCAGTAAAGACAGTGCTAGGAACAAATTGAGGGTGAGTACGGATGGAACATCTGCTGTGTTACGTTGTACTATGTTGTTTTACACTGTCTCTGATTTGTACCTACTGTTCCCTTTGCCCAGAATGTCCTCTTCCTGCAGCTGCCTGAGAAATTCTACCTCCTCCAAATTTGTGAGGACCTCATCTACCATCCAAAACTGTCTCAAATTCACTCAAAACAGTAAATACCTTCTTGATAACATATTGAATAGCAAATATTACTATTTTCTTTTATGAGATGTGGGAAGTATAACTCAAAAAGGTTTGACTTGTTTAGTCTACATAACTACATAATAGCTTGTCTCTGAAATTCCTGAAAATCTAAAGTGTCAGGAGGGTAAAGCCTGTTAAGAGCAGTTAGTTGTAGAATGTTTTAAAAACCATTGTTTTCCTCTTTAGTGTGTCATTTTTACATCAGATATGCTTGTTTTTCTTTCACTAATTTCTCCAAGTACCACATGGAAGCTGTTTACACAAATTTTAGGGATTCTATACAAAATCCCTACAGCTCTGAGTTTGCCTCCCATGTTTAATTATGTGGGAAAAATGTCTTTATTTTCTCTGCCAACCGCATTCACACAACATAATGCTCTTAAGTGCTTTATTTTTGAAATTAGAGAAGAACATTTTTTTTGCCTTCTGCGGTGTGTGTGTGTGTGTGTGTGTGTGTGTGTATGTGTGTGTGTGTGTGTGTTCTGTCAAACTGACCATGGCCTGCTGATAATCATTCTGCATCTGATCTCATATTTGCTATGCAATACTTAGAAACAGTTTGATGGATCCACTCACCAACTACATGTCCTCATTAATTATAGAATTTTGGAGATTATGAGATATCCCATGATATCAAGTAATTTACTAAGGGGAAATTCTGTGCACATCTTCTTAATTTGGAAATGGAGACCCCATAACTCAGATAGACTTCTTCATTAGGAGTGGGATAATGAAAAATCAGGTAGTAAGTAAAACGTACATTGATGCAGTGAAAAGAGCACTGGCATGTGAGTGAAGGGAACTGTAATCCCACCTCTGTTTTTGTGGTTACCTGCTAGGCAGCCTAGGCCAAGTGCTTCAACATATCCTGTATCAGAATTCTCATCTCTAAAATCAACATAATCATATCTAAGTTTCCTTCCCCTCAGAGATGATATAAATTTCAAAGTAAAGTATATCAATTTATCCATTCATTCATTCACTTATTCTTTCATTCATACCGTATACATTTATTGAGCATCTGCTAATTTCTGGGGCTACTAAAATTCATTTAAAAAGCTACTGATTTCAAAGTGTGTATGTATGTGGGGGAGGGACAAGTAACAACATTGCAGTAACATTTGAATAATTCTCTGTGTAAAAGTACATTTTTAATTTAGCTGACAACAAAATATAAATTTCCTCCTTTTCTCTTAGGGAATTAAAGACATCACTTTCCGTTCAGTTCTATAAGCTAGAAACCTGAGGGTCATCTGACTCTCCCCTTTTCCTTATAACCATCCACCCTGTCAAATAAAGAAATCCTGTTGATTCTTCTTCATTAATATTTTAAAACTATGTCTATCTCTATCCCATTTCTACACTACTAGTGATTTCTCTCACCTAGATTACTACAAAATCCTCTTCACTAACCTACCTGCTTTCAGTCTATTTCCACTAATCCATTTTCTTTGTAAAGCCTGGATGATCTTCCTAGAAACAAATAGGTTTTGTCATTTCCCTGCTAAAATTCTTCAAAGAGCATTATTTTGTTTTTAGAGTAAAATATAAGCTCCTTAACAGGATTAAAGTTCTTTTCATGATCTGTTTTCTATCTCCTCTCAAAGCATTCGATATATTCCCGTGCATTTTTACTGTCTGCTGCATCCCCCAAATGTATGCAAACCCCGAGGGATTGTTCCTGTATTTTATACTGTCATATTTCAAGCAGCTGGCCTGGTCCTTGCTCTCTTGTAGGTACTCAGTTAAACCTTATTGCATGGATGGATCTCCCTCCATTTATTTTCAGAACTATTTCTAAGCTATGTTGAATAAAAGCAATTTCCTGGGCTGCAGCAACCCTTTTCTGTCTCTGCTGTAGACTGGGATTCAACCTGTGGAAAGAATAACATGGTTCCATTATACGTTATTTTAAAATACCTGATACTTTTAGGTGCTTAATCTGCACATTGCTATCACACCAACAAGAAAGTGGAGATGCTTTATATTTCTATATATATCAAAAGATAGTAAGGAGCTTACAGATGATTAATTTATGAAAGTGGATTAAAAATCAAGTGCTCTAAAATTTAAGGCATTGAAGAATTATTATTAATTATTATTACATACTTTACTTATATGATATGTTAGAAATTTAACTAAAATGTGACCTATAGAATTTGTTCACCTAGTTATCACTGTTGCTTTTATACTACTATTTGTCAATTCTGTCTCTTCGTTCTGATGGTTTTAAGTCCCTGATGCTCCTCTAATATATGCAAAAATATGCATTGCTAATCTAAACAAGAACATGATGAGTCAGGACATACAACTTTATTGATTATTTTAAGCTGTTGCTGTGTAACATATTTTACAAATTAATAGTACCTACCACTACACGCTAAGCCAGCTGCCCTGTACCAATAAAGATCAAGTCAAGAAAATTGAGCAAAATGATTAAACTGACAAAATATACAAGGACAATATTAGTAAGCTGTTATTGTGCTGGCATTAAATGAGCTGCAGCTATTTTTTATGTTGAGAACTGTCATTCAGTGATTATAAATCATCCAAAATATTTAAGCATTCCTTTTGCTCACAGGATGATACAAATGAGGGAATCCTTTATGTTTTCCTTCTCTTTTTTCTACTTTTTAAAAGTCAGTAACTCTTGTTAGGATCGTTTCTTGGTATCACTTTTCCTTTTGTAAACTAGCCAGTTAAGACTGGCTTAGAAATATTTCTCTGTCCTTTCATTTATCCTGCAGTGCATTTTGTTCTCATAAAACTTGCTGTATTTACTGGAATCATTTGTTTAGATGTCAGTCTTTATCACCAGAATGTGAGTTTCTTGAGGGTAGACATGTATCCTTTTTTTCAATTTTTATCATTCATGGATAATAAATTTAAGATATTACTCAACGTCATTGTGAGATTTAGGAGAGAGACAAGATGGCTGACTAGAGAAGGCAAACCTGCACTTCTTCTCCAGAGAACGACCAGGGTATCAATTAAAAACCCATATTTTAAATAGATCATCAGAGAGAGAAAGAGTAAAGATAACAGAGAGATAGAGGGAGGCATTGAGGGTGAAGTTAGAGGATGGACTGCCTGTGCGGGTCACCTGGGTGGCTTGAGCAGCCCTCCAACCAAGATCCATGGAAGAAGTTAGCAGGAGACCTTTGCGATCCCACTCCCACCTGGAATCTTTGTGGTTTTGGCTAAAGAGGAGCTCTTTGACACCCATGGGCCTCCAGAATGCTGTGGAGAACTCATGTAGAGTTTTTACAGGTTTCTAAATCCTGGACACCAGTACCCAGAACTAATTGGGAGCCCTTCACACAATGCCTTCAGCCTGGCCCTGAAGCTGATAGTGCCTGACTACTGGGCCAGGGAGGGAGACAGTAATATGGGCGATCTCTTGCACCCCAGAGTCAAGTTTTGCCACCCTGGCAGTGAGTGGGGTTGGAACCAAGGGGTATTTAGACAGGAATTCCATGCCTACCAGCCTTTTGCAGGAGCTCTCTGACTGGATTCCTCCATAGAGAGCAGTGTTCTCCCTCCTCCTCCCTGACTGGACTGCAGTGAAACTCTAAGCAGCTGGCTTCAGCCTTCCCTGGACAGCCCGGGACTGGTCTGCCTTTCCTGGTCAGGGTCGGCACTTGGACTTGGGGAGTCTAGGAATGGGTCTGTGGGCCTCTTCTCATACCCCCAGGACTTGATCGTGTCATTTAGGGACATGGAGGGAAGATCTCAGGCTGTGAACTGATCTCTAGCAGGAAGAGAGCCCATGTGGACAGAACTAAGAGGAGAGCATGGTATTCATTTGTGCTGCAGCACACAGACCAAACAGAAGAAAGAACTTCAAAGCAGGAAGACAAGCCTATTGGATTAACTCAATCAGCCAAAAATAAAGAAAAATAATCCAAGGAAATTAATAAAGTCTTTGAGAAATGTGTGATTATGTAAAATGCCAAAACATATGAATCATAGGTATCCCTAAGGGAGAAAAAGAAAGAGCAAAAATCATGGAAAACCGATTTAAGGAAATAATGGAGGAAAACAACTCTGGTCTTCCTAGATAGTTAGACACACAGAGACAAGCAGTTGATTGAACTCCTGGAAGATTCATTGCAAATAGGACATTGCCAAGGTGCATAATCAACAGACTGGACAAAATGAAAGTGAAGGAGAATATCCTAGAAACAGTGAGAAACAGTGAGATGAAAGCATCAAGTAACCTAAAAAGGAAAACCCATCAGACTAACAGCAGACTTCTCTCAGCAGAAACTATACAAGCCAGAAGTGATTGGGGTTCTAACTTTTGTCTTCTTAAACAGAATCAGCCAAAAATTTTGTATCCTGCAAAACTAAGTTTCATGAGTGAAGAAGAAATAAAGTCTTTCTCAGACAAGCAAACAGTAAGGAAATTTGTCACCACTAGACTCTCCTAAAAGAAATCCTCAAAAGTGCTCTAAAAAGCTGATGCTCCTCAGTGCAAAAACACTCAAAAGTAGAAATTCACAGTGCTTAGTTTGATCTATTTCCCCATCTGGATACCTTTAATTTCCTTGTGTTGCCTGATTCCTCTGGCTAGGTCTTCCAGCACTGTGTTGAATATAAGTAGTGACAGTGAACATCCTTGTCTTTTTCCAGTTCTAAGTAAATGCTTTCAACCTTTCCCCATTTAGTATGATGTTGGCTGTGGGTTTGTCATATAAAGCTTTTATAATTTTGAGATAAGTTCTACCTATGCCTATTTTCTTAACAGTTTTTACCAAAAACTAGGGCTGAATTTTGTTGAATGCTTTTTCTGCATCTATTGAAATGATCATATGATATTTATTTTTTTCTTCTGTTTATGTGATGAATCACATTTCTGGATCTGCATGTGCTGAATATACTTGCATCTCTGGGATGAAGCCTACTTGGTTGTGGTGGATATGTTTTTTTTTTTTTTTTTTTTTGATGTGATGCTGCATTTTTTTTTCCTAGGATTTTATTGAGAATTTTTGTATCTATATTCATAAAGGATATTGGTATATAGTTTTCTTGTTTTGTTGTGTCCTCTCCTGACTTTGGTATCAGGGTGATATTGGCTTACTAGAACAAGTTGAGAAGGATTCTTTCCTTCTTGATATTATGAAATAATTTCTGCAGTATGGGTACCAATTCTTCTTTGTAGGTCTGATAAAATTCATCTGTGAAGCCATCTGGTCTGGGACTTTTTTGTTAGAAGATTTTTTTATTGCTGCTTCAATTTCATACCTTATTATTAGTCTGTTCAGGAGTTCTATTTCTTCCTGATTGAGCCTTGGGAGATTGTATGTTTCCAGGAATTTGTCCATTTCCTCAATGTTTTCCAGTTTATGTGCATAGAGATTTTTATAGTTTTCATAGATTATATTTTGTATTTCTGTGGTATCAGTTGTAACATTTCCTTTTTCATTTCTGATTGAGCTTATTTGGGTCCTCTCTTTTCTATTTCTGGTTAACCTAGCAAGAGGCCTGTCAATTTTGTTTATATTTTCAAAGAACCAATTTTTTGTTTTTAACCTTCTGTATTTTTTTTTGTTTTATTTTCAATTTTTTTATTATATGCTCTTATATCTAGAAAACCCCAAAGATTCTACCAAGAGACTCAAGGAATTGATAAACAAATCCAGCAAAATGTCAGGCTACAAAAGCAATGTACACAAATCAGTAGCATTCTTATACACCAAAAAAGTCAAGCTTAGAATCAAACCAAAGGTTCAATATCTTTCAAAATAGCTACAAAGAAAATAAAATGCCTAGGGATATATTTAACCAAGGAGGTCAAAGATCTCTTCAAAGAGAACTACAAATCACTGAGGAAAGAAATTGCAGATGATGTAAATAAATGGAAAAACATATCATGATCATGGATCAACAGAGTCAACATTGTTACAATGTCCATATTACCTAAAGTGATTTACAGATTCAATGCAATCCCCATCAAAATACAAATGCCATTTCTCACAGATCTAGAAAAAATAATTCTATGCTTTATTTGGAACAGAAAAGAGCTCTGAATAGCCAGAACAACCTTAAGGAAAAGGAACACATCTGGAGGCATCACTTTACCAGACTTTAAGCTATACTACAAGTCTATACTAACCAAAACAGTATGGTACTGGGACAAAAATAGAGACATAGACCAATGGAATAGAACAGAGAACCCAGATATAAAACCATCCACGTATTGCCATATGATCTTTGACAAAGCAGAGAAAAACATACACTGGGGAAAAAATCCCTTTTCAACAAGCGGTGCTGGAAAAATTGAATAGCCATATGTAGAATATTGAGAGGGGATTCATATCTCTCACCACTCATGAAAATTAATTCAAGATGGATAACTGACTTAAACCTAAGACATGATACCATAAGAATTCTAGAAGAAAATGTTGGAAAAACTCCTTTAGCTATTGGCCTAGGCAAAAAATTTATGAAGAAGATCCCAATGGTAATCACATCAAATAAATAAATTAATTAATTAATGGGACTTAATTAAATTAAAAAGCTCCTGCACAGCTAAGAAAACAATCAATAAAGTGAATAGACAACCTACAGAATGGGAGAAAATATCTGCATGCTATACATCCAATAAAGGGCTAATAACCACAATCTACAAAGAACTCAAGCAAATCAGGAAGAAAAAAATCAAACTATCTCATTAAAACACGGGCAAAAGACATTAACATAAGCTTTTCAAAAAAAGATAGACTAGTGGCCTATCAACATATGAAAAAATGCTCAACATCACTAATATCAGGGAAAAGCAAATCAAAATCACACACAAAAAAAATCACAATGAGATATCACCTAATCCCAGTGAGAGTGGCTTTTATCAAAAAGTCCCAAAACAGCTGGGCGCGGTGGCTAACGCCTGTAATCCTAGCTCTCTGGGAGGCCGAGGCGGGCGGATTGTTTGAGCTCAGGAGTTCGAAACCAGCCTGAGCAAGA
>NW_012149108.1:4164163-4165563 GCF_000956105.1 Propithecus coquereli | reverse complement strand
ATGCAGTACCATTATCTACTATTTTTATTATCTTTTAAATATTTAAGGAGTTTCCTGGCATATTCACATCACTTTCAGACTTAATTGTCCATTGGGAACCACTTAGTTCATTGAAGTACATTAATAAAATAATTCCTTGTAATTACCTTATAAGGGAAATCTTAAAATAATATTTCTCATAACTAGTTTTCTGATTAGTACCAAATGAGCAGATAAATAAAAATAGAAAATGGTAGAAAGTAAGTTCAACTTTGAGGACTAAGGGACAAAAATAAGCTATGTATACCTATAAACAAAAATAAATGAAATTCCTAAAAATTAGTCTGTAACTTCATTCTTGGCATACAGCAAAGTTTACCACAGTCTTTTAGGCTATCCATGCTTGGGCAAACTTCCTGAGATACCCTTTTTATTCCCAGCTATTTAGTTAAAAAGGGTAAGGTTTTTCGAGTAAGACAGACTTCAGTTTAAATCCTGGTTTTGGTACTATAGATGTAATTAATTGTCAAAAACTCTGTATACTGGCTCCCAAACCTACTGGCTTTATGATTTTGGGTATTTCACTTAAGCTCTTATTTTTCAAGGGTGGGAAAAAATATCTACTTCAAATGAATATTGACTGCATTGCACAAGGTAAAGCCCTTGGACATACTATCTAAAATAAATCTTACTGAAACTCGGTTTTTTAATCTATGAAATAACAGTAATTACTATGTAACAGGCAGTTGTGAAGATTAAAAATGGTAATAAACATAGAGCACCTATCATATAATAGGCTTGCAATTATGACAGTTATTATCACCATTTGCTCAATTGGTAGCCCCAACCAGGGGCATGTATCAATTACCTAAGATCAGAGGCAGGAACAGACCAAGAGTTTCATGAGCTCTGAAGCTTATGTAGTTTAAAGGGTCTTTTAAAAAACAAAATGCAAAGTTTTGAATACAAAATTATGTAAGAAAATTAATTTTTAAAAAAACTTACCTGTAGCAATGGAGCACTTGCCTGGATGCTATTCTCATCAATAAACTCAGAATCTCTGTAAGAATGGGTTCAGGGCAGATATATAATTTTTCAAAGCTAAACAAATAATTACCAGCACAGCTCTGGTTAAAAGCAAGCAATGGTCTAATTTTCTGTGTCATACTATTTTTCTCTTTTTCCTCCTACATTCATTCATTTTATATTGGAGATTATTCCACTATAGTCCTGCAGTATTTACACTCTATTGAATTTGGGCAATATAACCGCCAGCTATGTCTACAGTTAACACAGAAAGCAATTAGATTTATTTGCAATTTGGGAAGCTTTTTCATTTTATGTGCATGGATCTTTGTTAAGCTCAGGAAAATATGATTTCATTATATTTTTAACTATTGTTTCTGTTGTAATTAGTTTGG
>NW_012149108.1:4161814-4164079 GCF_000956105.1 Propithecus coquereli | reverse complement strand
CATGTATTATATAAATTGACTCAATTCAGAGTTAATTATCTTTTTAAATTGATGCTAATACTTTGAAGAAGATATTTACATTCTGTGGCATATTGCTTTTTTTGTCAATAAGATATCAATAGAGAAAAACACACACAATTTTTTGTTTTAACTTCTTAGTAAGCTCCCAGTGACACTATTGATTTGTCTGTATTCTAAATTAAAGGATACGGCTGAAGTTAGAATCAATGTCAACACAACAATTTAATACAACATTAGGAAGATGCTATCACATATCAGAAAGGGCATAGGCTGAAGAGGCACACAGATCTAGATTCTAACTTCCAAAATGATACATCTTGTTTCAAATCCAATTCTGCCACTCACTCATTGTGCAACCTGGAGGTAATAAGTTAACCTCTCTGAGGGGATAATAATAATAATTTCAGGGCAGTTTGCATATATAGATATATAACAATAAGGAAAATAATATCTAACATGTATTATGAGCTTATTTGTCAAAGCCTGAGCAAAGTATCTTACATACATCATTCAATTTAATCTTCACACCATCCCCATGAAATTAGTGTTATTCACATTTTGAGGAAAAAAAATATAGATTCAGAATGGTTAAGTACCTTACCTAGATGCAAACAGCAAGTCAATGGTAGAATCCAGTTGAGAGCCTAGGGCTGTGTGACTTCCTAATCAATAGCTCTAATCAACACATCATGCGTGTAAACTATATTATAGACTCGTAATAAATGATGACCAATGTAATAATTATTATACATTTACAGCTGTTGATCAAGAAATAGATACTATCTGATTTTACCATTATCCATAAGCTACTATGTATGGCTTTTTAGTAAAAATCCACAATCTTCTCTAAATTTAAATTGGTTTGATTCATGGATAAAGAATGGTATCATTATAAAAATATTGTGCTGAGCTCAGAGATTATAGGGTTTTAGATTGGCTTTATCAAGAATACTTGAACTTTTGGTGAGTCCATTGACTCGAAGCCTAAAATATTAAAGCAGAAAACACCTTGCATTGAGATTTGTAGTTCATGGGTTTGGGATCATTCATGTTTGGATGTTTTGAAGCATAAAACCATTTGCCCTTCCTCTCAACTACATTTTTACATGCTAACACATAGGCCATTTTTGTTTATAGCATTCAGAGATCTGACGGTACGTGCCTTATTATTCAAGGTGAATGACCTTGAAATAATCAGTGTCCAATGAGTCATTAAAAATTGGGCAATTAGTGGGGGCAGCATGAGCAAATATAATTTACACTCATGATGTCTGAATTATAAATGCAATTGTATTGATTCAATACAATTCTCTAAGTCCCCGGCAAGATTGTTAAGGGATATGATTTAGAATAAGGGTAAGCCTATAAAGATTTGCAAGCATGTGAGTTGGATAACTCTCAGAGACATTCTGGAGAACGTTCAAGAAGTTTGTATTTTTGCACTTGAGTAATTCAGAAACCATAAAATAAATAATGAAATTCAAAAAGAGCAGGGCTTTCAAACAAGTGTGTATCATGGCTTGTCATTTTTCACTGATTGAATTCAGCTCTAACATCGAGGATAAACACAATAACACAGTGAAAACTGGACTAAGAAAATACTAGTTTAACTTCATAATCTACCTGTAAGTGCATGGCTTTGAACAAGTGACTTCACTTTTCTTAGTACTATTGTTCTTTTTTAAAAATAAGGACACTGTATGCACCATCTTTGAAATTCTTTTACAGTGGCAAAAATCTGGAATTGTTTTAACTCTATTAGGAATGCTGGAGAGGAATTTTCAATTATTTTTCCAGAAAATACACATTTTATGATGTCCAGGATAGAATTTGGCTCAATGTTAAGTAGACCTTCTTAATAAAGACCACTTTTACCAACCTAAGGACAGTTTGCAGATAATTGTTTAGGCGAACATATTGTACATACGAGGGGACACTCTTTATAACAGGAGAGATATAATGAATGCAAATTGAACTGAATAAATGAATAGTGAATGAAGTCAGTTAATTATATCACATTCTGGCCCAGACTATATATTCCCCAAACAATCAATTGAAAGAGAAAGAATTAGATGGTCGCATACCTCACTCTTAATCTAGGTGACAGCAAACATGTGGGGTAGATATTATTATGCCACTTTATAAATAGGAAACCAATGGTCAAAGATGTTTGGCTATATTTAGGCAGCCAGTTAGTCATGGGACAAAGACTCAGAGACTTCTGAAACCAACTCTAGTGAGTTT
>NW_012149108.1:4160508-4161764 GCF_000956105.1 Propithecus coquereli | reverse complement strand
GGGATACTTATACGCTGTTGGCGGGACTGCAAACTAGTACAACTTCTATGAAAGGTAGTATGAAGACACCTCAAAGAATTAAAAGTAGACCTACCATTTGATCTAGCAATCTCACTACAGTGTATGTACCCAAAGGAAAAAAGTTATTTTATAAAAAAGACACCTGCACTAAAATGTTTATTGCGGCACACTTCACAATTGCAAAGAGGTGGAATTAACCCATGTGCTTATCAATTCATGAGTGGATTACTAAAATGTGGCATATATATACCATGGCGTTCTATTCAGCCATAAAAAAACATGAATTAATACCTTTGGTAACAATCTGGATAGAATTGGAGACCATTCTAAGTAAGTATGACAAGAATGGAAAAACAAATACCACATGTACTCACTGTTAAATTTGAACTAACCAAACAGCACTCATGTGCACAGATGGAATTAAAACTTAACAGAAATCAAGCAGGTGGGATGAGGGTGGAGGGGATGGGTGAAATCAAACCTAATGGGGACAATGTACACTATTTGGGTGATGGGGAAACTTACAACTTATTATCAAGCAGTACAAAAGCAATCCATGTAACTAAAACATTTATACCCCCGTAATATTCTGGAATTAAAAAAAACAATTATGAGACAATTTTTTTCTTAATAAATTAAAAAAAGTCACAGCTCTTATAAAATGGTAACAAAAGGGAGAATACAAAGTAACTAGGTAACAATCAACGTGATGACTAGAACAGTCTCTCATATATCAATATCAAGACCGAATGCAATCATCTAAATGCTCCATTTATAAGATATGGATAGAAAAACACAACCGAAATATCTGTTGTCTCTAAGAAGCCCATTTAACTCAAAGATTCTCACAGACTCAAAGAAAAGGGAGAAAAAATATTCCATGCAAACTGAAATCAAAAGCAAGCAGGAGTAACTATTCTTATATCAGATAAAACAGACTTTTAAATCAACAACAGTAAAAAATGACAACAATGCTTACTATATAATGATAAAGGGATCAACTCATCAGAAAGATATAACAATCCTAAATATATATGCAGCTAACATTAGAGTTCCCACATTCATAAAACAAATACTACTAGACATAAGAAAAGAAATAAACAATATAATAATATTCGAGGACTTCAACATTCCACTGACAGAACTAGCCAGGTCATCAAGACAGAAAATCAACAAAGAAACACTATTTATTGCAGCACAATTCACAGTTGCAAAGATATGGAATCAATGTAAGT
>NW_012149108.1:4153368-4153927 GCF_000956105.1 Propithecus coquereli | reverse complement strand
TAATAACTAAAAATATAATTTTAAAACATGCGTTTTGCTGAAAATAGGAATTGAAAAGGATAGAAATTTAGATATTATGCAACAAAAAATTATAGTAGTATGTACTGGAGAAAGAACAATGCCTTTAGAGTCTAGATGCCTATGCAGATATTAGCATATATCAGCTGTGTGATCCTGGACAAGCCATTTTATCTTTCCTGGGCTTGAGTAAATGGGTATCTATCTATGGTATCTATTTTTTTGGTTGCTACTACAACAATTTAGGTTGCATCTAAGTAACTTTTAGGTTGTAGTTTTTGTTGTTATTGCTGTACAAGGGACAGCAAATTTTAATATATCTGAATCTCTCAGTGGAGGCTAGCTGAAACTAAAATCAAAGTTTTGAATTCCTAATGTCTCACTCTTTCACATAAATAAATAAATTATGGTTTTCTTTTAAAAAAGTTTTTATTGTTTCTTTTTCTGTTATTTAAAGTAGAATACATTAGGCAACTAAGAAGAGTCTTGGATTAGACAGAGTTGAGTTTAAATCCTGCCTCTGATATGCAACTGTGTGATC
>NW_012149108.1:4140896-4143338 GCF_000956105.1 Propithecus coquereli | reverse complement strand
AGGAAGACTCATGAAGTGGATAATTCCTGAATTAAGCTAGAAGGATGCAAAGGCATTGGAGAAGATAACAACTGGTGTTGGCGTGGTCGTGGGCTAAGATTTCCAGGTAAAGTTAACACCGTATGCAAAGGCATGGGAATATCAAAAACTTGACCATTGAGTAATTTAAATGCTGTAGCTTAATGCAGCTCAAGAGCTTCTGGGAAGTGGATGGGGCTGGGAAGTTAGGAGATGACACCTGAAAGCCTCTGGATCTCATTCTAATGAGACAGGCTTTTATGACAAGAAGAAGTAATTAAAGAATTTGGAGTTGAGAATTTTTATGATTGGACTTTGTTTTGCTGTTATTATTGTTGCTTTTAGAAAAGTCACTCTGCTGGTGATAATGGCTATGAATGAGAAGATGAAGGTGAGTTAGGAATATATTGTGTAATCCAGGGAAGAGATTGTGTTAGCAGAAACTAAGGCAAAAGCACAGGAAAGAAATATGAAAGGATTCATAAAATGAAGGAATATGATTAGCAGGACTTGGTTACTGATAGGATGAAAAATGATGTAAAAAGAGGGATAAAGTCCCTCTTTTTAAGAGAAACTCTAAAGGACAACTATTCATTCTAGGTGGGAATTCAGAAAAGTCAACACCAAGGTCTCATTCAAGCCAGCCTGCTAAGGATGGATAAGGTTTCAATATAAGTATTAATAGTAATGGTGGCACATTGTACTTAAAAAAGAAGTTTCAAAACTTTTTTTTGAAATGGGGTTCCCCTATGGTGTAAGGCTGGTCTCAAACTCATGGGATTGAGTGATCCTCCCACCTCGCCTCCTGAGTACCTAGGATTACAAATGCAAGTCACTGAGTCTAGCTGGCACATAACACTTTAAGTAGAGGGATCTTCAATGTGCAAAGGTACCAATCTGACAATGCACATATAGGAAGGAGTAATTTGGATCACTGTTTGGGAAGCCCAGCCAAATGAACCAATCAGGTTCCATCACGCAAAATGGGTTGTTTTATTCATCTCAAATTTTCTATTAAGCCACTTGCCTATATTGACGGGTTAGTATGATCTACTTGCTTTTTTCCAACAATATTTCATAATAAATGAGAAAACTAGGACAGGTCCTGTTACTCCATAGTATTTTAATTACTTCATGTCAAATGTTGAAAAATTAGCATGCATTATAGGTGGTAATATACCCCTGGTATCATTAAGTCAGCTTGTAGCCTCATTTATCTAACAGACATGGCCAAATTATTGAAGGGTACTGAACTTCCACAGAACCAGGTGGCTTAAAGACAAATGAAGCTAAGAAATTTGGCACCCATAGTATCCCTTTTTCTAGAAAGAAAAGAAAGGGATTATATGGTTATCCTCCATTTGATACCCCTAGATTCATCCTGTGTCCCCTCTGTCCCTTTCTTCCCTGCCCTGTGTTGAAGGGTTGACCTCTAGAACTCTATCACCTATACCTCCGTGTCTTCTGGCTTCTGATTAGATTCACACAATGGAACTCATCAGCAGGCTATCAGAAGATAAGAGGAAACAGAGGCCAGAGCATTTCTTTCTCTATGCTTTGCCTGAATCAGCACCACAGTTCCAGTAGTGGCTAAATCACTCCATGAATTCTGCTCTTGTTGGCCATCTCCTTCTGTATGGAAATGGAAATCACAGAGCTCCAGAGTTTCTTTCTCTTACTCATTCAAAGACATACACCTTTTCCCCACCAGATTGACCTCTCTAAACCCTGCACACGCTCTGTAAATTATTTCTTCATTAAATTCCACCCCCCCCAAAATAGTTTTGAGTGATATTCTGTTTCCTTTTGGGACTAAACCTGAAAAAGCAATTTTCATTTATTGACTTCCTACTATGTGGTATATTGGTAACTGTCATATTCAATATCTCAATCCTCATGTTTTTATTGAGAGTGAGAAAAATTCACACCATGTTTACTGATGTAGAAACATAAGCTCATGCAGAATTTATCCAATGTCTAACAAACACGAAGTGGGTAAGATGCATCCCATTTAGCACACAAACCTTTATATATTTTGTATATTCTTTGATAGAATTATCCCTAAGTACTTAATTATTTATGATATAAATAGTATTGTTTTTAAACTAATTTCAGATTTTTCATCGCTGGTATGTAGAAATATAATCCCTATATATTGTTCTTGTGTCCTATGACTTCATAAATACTTTAGAAGCTTTCTTTTTATATAAATGTCATATGATTATCTACATAGATGATTATGTTATCTGGGAAGGAAATTAGTTTTTTCTCTTTCTTTATATTCTGGATATTCATTTTTATTTTCTTGAATTTTAGCACTGGCTAACCTTCAGTAAAAAGTTAAATAAAAGTGGTGAGGGAAGACATCATTGGCCTTCGTGGGGGAGGGAGAGTAATTCAGCCTTTCACCATTAAGTATGTTAG
>NW_012149108.1:4134342-4134846 GCF_000956105.1 Propithecus coquereli | reverse complement strand
ACAGAATGGGAGAAAATTTTCGCGTGCTACAAATCCAACAGACGACTGATAACCAGAATCTATTTAGAACTCAGAACAATCAGCAAGAAAAAAATCAAACAGCCCTATCAAAAAGTGTGCGAAGGATATGAACAGAAACTTTGCAAAAGAAGACAGAATAATGGCCAAAGAACATATGAAAAAACGCTCAACATCTCTAATCATCAGGGAAATGCAAATCAAAACCACAATGAGATATCATCTATCTCCAGTGAGACTGGCCTTTATCAAAAAGACCCCAAACAATAAATGTTAACTATTTATTTTTTGATAATACTATTGTGTTTTAAAATAAGTCATTTTGGCATTATTGAACTTAATAAAAGGACAAAAGAACTTGTGTAGGAATTTATGAAGCCCTTAATTTCTCAAGAAATGTGATAATAAAATATAACTTGAACGCAATATTTTTCAGTCCCGAGTATCTGCCATGGGGCTTGGAATAATATTAACAACCACACGAAA
>NW_012149108.1:4132871-4134292 GCF_000956105.1 Propithecus coquereli | reverse complement strand
CATATATATCGCCAAGAATGAAAAACACGTTTTTTATTTGGGATGTAGTGTCCTGAATGTTCCTCTGCCATTTATGGGAGTTCCAGATTTTGATCCTCACAGTCTGGTGAACATCAATTATGGGCACAAAATGAGACTGACTGGTAACAGTGAAATATTTGTTTAAAGATAGCAACAGAATAGATTTTGAAAGAGAAGAGCTAGTTCTGGGTTTTATATGTATATAATACTAACATTAAAAAAAATTATCACTTTGATGTAGATCATCAGGATCAGTCTTTACATGTGTTCTTGTATTTATTTCCAATACTGTCCCTGCTAAGTGTATATAATTATCTTGACTTACTATCCATAAAGGTGTATTTCATAAGCATTATCTTTCCTCAGAAGTCTACACTACTGAAGTGAAATAGGTAACTCTCTTTAATGTTCCATCTTTCCTCACCTCCCCATTATCTTGTCCCAGTATTACAGAGAGTATGATCTTTATTTGACTTTCTATATATGCTGTCTGTGTACTGTAAACTGCTTTAATGAGAGACCCTATGTTTCTCATCTCCCAGGGGCTTAGCCAAGTGAATGACATATGGGAGATTCTCAATAAATAATTGAAAAAATGAAAAAGCTGGACACTGGAGGTAAGAGAGGCCAACTTCCCCCAGGGCAAAAATCGACCACATGGAATTTGAACCCAGTCCTTTCAGGTTCTAATTCAAAATTTTTCTATTAAATCACAGTAAATGGACATCAAATCTCAATGCCTTTGTCAATTTCTGATATTGAAAATGGAAACTGTTTCTGTCCCTAATACTTTTCACTCTCACTTCCCTCACATCAACATTTGGATTTGTATTGGGCTTTCAGGTGCCAGCCAAGGTTCTCGCTGCCCAGGAAATGGTGCACATGGGCAAATGCCAGTTTTACATAATTTAGGAGAAACAGCTGCATTTGAGGTGATTTACATAAAAATAAAATTTGTGCCCATCCCTACAGAATAGGCTTTGGTCAGCAGAGCACAAATCAATCTGTATGTTCCTAACTTTAAATTTCCATAAGTCATTATATAGTTCATAATCACATTGATGTAACTCAATTGAATTTGCAAAGATTATTTTGTGTGAGAAGAGACTTTCAGCTATTTAAACTGCTGCTATTCAATAGATAAGGCCTTTCGAATCTGACCTCTGTTTTACATTAAATTTGTGGCCTAATTTTCATTTCTCTCTGGGTTTTAATTTCCTCAAATGGAGAGGTCACACAAGCACTTGGCACTTTCATATTGGCAGATGCAAAGAGAAAGATAAAGAATGGTGCATTCAGATGTGACAGAAGGGGCATATTATATAATGAATTAAACATATAGGCTTTGGTTTCAATTATTCCTACTTTTTAATTTTTAAAAATTTGTAATTATTATGGTT
>NW_012149108.1:4131073-4132821 GCF_000956105.1 Propithecus coquereli | reverse complement strand
TTTATCATTTTGAGGTAAGTTCCCTCTATGCATATTTTTTTAAACATTCTTATAAAAGGGTGCTGAATTTTGTCAAATGAGTTTTCTGTGTCTATTGAGTGGATCATATGCTCTTTGTTTTTATTTCTATTTATGAGGTGAATTACATTTATAGATTTTTATATGTTGAATCATCCCTGCATCTCTGGGATGGAGACCACTTGTTCATGATGGATTATTTATTTATTTATTTTTTTGATGAGCAGATGAATTCAGTTTGGTAGGATTTTATTGAGACTTTTTGCATTTTCATTCATAAGGGATGTTGGTCTATAGTTTTTTGTTGTTGTTGTTGAGTCCTTTCCTGGCTTTGGTATCAAAGTGATGTTGGCTTCATAAAATGTGTTAGGGAGGATTCCTTCTTTCTCGATGTTGTGGAATAATTTCTGCAGAATAGGTACTAATTGATCAAAACTTATGCACACATATGGAAGTAACGTTCACTGGGGATCAGGCAGGTGAGAGGGGGGAGAAGGGGATGGGTAAATTCACACTTATAGCTCTGCCTCTGGTGGTGCAAAGGCAATTTATGTAACCACAGTGTTTGTACCCCTGTAATATCCTGAAATAAATAAGTAAATATATACAAGAAAAAAAATGAAAAAGAAAAGAGAGCAAAAGGAGATATACATAATGAAAATTTCATATTGAAACTGGAACATAATGGGGGAAAAGTGATCTTTTAAATGAATAGTGAAGTGTCCACTGAATATCCATATGGAAAGAAATGAAACTGGACCCTTGTCATGCCATATACAAAAATATGTCCAAGGAGATTATAAACTTAAGTGTGAAAGATAATTAAGAGAATATCTTAATGAGCTTAGGATATCCAGATATATCTTTAACAAGACACACAATTAAGTAACTATACAGGAAAGATTAATAAATGGGAATACATTAAAATTAAGCACCACTTTTCTCAAAAGACTCCATTAAGAGAAGAAAAGGAAGATGAGTCGTGGTCATTGCAATGTTTAATTCATATTCAGAATACATAAAGAACTTGTGCAAATCTATAAGAAAAATATAGTTGTATGGTCTTTTGTGACCATAACAACTTAAAATCTTAAAGGCTTAAAACAATATAAATTTATTATCCTGCAGTCCTGCAGGTCAGAAGTCTATTACAGATCTGACTGTGCTCAAATTAAAGTGTCAGCATGGCTACATTCCTTTCTGCAGGTGCCAAAAGTAAATCCATTTCCTTGCTCATTCAGGTATTGGTAAAATTCAGTTCTATGCAGTTACAGGGCTGAGGTCTCCATTTCATTGGTGGATATCAGCTGGGGGCTGCCCTTAGCCCCTAGAGGCATCTCTCCAGTTCTTTTAGGGGTACATCTCAGAATCAGCAATAGGGATTCAAATACCTTTCACATTGTCACCTCTTTGACCAACTTATCTGCCTTTAAATTCCACCTTTAAGATCTAATGTGATTAGACTGAACCCACCTAAATAACCCAGGACAATTTCCCCATCTCAAGGTTCTTATAACATTCAATCTACTTATAAAAATGAGCAAGTGACATGAGCAGGAACATCATAAATAAGGATACCCCAGTGCCAGTTAACGTCAAAAAGGAATAATTCTCATTAGTTATCAGAGAAACACATGTTAAACCTATAAGTCAGTGCTAATCTATACTCACTGGAATGGTTAATATTAAAAAGACTGAAAATATCAAGTGTTAATAAAAATAAGGAAACA
>NW_012149108.1:4124327-4126763 GCF_000956105.1 Propithecus coquereli | reverse complement strand
TCTTCTTTCGAAAAGTTTCTGTTCATTTCCTTTGCCCATTTGTTGATGGGGTTGTTTGATTTTTTCTTGTTGATTTTTTTGAGTTCTAGATAGATTCTTGTTATCAGCCCTTTATCAGATGTATAGAGAGCAAATATTTTCTCCCATTCTGTGGGCTGTCTATTCACTCTGATGATAGTTTCCTTGGTGGTGCAGAAGCTTTTTAATTTGATTAGATTCCATTTATTTTTGTTGCTGCGGTGATTGCTTTGGGGGTCTTCTTCAAGAATTCCTTGCCTGGGCTGATGTCTGAAAGGGTCTTCTCGACATCTTCTTTTAGAATTCTTAAGGTTTCATGCCTTAGGTTTAACTCTGATATCCATCTTGAACTGATTTTTGTGAGAGGGGAGAGGTGGCGATCCAGTTTCATTCTTCTGCACGTAGCTATCCAGTTTTCCCAGCACCGTTTATGGAAAAGAGATTCTTTTCCCCAGTGTATATTTTTGTCAGCTTTGTCAAAGATTAGATTACCATATGCGGATGGTTTCATCTCTGCATTCTCAGTCCTGTTCCAGAGGTCAATGTCTCTGTTCTTGTGCCAGTACCATACTCTTTTAGTTACTATAGCCTGGTAGTACAGCTTGAAGTCTGGTCGACTGATACCTCCCAGTTTGTTCTTTTTACTTAAGATTCCTTTGGCTATCCGAGGTCTTTTCTGATTTCATACAAAGCATAGAATTATTTTTTCCAGATCTGAAAAGAATGATAATGGGATTTTGATAGGGATTGCATTAATTTTGTAGATCACTTTAGGTAGTATGGACATTTGTGTTTAAGAAACAACTTTTTGTTTTATTGATCTTTTGTATTATTTTTGGTTTTCATTTATTTTTGCTCTGATATTTATTATTTCTTTTCATCTATTAATTTGGGGTTTTGTTTGCTCTTGTTTTTCTAGTTCTGTGAGATGAACTATTAAGTTGTTGATTTGATATTTTCTACCTTTTTAATGTATGCACTTATTGTTACACACTCCCCTCTTATTATTGCCTTTGCTGTATCCCATAGATGTTGTACAACACATTATATAAGATAAATTGAACACAAACACTGTCATCGCCATGCTATTTTTAGTGGAGTTCAAATGCTTAAAACAATCAGCTATACCACAATAGGTTAAATGTTACAAAAGAAGTAGTACGTGTTTATTCATATTTATTTAACGTACATTTATTAAATGCCCACTGAGCACTTACCCCTATCTAGATGTTGTTACTACAAATGTTAGCGAGATAAAATTTCTGTCCTTGAAGTCCTTATGATTTAATGGGGAAGGTCAATAGGAACCGAACATCTCAATACAGTTTGTTAATAATAATAATGGCCAAATTTCCTGAGTGCTTACTACTTGTCTATCTTTGCATATATTATTCAATCCTCATAACAAAGCCAGCCCTAAGGTGAACATTATTTTGCTCCCCAGTATGGAAATGTGGTTAGTAGAGCAGAAAGTGGTTAAAATATTAATAATTTATCCAAGGTTATCCAGCTAGAATGTGGTAGAGCTGGAATTTAGATTCAAGAGGTCTAACTCAGGAGCTCACAATATTAATTCTATACCAAATTATCTTTAGGACCTCTTGGGGAAACTTAATCTCTGATTGATATAGTCATAACACATATAAAATAACAGGAAAGACTAAAGACTTGTAATAGTATTCCCTTTAGGCACCTAAAAGTTTTAGGTGCAGGGAACAGCCCTATCATATGCCTATTATTGGATGTGATGTCCTGCTTAGCATTTTTCTTAGATTATTCATTTATTTCAGTCAAATATCACTATTAATGACTGCATTGAAATAACCCAATGTAGTAGTTTTTTACTTGATGGTTCCGAGCTCTGCCATGATCTCCTAAAATTGTGTATGAGATGCATGGATGGCATACAGAGTTCTTACTTTAGCATATGATTAAATTTGAGAGATTACCCAAAATAACTTGTCCTTCTTTTCCCAGTGCTTTCTAGACAAAGGAATGGACAGTATGCAGAGCTGTGGCTGATAAAAACAACACACGCTAAGAAACCAGCCACCAAACGCAGCTAACCCCTCCTGGTCTCAATTAGTGGTATTTGATAATGCTGGGGGACTGACTCTTTGGATGTGTTAAGGCATAAGGCTGCCAGGTTGCCAATGGTAGCTTCCATGAGAAACGTGGGAAAATAAAGGTTAATAAATCTTAAGTAGGTGCAGGAAATTGAGGATGAGAGGTCCTCCTCTAAAGAGAATAGAGATTTGTCAAATGTTCTTGTTACAATGATTTTGTCATTTGTTGAATGACATACACTTTTAACTATTTATTTATTTATTTTTATTTCAGCATGTTATGGGGGTACAGATGATTAGGTTATGTATGATGCCCTTACCCTCCCTCCCCCCCCAAGTCCGAGCTTCAAGT
>NW_012149108.1:4123586-4124277 GCF_000956105.1 Propithecus coquereli | reverse complement strand
AACTTACTGTTGATTATAGACACTTTGTGGTGCTATCAAATATTGTTGATTCTATCTAACTATATTTTTGCACTCATTAACTACCCCTATTTTATTCCGCTCCACCCCACTACCTTCCCAGTGTCTGGTAAGCAACATTCTACTCTCTGTCTCCATGAGATCAATTGTTTTTAATATTTAGCTTGCACATATGAGTGAGAAAATGTGAGATTTGTGTTTTTGTGCTTGGCTTATTTCACTTAACATAATGTTCTCCATTTCCATCCATGTTGTTGCAAATGGCAGGATTTCATTCTTTTTTGTGATTATATAATATTCCATTGTATATATTTACCATAATTTATTTATCAGTTCATTTGCTGATGGACACTTAGGTTGATTCCAAATATTGGCTATTGTGAACAGGGCTGCAATAGATATGGGAGCACACATATCTTGAATATACAGAATTCCCTTCCTTTGGATATATGCCCAGCAGTGGGATTGCTGGGTCATATGGTAGTTCTACTTTTAATTTTTTTAGGAACCTTCATAATGTTATCCATAGTGATTGCACTAATTTATATTCCCACCAACAGTATATGAGGATTTCACTCTGTCTACATCCTTGCCAGCATTAATTATTGCCTGTCTTTTTGATAAAAGCCATTTTAACTGGGGAGAGATGTTATCTCATTATAATTTTTTTTTT
>NW_012149108.1:4117953-4119082 GCF_000956105.1 Propithecus coquereli | reverse complement strand
AAGAAATATGGTTCTCTCAGTGCTTACATGTTGGGGGTGGGGAGACAACAGTGAATATGTAATGAAGTAAAGAAAAGAAAGATAATTTCATATAATGATATAACTTGTGCAAGGTCATGAAATAGGGTGATGTGATCAAGACAGACTGAAAAGAAACAAGGCTGGGAAAACTACTCTTAGAGATTGATGATTGTGTCAATGTAATCTCAAGTTAATTCATGAATATATTTTTTGTTTTTAAACTAAATTCAAAACATTCTTTTATTCAAACCTATTGTAGGCAAAGCATAAAATGGTTTTGGTTTATTGAGGTTAATTATTTAGGGTTAGGAAAATGTACTTAAATAAAAGATAAAAACCTCTTTAAATTTAGGTAGATCTTGTTCCCAACTTCCAGTTCTAATCTATTGCTATGCAAACTGTCGGTTCTCTTATTTATAAATTGGAGGAAAATGTAAAGCAACTGGAAAAAATACTTAGCAAAAAACAAAAGTTTTTCATCTTCTTTTTATGTTTTTAATTTTCATGGGTCCCTAAAATATTTTTATTCCTTTAGTTTTCATGAGTCCCTACATTCTATTATTTACATTAATAGTACCATCCCTATCAGATACATGAATCCATTCTAAAATGTTTATTTCCATTTCAAAATCATTCTCACTCATGACTATTCAATTTCTGTTTAAATACATCTACTGATAAGAAAACACATTTTACTCACACCTGTAATCAATCCCAGCACTTTGGGATACTGAGGCAGGAAGATCACTTGAGGCCAAGAGTTCAAGATTAGCCTGGACAACACAGCGAGACACTGTCTCTACAAAAAATTTAAAAAGTAGACACATATAGCGGTACACAACTATAGTCCCAGCTACAGGGGAACCTGAGGCAGAAGGACCCCTTAAGCCCAGGAGTTTGAGGTTACAATTACCTACGGTCAGGCACTTCAGCCTGGGATACAGAGTGAGACTCTGTCTATTTAAAAAAAAAAACAAAACTCCACATTTCATATAATTTGTATTCTTCTGTTGTCCATTGAGTCCTTTTTAAGATTCAGAATAGACAAAGAGTCAAATACATGGGAATTATCATCAACCGAAGTAAGATAGACTATTATTATTATATT
>NW_012149108.1:4115140-4117903 GCF_000956105.1 Propithecus coquereli | reverse complement strand
GTTGATATTTTGAGCTGTGTGCGCTGCCTGGGTCCCACGATGGAACTCATATTTGAAAATAACATGAATTTTTTACTTATCCATGGTTTCACAAAAATTGCTCTAAAAAAAATTGAAAGATAATTATAAGCCAAGACATGTGTTTGAAAGACTGAGGATGTACCCTCACAATAAAAATTAAAAAAGAAATGTCAAAGTGAAATGTCAGAAATATAAACTGTCAAACTTAGTACTTAAGGAAATGGGACATTTCACACTTAATAACTTAATATGCGTTTCATGTATGTTTGAGCTGAAAATTTTACACTTTCTAAAAATTCACTTTTGGCCTGAGGCAAAAATATTTCTTTAAAATTTTTCTTGTACTCATATTTCATAGAAATCTTCATTTCTTACTAAACAGTAGTTGTATCCACAATTGAGATATTCTGGTTTGGATTTATTTTGCAACAAACCTAGAATTATTATTTCATATAGAATTTATCCTCTAATCTTATACCCGTTGTAGAAATCAAAGGTGTAGAGGAAAAGTAGCATCATATTTCAAATAACATGCCTAGTACTATAGTATACCTTGTACAAGTGTTAAAATTTGAATATTTTGTTTTGGCATTTGCTCCTGTCCTCTCCTCAACCTTGTTTTTGAACATTTGAAGTCATTCCTAACTTGGGGTCAGGGGAAGGGAGGATATTTCGAGACTCTAATAAAGAAAGAACAGGTGGCTTCTATCCAAGCTAGACAGCAAAAGGTATGCCCTAGAATTTCCTATACTCTTCTGGACTGATCTCCCTGGAACAGGTGGATCAAACATATACTAAATTACTGGGAGACTTACAAATAAGTCCTTAGAATTTCTGGCCAATTAGGTGAGGAAATCAAGACTTTGAACATTTGAGGAGGAATAATTTGGAGGTGGTGACTCAATCCAGAGACTGACACGTGGTGGCAACAAATGGTTGCAACCATATGCATGCAGTTTATGGTTTTTACAACATACAAAGCAAGATCCATTCATAATCCAATGAATTTGGAAAATAAGCTTGAAGACATGTCTTTTATCTTGACTCAAGCCTAATGTGAATTACCTACTACTTTTTCATAAATTATTGAATGTTGGGATTATCAAATCAATATTCATACTTTCAGAAAGGAGTAGTATATTTGTTAGGTTTCCTTTGAACCTAGATGCCTAATATTGTCAATGCTTTTCCCATTTACTAAGGTATCTTTAAATATGAAAATCAAAATATTTACACTTTCACCAAAACATAACTATTTTTAGATCTCAAAAATCTATTTACAGATTTTCTCCTTGTTTTTCTCCAAGATACCAAACAATCAGCTTGACTTTCTCCCACCACTGAATTTAATAAATTGAATGAAAATAAATCTCAACAAATTTAGGTAGTTTTCAATCACCACCTTAATTTTTTATAAATGTTTTTATTTTAAAACTTTTCAATAAACCAGATCATATGATTTGAGTTCAGATACAAAAGTAACTGCTTTATGGGTAAAACAGAATTATTTAATTTAAATGGATATGTAGATATAATTAAAACATTATACTATGCATTAACATAGCTGCAGAGTTTTTTTTGTCAATATTTTTAACCTCAAGGTTGTAAGTAATTATGTGTAATTAGTTTAGCTAATAAACTGGATTACTGTGATGAAATTATTAAAATAATTAGATTACTGTGATGAAAGTTCAAATGTGAGTGTGTGTATGTTGGAATTAATTTTTAGCAATTAGCTTCCCAGTAGATACACTCAGCATTATAACTTGAATTTTGCTTTCAGAAAGATATTGATGTAAGTTTGGGAACTCCGTTGTTTGAATCACTGTTTGTTGAAGAACATTCTTTCTCTGGCATATAGCTGACAAACTCTGGCCTGAAACATGAGCGTTATGCATCATAAACATCCAATATCAAAGTATAATTGCCATTCTCTTCTTCACATCCAATATAATGACGGTTCTTAACTGGTTGTTTGCATATTTACAAATTCTAAAAAGTAAATCATTCCTACTTTTGTGCCACTACTGTGTACAGTCTCTTGTCATGGCACTTATAACCCTTCATTTTTCTTATTATACTCTTGTATGGCCACATTATACACATACACACCACACACACACACCCCAACACCATACCACACTCTATTAATAAAGGGTTTAATAAAGAAAAAAAGTTGATTGTCTCAGTTCCCATTTTTCAACAGATTACATTTGCTCTGTAAAAGTACAGCTTAATGTAGATGCCACCATATCTTTGCATCATATCAAATTTAATTATTTTATCCTCATATATCTGTAGTCTCTCCATTAGCCAGCACCACTTTCCTATTCAACCTCATCTTTCAATACTCTCTAAAATGTCCCGTCTACTACAACTTGAATAGTTGCATTATTTCCTTTATAATCTTTTTGTTTGTCTGTTTGTTATTTTTTTAGTCCCCTTCTTATGCAATTTTGTTGATTCAATATAGAAAAAAATGCTATCATATTACTCAAAATTAAGATTGGAGTTTTGGGTTCATCTCTGCTTTTTCTGCATTTTTGTGAAATTCACTCTGGTCTCTACGTGTGTGATTATCCTATATAAACTCAGAATGATAACATTGTCCACTCACAGTGAAATTGTGAAGATTGAATGAGGCAATGGATCTGCAAGAGCTCAGTAAACCATCTGACTTCAAACATAACTTTTTTGTACTGTGCAATACTGCCCCTTTTATGAACTGTCACATTTTTATAT
>NW_012149108.1:4097643-4103585 GCF_000956105.1 Propithecus coquereli | reverse complement strand
TATGGGAACTGAGGCCTCTCCAAGGCCCAGTTTTCTCATCTTTAAAAAGAAAACAGTAATAGCCTCTGTGTGCCCATGGATGGGATGCCAGGGCATTGCTCATTGGCTCCATGTATATTAAGTCCCTGAAACCTGTATTTAGGTTCAGGGAAGTCCACGCATGAATACCTCTTCCTTCTATATTCATTACCTTCCCCAGGATAAAGAAATGTTGCTGCGTGGCACTGACAGGAATATAAAACAAAACCAGCCAGTGCAAGTTCCTTTTCTCTTTTCAATACTTCCCTGTTTGCAGAGTCTATCAGGGAGGCAGCAGGAAAAGAATTGTGGTTGGTACAGTTCCTGTTCTATTACAGTCAGGCAGCATACAGAAGGGTGGGTCAGAGATGAAGAGACAATAGCTTACTAATCAGCGCAGTACCTTGGGTGAATGGGGTAGAAGATGAACTGGTAAGGCAAAGAATATAGTACTTGCTCCCAAGAGAACTGTTTTGTAAAAACTCCTGTGCTACTTTTTAGAAAGGTAAAACAAGAGGAAGAGTTGAGGTAGGCATGGTAGATCTCATAATGGATGAAGAACTTCATATGAGCAAACTTACAAGATGAAGAGAGAAACAAAAGTGGACAAGTGAGAGGATAAGTAGAAGCAAAATGGAAGTGGAATGAGTGTAACGTGGTGAAGGTGGGAAGAAGTGGAGCTGATTGAAATGAGATTGAGTTAACTGAGTGGGAGCAAACTAGGGAGGGATGGAAACCCCAACACTTTTCACATCCTATAAGAGATACTGGAGAGGTAATATGCTTGTTATAGATAACTGGCATGGCTTATTTTTACTGGAATTGCCTAACTGATTTATCTAACTATATTAACTAACTAACTTTGTTTCTAGTGGACACAGGATCAAAGGAAATCATCCTAATGGACCAAAAAGAAGACTGTATTTAACATTCTCTGGGAGGCAGTGGTGGTGTAGCACAAGGAAATCAAGATATAGAGCATTTCAAACTGGGCTTTATCTGTTATCCTTGTCACTGAGTACAGAAGAATATCAGTTCATAATTTACTAGTCTCCTTTTGATTAGGAAATAAATTACTTTGAGTTGGACAAACATCCAAATAAAATGTTTCTTGAAAGGATGGAGTAAGGAAAATCCTATGTTTAATAGGTAAATTTAATTTATTTAACTGTAGGAATGAACTATAATTCCTCATCCCAGCTACATCAGCAACCAGAGAGACTGGGTGGTCAAAAGCAGCTTCATGTGTTTGAAAGACCATCACTTATGCATTGGTTTATCAGGGTCGGTACCCTCAGGATAGACTTTTAAAAGCCTAACAGTGTCTTCTCTATGGCCTAAGGACACTCCCTTCCATACATTCTTTGTTTAATTAATCCTTTGTTAAGATTATGCATCTAGTGAGCAGTGTTAACATTGTTACTATAATTAATAAATTTAAATATCAACTATATAAATCAATAGCCCTTAAATTTAGATAGTGAACACAAAATTAGTCAAATCTTAAAACACTTCAATAAAGTCATAAGTCTAAGGTACCAAATTAATCTGAATGCTCCAAATTCCTTAAACACACAAAATATCATAGTTCTTACAAAAAATCATTAGAGTACCTACTTCAAAATGTCAATTCTGTGGATTTTTTTTATTTCATTATCTCTATACTAATATGATTTGATATCTCCCTGGAGTTATTATTTTATTCATTTATGTCCACTAATTTTATCAATCCCCAAATCAAACAGAATGTAATCTCAAACCAGCTGATATTGCAGATTCTATTTCATTGACCTATTCATTCTTTGCTGTGTCCAGGGATCTGTTTACATCTTTTAAGTTGATTGAAACCTGAGTCAGTGTTTATTTGGCTTGGCCTCTTCTCAAATAAAAGTTTACTTGCTACATAAATGGTACTTTCTGATTATATGCCTTCTTTTAGAATCTGGGGCTGACTCATAATTGCCTCCATGTCAAAGAAATATTGGTTACAGTGTTCTACCTCAGTTTACAATTAACATCACTATGCCCCATTGTCATTTCATAAGTACTAGCAATATTCATAAATTTTATATTTAAGAAGATTAGAGACTGAGTTTTTATAGACAACTTTCCTCTGATATTATGCAGATAATGTATCATTTTATTGTGTGTTATTGGATACTGTATGGCTTCCTCACTGTCCCTTGAAATAACCCTTTTCTGCTAAAATATATAGAAAAAATTCATTCCATAATTTTAAAATAGTATGTGTATTTAAATGAAATCAACATCCCCTAATCAAAATTAATTAAATACTTACCATGGCTTAATGTATTTGCCCTACTTTTGTACTGAATTTTCATACTCCAAATTTATTTGAAATTTTCCATATTTGATATAATTACAAACATTTTTTTACACATTCAATTCAATTTTATTAATATAATTAAAATTCACTTATTGATGTATAAATTATTACAATTGATCTGTTGGGAACCTCAATTAACTAAATCTTGTCTTTTAAGGTACTCCTCAGAAAATTTTGAAAGCATCTTAGATTTCTGGCAAAAACAAGATATGGGCTCCTGTTGCCCTTTTATTTTGTTTTGTTTTGTTTTGTATTCCAAAGGACGGGATCATCTCCAAAAAAGCTTAATTCCTTTGAATGAAAAAGAATTTCAAACATCAACTTCAGAATGTTATGAACACTTACCAGATTGTTCTACATGAAGAATTTTATAGGTAGAATTTCTTTGATGCCAGACAACATTAGTAGACACCTAAAAATTGATCATTAAGGTCATGAATTCATCTTGATTTTCCAATTTAATAACAATTATTATTTTAATAACATTGTAATCTGAATATACACTTCCTCTTCAACATGGTTGGTGAAAACTCACCACTATTTCTCCGTTATCTTCTAGGCTCAGAACTCTGCTTTTGCCAGCACACTGTCAGCGGTGCCATCTCACTGGGACTGATTCCCAGTCACTAAGCTCATAATTCTAATATTAAAAAAAATCAAACTGGAGAGGTCACAGAAATGGAACTACTCACACTTACATGATTGGGGCACTCTCCCATGCAGACAGATATATGATGAAAGCCAAATCAAAACCAGAAGGCTGTTTGGTGAGCATGGAATCAAAATGAGCATAATTAGTTATATTAGACAAATCTTTCACACTGGCATATATTCATGAATCTATACCTACAACAGAGTTATTATTGTCAATAGGACTAGCATAGATAAGTTCATAGACATAAGACCACAATCTTTTGGACAGCTTTAGAATGGGCATTGCCAAAATTAACAGAAGTATTGAAAGTCAATAGCCAATAAAAACCCATACAAGCTTCAGTTGATAATGAGAAAATTGTAAAAAGGAAAAGAAATGTAAAACACTATACCGCAGAAGGGTAGACAAAGAGATAAGGAGGCAAAAAATGAAATTCAACATTTCTTCTGCAATCTGGCCTCAACATGAGAAACAGTCTTAACTCAGCACTTAGGCAAAAATCCTTAGATGTGTTTTCAGGATCAACTGTAGCATCTGTAACATTTATTGTCTATTTGCATCACCTGAAACTCACCAGACAACTAATTGTATATCATTTAAGCATGTGTATGATATTGCTTTAAAATGTTATAAATATAATGAAGTTTAGAAATGGACCTTTGGTGAGCACCCATTCTCACAGATAAATTAGGAATATGCCAAGTATATTTTTTCCCCAGTTACTGGAACCTAATGTCTAAAACTGGCACAGCAAGCACAAAGACTATCCAAAACAGCTGAGAGCAGCAAGGAAGCTGAGAAAGTGGATCTGAGCTTCTCATATTTGGCTGCATCCTTAGATAG
This sequence comes from Propithecus coquereli, assembly GCF_000956105.1. Lineage (NCBI taxonomy): Eukaryota > Metazoa > Chordata > Mammalia > Primates > Indriidae > Propithecus > Propithecus coquereli. Next base: position 4,099,722 of record NW_012149108.1, on the reverse strand, counting down.
ATGGCATCAAGGTCATCTGCAGGTAGTTACTCATTTGTTCCAACAGGTAACTTTGGCACATATGGAAAACAGACCTTCACTCAAGAACATACTGCACTCTTTCCCAGTTTGTATAGCCCTCTCTCTATAAATAAGTTTCCATATTCTTTGCCACAAAGAAACTTTACACTTTCGGTTGTTATGTTAATTTACTTCTTTCAATTACATCGTTTTCTATTGATGTCTATGCTTTAACATGAAAGCTTTTTGAAAAGTATATTAGTGCAATGTATCAAGTTGCTATTACATAACAATCTATCCTAAAGGAAAAACTCCAAAATGCTAACAAAAAGTTTATATACACAAATGTTCAATGAAGTATTATTTATGATCATTGAAACTAGAAAAACAACTTTATTACATAGTCTATCCTTAATCAAGAACTTTTGAATGGCTAAGTTTTATAGCATAGAAAAATCCTTCTTATGGATTGTTTATAGTGTGCAGTCTATGCCTCCCTAAAAAGCTGACAACTATTGTGCTGTGATCTTTTGATCATCCATCAAATGCTATAGTCAATATGGGGATGAGGGATGCTATATGTCTTTAAGTTAAGCAATATCCTTTATAATGTGTGTCTTCTTCAAAGGATAATGCCTTACCACAGGGGTGGAAAGTCTATATCAGAGCCTGAACTCACTTCTTACTCTCCCTGCCACAAACAACATTACTATGTCATGCACCACATAACAATATTCTGGTCAACAATAGACTGCATATACAGCAGTGATACTATACGATTATAATATCATATTTTTACTTACCTTTTCTATGTTTAGATATGTTTAGATATACAAATTACTTAGCATTGTGTTACAATTGCCTACAATATTCAGTAAAGTAACATTTTGTACAGGTTTGTAGCCTTGGAACAATAACCTAGGTGTGTAGTAGGATATACCATGTGGGTTTGTGTGAGTATACTATATCAGCAGTCCCCAACCTTTTTGGCACCAGGGACCAGTTTCATGGAAGACAATTTTTCCAGGGACCAGGGGGCAGGAGAATGGTTTTGGGATGACTGAAGCACATTACATCTATAGTGAAGTCAAACCTCTCTGCTAATAATCTGTATTTGCAGTCACTCCCCAGAGCTAGCATCACTACCTCAGCTCCACCTCAGATCATCAGGCATTAGATTCTCGTAAGGAGCATGTGACCTATATACCTCACATGTGCAGTTTACAGTAGGGTTCCCACTCCTATGAGAATCTAATACCAGCTGCTGATCTAACAGGAGGTGGAGCTTATGCAGTGATTTGAGTGTTGGGGAGTGGCCGTAAATAAAGATGAAGCTTTGCTTGCTATCTGCTCATCTCCTGCTGTGCGGCCTGGTTCCTAACAGGCCGGGGATTGGTACTGGTCCATGACCCAGTGGTTGAGGGCTGCAGCACTATATAATGTTCACATGATGACAAAGTGGCCTAATGATACATTTCTTAGAATGCATCCATGTTGTTAAGTGACACATGACTGTAATTCTAACACTCATTTCTGCCAAGACCAGATATAGCCTCTGAATCCATTGCAACAGAGGGCTCAAGGATTCACCAATCAATAGAAGTTCCATGTGTGGTAAAAACAGATTTTTCACAAATGAGTAACTATAAATTGTATAAATGACACGTCTATCTGCAAAACAGTCTGGGGGTGATTAATGTCCCTCTTATGGATCCACAAGTCAATCACATTTAGAATTTGTGGTCCACAAGACAACATTTTGAGACATGAAGATCTATAATTAAATTATGGCTCTAATAATATTGAATGTTTTCTGTTTTTACATATCACTTAATCTTTCTGGATCCTGCCTTTTTGATAAAATAATCACAATAATAATAGTCATTCCACAAGGGTTTTGTGGAGATCAAATAAAAATGAAGTTTGGAAACATAAAGTATTGTGCATATATGTAATCACTGTTTTTATTAACATTCATTCAGCAGTCAACACATATTATGTGACTAATTAGTACATTCTCAGAGTAGGGCTAAATTCTGAAGACATAAAGTTTACTAGAATACATACTGTCATTGGAGG
>NW_012149108.1:4094137-4096782 GCF_000956105.1 Propithecus coquereli | reverse complement strand
AAATACAAAGAAAATTAATCCAATGATTAAATGGGCAAAACATTTGAATATAGACACTTCACAAAAAAAGGTAGATGAATGAAGAATGAGCTCACAAAAAGACACGCAACATGATTAATTCTAAGAAAAAATGCAAATTAAAACCACAATTATATCCCATTTCATACTCAGGAAAGTAGTTAAAATTTAAAAAAAAAACCTGAAAACAAAAATTGGCACGAGAATCTGGAACTCTCGCTACTGCTGGTAAGACTGTCAAATAGAATAGTTATTTTGGAAAACTGCCAGTTTTTTATAAAATTAAAACCAAACCTACCCCAATAACCCCAGTTATGCCTCTAGCTATATAGTAAGAATAAATAAAAATATATTTCCATTAATTAATTTATTCAAAATGTTTATAACAGCTTTACTTGTATTAGCAAAAACAAAAAACAAAAATGAGAGCCATCCAAGTATTCAACAAATATACATCCATCCATCCAAATATCCATCCATATCAATATGTATGATTTAAAAGAAGCCCAAGAAGAAGAAAAAATAATCCATGGTGATTTAGATTATAACAATGGTTGCCTGTGGAGAGGATAGAGTTGGCTAAAAGAGGGCATGAGGAAACTTCCTAAGGTGATGAAAATGCTCTATAACTTGATTTGGTTCTTGGATACACAAGTATATACAATTTCAAAACTCAGTGGATTTTAAACTTATGATCTCTGCATTTTACTGTACATAAAGTATACTTTAATTTTAATAAAGTAACTGTATTACTATGCAGACCATAGAAGAAACACTGGACCAAAAACCCAAGCATAAGTTATAAACTTGATTCTGTCACTTAGATCTTAGGAAAGTAATTAAATCTTTTTTGTACCTCGGTTTCTTCATTTAAGCGTTTTAAATGATTGATTTGTAAGGACCCTCCAATTTATAGTCTCCATGAGTACAGAAACAGTATTTATCTTTTCACAACTGTATGTTGAATAGCTTATACAATGGTTGGCACATAGTATATATTCAATTGCTTTAGTGAATTGAATTTGATTAAAATTTCATGTCTTTATAACTAGATTATTAGCTAACTGGCAATTCAGACTTCTCCTTTATACTTCTTATAGTAACTCTTACAATACTGTTCAAATTAAAAGCACTAAATATTTGTTTAATGCTGCTGTTTGTAATTCACGTTGCTTTGTGTTCGGACAAACATTTGAAAAATTTGGACTTACAGTTTGTATTAAGTCTGCTCTCATATGCATCTAAAATTTGCAAATGTATGTGTGCGTGTGTGTTTTTGTGTTTCTGACCTGAGTTTAACAAGCTTTATTACCTAATCATCCTTGCTAATGAATGCACAATATTGGAATTTTATAGTACTTTATATAAAGTGATAAGAACTTCAGATGAAATGATTGTGATTTGGAATACTTTTGATATGTTTAGACAATGACAAAACAATGAATAGTGTGACATTTAGTACCAAACAAATAGCGATCATCAATATATCTTGCCACTGAACACACTAATTAGGAATAGAACCTTAAATCATCTATAGATATCTTAGAGATCACTGGATGGAGTTCCATGATGCACAGCTACACAATCCATAACCAAAAGAGAGGTTATGCCAGTCCCCCATGACCAGGGGGTGAACCCAGAAATAGAGACTATCAAGCAACTCCAGAGTGCATTCTTTCTGCTAACTCATGCTCCTTTACTGGTTTCCCTACTTTAAGACCCCAGTGCACAAACTATTGTTTTACTATTTTATTCGGTGACAATAAAAATTTGGCCTTCGTGCTTCCACTTTGTTCCCCCAGTGCATGTTGCCCATAGCAGGTACAGCTAATTAATCATAGGTCTCCTCTTCACTGAGCCTGGTCTTAGCTTCATTAACCCTTTCAGCAAAACAGAAAGACACTATAATTTTTGGAAAAGGTTTAAGATAAAACTACAGCAAATGATACGGGAAAGTGGTCCCAAAACTGGGGTTCAGCATAAAGGTCAGGTGGGTTCTTGGCTTCACTAAGGAAAGAATTCAAGAGTGAGCCAACAGAATAAGAAAAAGTGAGTTTATTAAAGTAACAAAGAAACAGAAGAAAGGCTTGCTCCATAGGTAGAGCAGTGTCTATCTCTCAGAGCAACAGAGAGTAGCACCTTGTGAGTTTCTAGGGTCTTATTTTATACCTCTATTTAATTTTATGTTAAGCAGAGGGAGGATTATTCATTAGATTTCTGGGAAAGGGCTGGGAAGTTCCTGGAACCAACGGTTTCTTCTCTTTTTAAACCATATAGGGTAACTTCTGGGAGTTGCCATGGCATTTGTAAACTGTCAAGGTACTGGTTGGAGTTTCTTTTATATGCTAATACATTACAAGCAGGGTATAATAAGCAATGAGGGTAACTTGAGTTCATTTTTTCACGGCCATCTGGGTTCTAGCTGGTTTAGGCTGGTTTCTCCATTGTCTATTGTTTTATCAGAGACTTTAGTTCTTGTCTTATGATTCCTTATTGAGCAAGGCCTGCCATTTCCCCTATCTCACAAATACTTTTGCAAAGTTACTGTAAAAAATACTACTTTCTCTACCAATGATCTTAAGAAATATCAGATCTGTAGATAACATCAAAACCAAAATGTCCTTCAT
>NW_012149108.1:4089259-4091387 GCF_000956105.1 Propithecus coquereli | reverse complement strand
AAAAAAAAAAAAAAAACAAAAAAACGAGACACAGACCATAACCAAGCCCTATTTTTGCGCCCTTCCATTTGCTCTCCCTTTGCTGCAACAATGGGTCCGGTTGTTGTCTATGGCATATGTACCATGCTATGTAAACCTATATCTTGCTCTTGCCCTATAATCCTATCTTTCTCTCCTCAGTAAACCTCATTGTCATGCTTGCCTTATTTTGGTGCATTGGTCATTCTTCGGCCATGAGCGCATCAAGAACTGACATTTGAGACTGAAACCTGACACTCGCCTTGCTTTTGGTATGTCTGGTCATCCTTAGGCCACAAGCACACCAAGAATGAAGAACAGACAACTGCTAGCCTACTGTCAGACAGAATGAATGAGTAGAATTAGCACATCTAGAGATTTAAGGAAAACATGAGTGTAATCACAAGAAGAACAAAACCTGAGATAAATATGGGGTTGTGGTGAAAATGATCTACTTTGATGATAAAACATTAGATTATTATGCCTGTCTGTGGGGAAAACTGGAGTTTAGTCTAAAATTGCAGCCATACTGTAGAGGGCAGTGAATACCCGGGAAGATTTTGAGCAGAAAAATGATACCTAGAATTTCTTTAGGAGATTTAACGTAGCAAAAACACATGAGAAACCTGAGTTGGAGAAGAATTAAAGAACAGCATGGGATTTATGCGTGGCCTTTTTCGATTAGGTATGTAAAAAAAACCAAAAAGCCTTGTTTTGATCACAGTAGTAACTGTCATCCCACTGGAAGTGAAAAATGAAACTGTTTCCTGTTAGTCAGAGATTGGGCTGGAGGCAGAGGACAATATTAAGGAAGGAAATTCCTGCCCTGCTGTGACCAGCCTTCCAGCAGTTGACTGCCTGATCGCTTGGATACCAAGTGTTTCTTCTTCCTCTCCGAGGCCTTTGTGTTCTTTCACCTGTGGAGACCCCCTGCCATTTCATCCTGGACACACACTGTTTGCCTGGACCATACCTTGCTATGACCATAACCTTTAATCGGACTCAGTCTTCCTTCAAGAATTTCAGATCAACCCCCTCCCCCAGCACCAGTCTTGTTTTCAGTAAGCAGGTTTAGTCCTGAGGCCTTTCTTCCCCTCTCTAAATCACTGTAAGGAAAGCAGTCAGTGTCAGACTGAGGTCTGAGCTACAGAATACACATTACTACTGTGCCATCACACCATGAGAGCAACATCCTCAAAAGGTGGTTGGGAGTGGGCATAAAAAGTAATAATTTCTTGCATGTATCTTGTTTTTCATAATGTACTCTACACTTTGACATGAAGCTATACATTATCCTCACAGATATTGCTATGACGTGCAGGTGATATTCATTACCTACACTGCACATTGGGGAAAACAAATTAGAGAAGGGAAAAAAGGCTTGCCTACCTGAAGCTCAAGGATGTCTTGTACTCCTTCCACTAAAGTTTCTGTTCTGCTCATCTTTGTACTCCCCAAGGACATGTTTTGAACAATGTGGGAATGCGTATTAGTTGGATGATTACTGGTTAGCTACAGATGGTAGAATGGATCACTGTGTTATGGTTTTATTCCTGCAAAATAGTATTCCTACTATGTACTTCGTGGCTCAGCCATTTTCAGGGATTCTGAGTCACTCCCACCCTCCTATCAGTGTTCCTAGGACAGTATGGGATTGGGCCTGTGGCTCCTTCTTTAGCCTCACAGCTCAGCACTCTCCAAGGGTGGCAGGAAACCAATAATACTGAACTACATGTGGTTCCCCAGGATCACTATCTTGCCTCTAATTTCTGAGGTTTGTGCTTGCTGTTCTCTTCTCCTGAAATATCATGCCCAACTTGTCTAATGGATAAACACTTACATTTTTCAATTATCTAATCTTATTCAATTCATCATATATTACTGGAATTACTTCTTTACAACTCTATCTCCATATTGAGCTATGTGTTTTTTGGAAACCAGAACTATGTCTCTTTGACTTTTACATATTAATATCAATTACTCAGCACAGAACCTGGCATATAGTAGGATATCAATAAAGATTTCTACAATAATTAATAATTAAATAGAAGACAATTAAATGGACAGATTAAAAGAGTACCAAAACTGAATTAAATCTTAGCTCTGTCAC
>NW_012149108.1:4083446-4085024 GCF_000956105.1 Propithecus coquereli | reverse complement strand
ATCACTATAGGAAGAGCTTAGAAAGAATGAGAATGTTACATTTTGTTGATTATCCCTTGTAGTAAATAATGAATGAAAAGAAAAAGATGAGTTCGGGAGTTCAGGAAAGAAGTAACCAGTTTGCAAGCTGAAATGAAAAGAAAATTGTGTAAGTTTAGAATTCTTTTCACTTTGAAATATTAGAAAATCTGAAGCTTTTGAAAATCTTATGAAAAAGATTTGCTCATGTGAAAAATACAAAATTAATTTTCTTTATACCAGCAGGGTCCATTGTACCTAATTTTAGTGTTTTGAGTTTTTACTATTTTTAAGAAATTACATCACACACATTTTAAAAATTTCCTTAACTGTCTTGCAAAGAACAAAGGGAATATTTACTTATTTTTAATTGAATAAGTTTAATTATATGTTGCCATGACCATAAGTGTCTATTGGACTGTTTTATAAAACAAGATCCATTATGGGACATAAGTAATATCATTTTTCTAATCACAGAATATTTTGCTAGTTTATTGTTTTAGAATAATTCCATGAACACACATCAGTTACTCTCAACTATGCTAAAAATATGCTGAAATAGTAAAGAAAATGGAAACACGATGGCTTCTCCTGGAGAAACAGACTGAAACAAAGCATCCCTATAACATCATCCTTCAGTTTTTTTGTTGTGTTGCTCAAACTATGTATCACATTTCAAAAACATAAGAAAGAAATCGAGAGTCACCCTCAAACTGATAGTCCTATTTTTAGCTTTCCTCCAATTATATAAAGAATTCAGGATTTTTCATTGTGTGTCCATAATTTTAAAAAGAAGAGAATTGACAGAAAAAGAGTTTTTACAATTATTAAATATTATGTGAATCAAAAGACGAAAGCAAAGAGACAAAATGAAATACTCTAGACTCTAATTATGATGGTCAAGTTGATCCACAAGTAAAATCTCAGTCTGTAATTTTTTATAAGATGATACCCAGATGAACTTTTTCAAACTCAGGAATCAAACTAATACAACATCATCTCTAAAAATCAATAGGGAACAGCAGACTTCCACAGCACTATAGACCAAATGGACATAACAGATAGATACAGAACATTCCACCCAACAGAGGCAGAATAAACATTTTTCTCCAGTACACACAGAACATCTCCCAGGACAGATCACATGTTAGACAACAAAATAAGTCCTAACAAATTTAAGAAAATTGAAATTATAACAAGTATCTTTTCTGACAACAATTGGACAGACCTGGAAGTGAATAACAGATGGAAAATTAGAAAAACCACAATATTCCTAAAAAATCATATGGGACAAGAAAAAAATCAAAAATGAAAAAAATATCCTGAGACAAATAAAAATGAAAATAAAACACATCAAAACTTATAGGATGCAGCAAAAGAAGTATGAAGAGAGAAATTTATAGCAATAAACACCTATATTAAAAAAGATGACAAATCTTAAATAAATAAGCTAACTATATACCTCAAGGAACTAGAAAAAGCAGAACAAACTAATTTCGAAGTTAGCAGAAGAAATGAAATAATAAAAGTATGAAGAGAGAAATTTATAGCAATAAACAC
>NW_012149108.1:4081564-4083396 GCF_000956105.1 Propithecus coquereli | reverse complement strand
GCCTGTCACATTATTACCAAAATACGATTTCCCAATTCTCCCAATTTCATCACATACACACACAAAAAGACAGTCACTTAGAAAGAAATGCACCAATTGCATAAAGAGGTCAAGATTTTCTTATAAGACCAACTATCTACTTCCAGAAAGGTTTTTCCCTTTCCTCAGTTAGGCAGATATTGTAGGGGATTCATCACCTCAATCTTATCAGGAATTCTGCAGTTCTGGGCTAACTTGATATTTTAGGAAAACTGGTCAGTATCTACTTTCTCAGTTCAACAAAAACTTTGGGTGATGTACTTAGATCGTAGAGAGGTTTCCATGTCTCCAACTTCCTGCTCCAAGAAGCTTCATATTCTAATAAATATCAGGAGAAAAAGACCTGCCAGGTACTTGAGGCTGGTCCCTTTCCCCGAATATCATTGTTTTCTAGGCACCAAAAACTGTAGGAGATTTTATTTTGCTTTTTGAAAGCTTTATAATTCCCCAGCTGCTGGAGAGCTCTAGTATTCAATGTCCGTAAACCAAATTTGAGTTTGTAGTCCTTCAAGTATCTAATTTGCTTCTCCAGGTCTATACGGCCACAGAATGCACTGCTGATTTCTCTTTCCCTTGCAGAAGCTCTCTGCCTGACCCAAATCTATCCTTAGCCTACACACCAAACAGGAAAATGTCAGGGGGTGGGAGGGAGGAGGGGAAGGAGAGGAAGGGGTCAGCTAGAGACCATTGGTTCACCTAACAAACGTTCTCTGCTCTGGGTTTTTAATTCGTTGATTCCTGGTCATTTGCAAAGATGTCTGATTTTTTAAAAGTACAATTTCTGTAAAGTATCTGGGTTTTTTTCTACTTGTTGAAGAAAGTTTGGTCTGCTAAGACCTGCTATATCCTCCTCGAGTGTTGAAATCTGTTGTCAAATATTTTTGACATAAAATATACATAAAATAAAGAGTATAAATTTTAAGTGTACAGTTAGATGAATGTCTAGAAAGTAGAAACACTTGTGTCATCACTACCCACGTGAGTATACAGAATATTATCAGCACTCCAGACTCATTCTTTGCACTCCTCCCCAGTCCCTATCCACTGTCTCCTAAAGGTAACCATTATTTAAGCACCTTTTCTCTGTGTTGAAGTATTTTAATTTCGGCAGGTAAACACTTGCATGGAGAATAGTTGAACAATTATTAACTAGTATTAATTCTGTTAAACTGATTACCATGGTGAAACAAAAGACAAGGGAAAAAGGATATTGTCAATTTTAAGAGTTTGTGGAGTAAGGCTTTGAATCAGACCACTTAAATAATTTTACAAAGATAGTTATCAAAAAAAAATGTGTGCTGTTTTTCTGTGAAGTAAAATAGTTGTTGAGAAGCAGCTAACCAATGAGAAACTCCTTCCTAGATCACTCCCCTGTACTTGCATATAGATGGAATCCTTGGCTAATTCTCACCAATAAAGTAACTTTAATTTCCAGGCTGAAAAGCTTAAGAAGTGGATACGCCTTATCTGCCATTTCTTTCTTCATACTCCCTCGGGAATCTCACAGATACACATACACACACACACACACACACACACACACACACACACACATCCCTCTTAATCTCTAAGGCAAAGAATGACAGATATTTTCTGTAAAGGACTAGATAATAAGTATTTTAGGATTTGAGGACAAGTCTCTGTTACAACTACTCAAGTCTCATTTTAGCATGAAAGCAGCCACCTTAGACAATATGTAAATAAATTAAGATTCTAATAAAATTTTACTGATGGACAGTAAAATTTACTGTTATGATTTTCTGAAAAGGATGTTCTTTTGATTTTTTCAACTA
>NW_012149108.1:4065830-4068004 GCF_000956105.1 Propithecus coquereli | reverse complement strand
TGAATCTATAAAAATTATACAGATAAAACCTATTTATAATTCTGGGTATTCTTGTATAAGATTTTGAATTTGGTTCAAAAAAGAATGCTTCCAAAGAGGGCTTAGTTTCTACTGAATCAGCAAAAAGAAAGTGAGCACATTCAGTAGCATTAATGCAGTGTGTGATGTGTCTTATCACTACTGAGTGAAAAGACAGGAAATTACAGATCCAGATAAAATGATGGGGTGTTGGAAATTTTATCGAATTCACTTATTCACTTCAGTGATAGTTGTAATCTTAGTTCAGTGACACTGTGTTCATTCTCAACTGAATGCTCAATCTGTACTGCTATCATTCTATAATTATAGAGAAATAGAAATGACTCAAGCACTTTCTTTGATTCTGTAACCTGGTGTCACATCACCCATCTAAACACCTCTCCTAATTCTCCCTCACTAAACTTCCAGTACAGTCCTGGTGACATATTGTTCCCGACACTACCACTTTCTTCACCATCACTATGAACTGTGCCACCACTATAACCCCATGATCACCACGGTGTCAAATTTATCCCCTACCGTTCAGCTTTTACCACCACTTCTATGTGCCATAAAATAGGTGCATGACTAATGTGGCAGGTGTGAATTATTAGAAAGCCCAGGAACAGCCTGTATTTATGAAAAGCCAGTGTGAAATATTGACCTTCTCTCCAGAAATGTTCCCCTTGTATCATATCATTAACTGACATCCACCCTTAGCTCTCTGCCACCTTTCCTTATTGGTAACCTAGTCTTCACTTTGCCAACACTGCTGACTTAATTCCTGCTCCTTTCATAGTTCTAAACTTGATTTTAGTGTCACCACTCCCGGATCTCAGCCTCTGGTAACTCAAGATAGTCTGTGCCATCACTGTTGTCATGATTGTCTTCATTATCCATTGCTTGCACAGTACTTTTAGTTTTCAGTGTGCTTTCATATGTCACGTTTATTCTGGCCCCTGGTATGACTTTATACATGGGCTTTCCTCTCCCTACCCCAAATCATTAAGCCTTGTACTTCCATCTTTTGGATGCCTTTTCCATGAAGCCATCTGTATCAGGAAGGATTCCAATAGGAAACAGATGGCACTGTTGAAATTGGATTATTTGAGGAGGGTTTATTTAAAAGGTGGTCAATTACACAAACGAGTGTTGGAGAACTGCAAAGATAATATAGTAACAAGTGATTTACCATTTCTGTGCCTAAAGGGATAAGTAGAAGATATCGGTAACAATATCCAGAAAGACAGTCATGTAAAGTCATGTACTTAGATAGATTTAGCTGGAAGGCAGAGGACACTAAAATAGACAACAATGTAAAAAGAGAAGAGAGTGTATCTGGAAAACTTAATACAAATATTTTGTGTACCATCCTTGTGTCAATGGAGTATCTCTTTCCCCCTCTCTTTTATATAACTATTGAGTTAAATGTCATTGACAATTCAGGCTCCTTATCTGAAAATGTGATGGAATTCAGTTATTTACACTATCTGCATTTCCTATCTTTCCATGTATTCCTGTGTCAAAATATATTTCCAAAATGTATTTTTTAATATTATCTCCTTTATAAAAATATTTTTCCTAAAACTTTCAAATTAATTTTTTCTATTCTTATAAATCAGCAATGAAACCTCTTCAGTATCTTATGTTACATTAATATTTACATAAATAGAATAATTTTGGTTTAACATTTCTTCTCTAATTGATTGTAATATCTTTAGCAAGTAAACTCATTAGAAAGAATAAAGGCTTTGCAGGCAGAAAGACGTGAACTAGAACCCAAGCTTTTCCATTCAATATCTACCAGATCTTGAAAAAAATTACAGATCTGTCCTTTATTTTTCTCTTCCATAAAATGTGGAATTTCCTGAGGTGTAAAGGAAAAACCTTATAAAATGATTAATACACTACCAGGTATAGAACAGGAATTCAATATGTTAAGATACATACTCATTGCCTTTTTAATTATATTATATGAAGATGTTGCCATTATCTATGACAACAGGCACTAAAAAACCAAAAGAAAACTGAACTTGTGAAATAAAAGTGCTTTGATCTCTATGCCTTCAAAATTAAGCGAATCTTCATTTCTATATTAATTCTTGATGTTTTTTCTCCTTTTAGAGTACTATTCTATTGTCTCAGCTGCCTTAAAT
>NW_012149108.1:4059812-4064410 GCF_000956105.1 Propithecus coquereli | reverse complement strand
CTAAGGAGTAAAGAAAAGAAATCCATAGTCAACAGGGATAGGGCCTCAAGTAAATAGTTGGAAACATTGTAACCAGGACTCTTCCTTAAGGAGGCAGGAGAGAAAAAAGCTACACCACTGGAAAATTATGGCAGCAAGAAAAGATCTATTAAAAGGCAGATGAAGTCAAAATATTGAAGAATTCTCCCCTCATCCTTGCCATACCTTACCACCACAGCAACAGGGCTGCAGTATAGTAAGTGGATTACAGCTGAAAGAGTTGCAAGACAGGGAGTCACCTTTGAGAAGCATTCAAGAAAGCCCAAAGTCAAGAGAAGAGGCAAAAGCAAGAAAACTGGAGGAATTTGAAGCCTCTTGTATTCATGAAAACAGCAGACATTAAAATAAGAAAAACCCTATTATTCCTAGCTAGTTTAAAGTCATTTCTCACACCTGAGTCCTATTTACCTCAGATCCTGTTACCTGACACATTATATCTTCCTTTTAACAAAAATTTACAAAGCATATCAAGGGCAAAAAATAAAAATAAATAAACATAGTCTTAAGAGACAAAACAAACATTAAAACCAGATTATGATATGCACAGATGTTGGAATTATCAGACAGGAAATTTGAAATCATTATGATTAAGAAGTGATTACGGGGTTAAAGAAACAAAGGAAAGTTTCATGAATAGGAAACAATTGTATACATGGTAGATAACAATCCCAATATAATCAATATTACCTATAAATATAAGGGTCTACTGCTGTCAATTAAAAGAAAGAGATTGTCAGAATGGGGGAGGGGAGCAGGGAACAAGACCCAATTACATATTGTTTGTAAGAAATCCACTTTATATATAAAGTCTCAGATAAGTGAAACATAAAGGGATGGAGCTACACTCTGCTAACAATTATCTAAAGAAATCCACAATAGCTATATTAATTTCAGACAAAGTAGAATTTGAAACAAGAAAAATCATGAGGGATAAAGGACACTACATAATAAAAAGAAGTCTATTTTTCAAGGAGACAAGAATCCTGCATGTTTATGCTACTAACAACATAATACAAAATACAGGATGCAAAAATTGATAGACATTAAAGAAAAATAGACAAATTCACTATCAAAGTCAGAGAATTCAAGACTTTTTTAGCTTTTAATAGATGAAGTAGGCAGAAAAATCACTAAATTTATAGTTTATCTCAAAGAACTAAAAGTAGACGTACCTTCTGATCCAGCAATCCCACTACTGAGTATTTACCCAAATTAAAATAAGTCATTTTACCAAAAAGACACCTGCACTCAAATGTTTATTGTAGCACAATTCACAATTGAAAACGTGGTATCTGAACAGCTTTAACAATTAGCTTTATCTGAGTAATATCAGACAAATACATACTGGATCTTTAAGTGAAAAATCGCAAAACACTGATTAAAGAAATCAAAGATGCAAATAAATGAAGACATGTTACATGTTCATGGATTATAATAATCAATATATTTAAGATGTCAGTTCTTCCAAAATTGATCTATAGATTTGACACAACTGTAGAGGACACTTTGTCTGGGAATGTTTCCTTGTTGCTTTTCTCAAGAACATGCCTTGTCCTTGCACAAAAGTCCAGGGTGCCCTAACCCTGCAAACAGGAGGGGCTAGAGAGTTCAGATGCAAACATCTGCTCCCTGGAGACGAAACAACAAGGAACAGGGACGTGTTGAGTCGGGACAGTGTGGGAACAAAGAAATTGCGGTGGGACAGTTGCCAAACAGGCTGTGTTATAAATAAAGGAACTACAGCAAGAAATTTGCTGCAGTCTTATACCGTCTTTGTGTGTCTGTGTCTTTTTGTCTCTGTGTTCATTCCTCGGTCCCAAGAAACGGGCCATGGCACACAACCACAATGAAAATTGAGCAGGCTATTTTGTGGATATAGACAAACTGATTTTAAAATTTATGTGGAAAATAAAAGACCTAGAACAGACAACACAATATTGAAGGGAAAAAAAGCTGGAGAGTTCACACTACCCAATTTGTAGACTTACTATAAAGCTACAGTAATCAAGACTACATAGCATTGGTGAGATAATGCATACATAGATCAATGAAACAGAATAGATTCCAGAAACAGAAACACACAAATATAGTCAACTGATTTATGACAAGGAACAAAGACAATTTAAAGGAGGGAAAGAAAAGGCTCTTTAATAAATGATTCTGGGACAATTAGTGTTCCATATGGAAACAATGAACCAAGCTACAGACCTTATGCCTTTAACAAAATCTAACTCAAAATGAAACATAGAACTACATGTAAAATGTAAAACTATAAAATAACTTAAAGAAAACATAGGAGAACATCCACATGACATTGGGTTGGTGATGCAATGTCAAAAGCACTACCCATGAAAGACATAATTAACAGGGAATTAATTATGATTAAAAATTTCTGCTATATGAAAGACACTGTTAAGAGAAGGAAAAGACAAGGTTCAAAAAGGAATGAAATATTTGTAAAACACATATCTGATAAAGTACTTGCAACCAAAATACACAGGGAACATTTAACATTAAACAATAAAAAAACCAAACAATCCATTTATAATTTAATTAAGAGACCAAGTCATATAAAAGATTTAAGCCAAGACTGATATGCAGATGAAATTTGAGGTGACAAAATATTTAAAGTAAAAGAGAGAATGATTACACTAGAAGCAAATATTTTAATTTGGCAGGTCGAAGTTGCCTTTGCTATCCAGTGGGTTGTAAGCCCATGAGGAAGAGTATACAAGACTTAGGGAACTAAAAACAAAATCTATTCAAGTATAGAGTACATAAGTATGTTATTCTATCTTACAACTAAAATATTACCTATGTATATGTATCTTTGTTTCAAGAAAAGTTATGTCTTGTTTAGATTACTACCCCCTTTACATACTATATTTTCTGATTTCTAATTATAATGACATATTTATTAAAAGGGAAACTGAAATAGCTTTTCTAGGATATTTAAATAGCACCACCAACTTTTAAACAGTTTAATTATATTTAGCATAAAAAAGATCCATGACACCACTGAGAGAACATCATCACATAAGCAATTTATTACCAGATGTTTGAGCTTTAAAGAAGCATTCTTTAAAGAATGCAAATACTTCCTCTGTTCATGGGAGAAACATAATTTTAAACAGGAACCCATTCCTGGTTACTTTGTAGTTGAAACTTTTTCCCATATGGATGCAAGGTGGCTTGGTGGGAGTGAGAAGTGAAAACCTAGGTTTCTGTACTGTAATTTTGTTGTAGCTTTGAATGCCCAGAAAGTAAAACAGGGTTAGCACATTAAGGCAAAACACTGGGGAAAAGAGCAAAACGAACTGTCTCATCAGGAAAATATTATTTAAGATAAAGAACACTGAGTTGAAATTTGGAGACCTAGGTAATGAAACAAGCTGTTATAAAACAAGCTGTTGTGGAACATGCTATATGATCAGGAATAGGTCACAATCTCTCTTGGCTTCCCATTCTCCACTGTAAAATAGATTTGAACTGTATAAAATTTTATTATAATCAAGAGACCTCATGTTAGAATATTAAGAGTTCCAGAAAACTATCGTGCCTATTCTAACAAGAAGAAGCCAAATAGTCTAAAATCATGGTTTTTGTCTATCTGAGACCTGATATAGCAAGGTAATTTAATTATATGTATATTTAATATATCCAAATGGTTTTAAGCCCTTCCAGTAGATAATAGTACACATGAACTATATCTTCTTTGAAAGAACAGTGAGAAGATATGGTAGCCACCATAGACGTGGATAAGAAAAAATAGGTAAAATTTCAACAAATTCTTAAAGGACAAGTATGGCTGGTGGGACAACTTAGAATCCTTGGAGCTGCAGACAAAATGGAAATCTGTACCTAGCTGCCACAAGGAAGATTAGGGCAGGTCATTAGACAGGAGAAACCCCTTCTTTGTTGCAAACATACTGGCCCTTCCAAACTGTGAGAGTAAGTAGGGAAAATCAATAGAAACCTTAAGCATGACACTGCATTAATACAATATATTGACAATCTTCAGCTCAGGAAACAGCAGAATAGCTAATTTTACACTGGTTTCTGCACTGAGTAGAAGAGAGAGGGTATCTGCGTCTGAAAAAGGTGAAAAACAACTGCCTGTTCCCTGCACCTTCCATTGAGTGTGAGTCAGAGATTATCAGCTTTTAGAGACTGGGCAGGTATGGTGAGAGAGCCCTATCCCTGAGGCAAGGGCATATAGAAGCTGCCTAAATATAATACCAGAACAAGAAATTAAGAGCTCTACTCCAAACTCCTGCTACTTATGATGTCACATTCTTGTACCAAGTACCAGGCAAGAGATGTCTTCCCGTGGGGAAAGTATATGAGCACTGAGAGATGCTCTCTGTGGCACAAATAGTCAAGGTCTGTTGAATTCTGAGGATTAAGTAAAACTGTGAGAAACTCTTCGGTACTGCAGTCCTCATACTAAGTAACTACCACAAGAACAGTTAGAAGTGCTAAATGTAACTAAAGCAATAGCAAAAATCAAATACAGGTTAACTACAAAATAAATGGATTCAAGCCCCATTCCTCATTGC
>NW_012149108.1:4041519-4059431 GCF_000956105.1 Propithecus coquereli | reverse complement strand
AACCTACAAAATATTATGCTAAGTGAAAGAAACAAAATTAAGATATAAAGAAAGAAAACACATATAATTTTAAAATTTAAGTATTTGGCAAAATGCAACACACATTCATGATAAAAAACTTTCAGTAAATCTAAATGATTCTTTAATCTTGTAAATGGTATCTATGAAAAACCTAAAAGTTTATACAGGACTATTATGAAATACTGAATGTTTTCTTCCTAAAATTGTGAATAAGATCAAAACAAGATCTACATAAATTTTGATATATGTAATAGACCATTGATCAGTATATTCAGTATGATTAAACATCAATTTTCCTCAAATTTACCTACAGATTCAGGGCAATCTCAATTAAAATAGCAGATATATTGCAGAAATTTACAAGCTTCTTTGAAAACTTATTTGGAGGGGCAAAAAATCTATATTAGCCAAAATAATCCTAAAAATAAAAAGGAAATGTTTATAGTAATTACATTAACTGACTAATTTTAAAGCTATAATATTCAAGACTTTTTGATATAGATGGAAGCATAGAAAAAAATCAACAGAATAGAATAAGGAGTTCAGAATTTTTCCACACAGAGATGATTCGGTACAAATTTCCCACAAGTTTGCCAAAGCATTTCAAAGAGGAAAGAAATGTCTTCAACAACTGATGACAGAAAAACTAGATATCCATATGGCTAATACTAACCCTGATGTCAATATGAGATGGATCGTAGACCTAAATGTATGAAATAAATAAAACACTGCAGGCACTAGAAGAAAATTTATGATGATACTCCACTAAATTGGTGTAAAAATTTGTTAGTACAAAAAATACACTATAGACAAAATAATAATTAATAACCTAGAGTTCATGGTATTTAAAAATCTGGCCAAGTGTTCACAATTGCCCCCATGTTAGCCTCTGCTTTGTTTTGAATCAACTTCAGTCAGACTGTCTCCTCCTTATAGGCCTCTGATTTCTGCTGGCCTCCAGCCTAAGAAAGCACTAAGAGAAGTATGGCTCCTTATAGGCTTATCCCAAAGTTGGCTGACATGGGAGACACGTTTTCTGTCAGACACTGCAGGCCATTTCCCCTCATTTGCTTAACTTCCTGGTATTTACTGCTTATCTATCCCTGTAAAAGACAAGCCATTTTTTGTTAGATTTTGAGATCCTTGGGGATTTCTGAGATGAGAGTGTTCTCCCTATTGCAACAGTCTTTCTTATGAACAGTTTCTCCTTATGTAACTCTGGATTTGCTTTTATTTGACACTACTCTCCTTAAAATTATGTTATACATATGGCAGATAATCCACAGCCTGGGGAAAATATATGTAAAACACATATTTGTTAAATAACTTGAATCCACAAAATTTACAGAATTCCTATAACTCAATAATAAAAAATACTAACAATCTAATAAAAAGAATGAAAACTTTGAACAGATACCTCACTAAAGATAAATGGCAAATAAGCACATGAAAATATTATCAACATTATTAGACATAAGGAAAATGCAAATTTAAATCAGATGAGATATCACTAAACATCCATTCAAACAGCTAAATCAAATGAAAGAACATCACCAAATGCTGGGGAGAATCTGTAGCAATGGGAACTCTCATATATCCCTGGTGGTATTGTAAAATAGTCTGTTATTTTTTCTATTGCTGCTATAACAGATTACTACACACTTGGTGGCTCAAAATAACCTACACATTTATTATCATACATTACTGTATAGGTCAGAGGTTTGACATTGGTCTCACTGAACTAAAACCAATGTGTTAGCAGGGCTGTATTACTTTCTGGAGGACCTAGAGTAGAATTCATTCATTTTTTATTCATACTGTTGGCAGAATTCAGTTCCATGTAGTTTAGGACTGAGGTCACCATTTTCTTGCTGGGTATAGACTGAGAGCTATTCTCAGCTTATAGAAGCCAGCCACATTCCGTGCCTTGTGGCCTCCTTCTTCCATCTTCAAATCTAGCAAAAGTGGTACAAGTTCCTCTCATGATTTTAATCTGCCCCGTATCTCCTTCTGTGTTTACATTGCTGACCCACTTTTCTGCTTTCCCTTCTACTTTTAAGGACTCATATGAATAGATTGAGTCCACCTAGAGAATACTGAATAATCTATCTCATGATACTTAACCTTAATCACATGTGTAAAGTCCTCTTTTCCATATAAGGCACTTATACACAAGTTCCAGTGATTAGGTTCTAGACACAGTTAAGAAGGCTTTGTTCTGCATAACACAAAATGTATAAGCATTTTGGAAAACTCATCATCACTTTCTTAATGAGTTAAAAGTACATCTACCTCATTCCCCAGAAATTCTGCTTCTACGTTTGTAGCCAGAGAAAGGAAGACACATGTCCACAAGAAACCTTATACAAAATTGTTCACCAAAGATTTATTCATACTGGCCCAAAGCTTAAAAAATTCCAAATTTCCATCAACATAAGAATGAGGAAAAATTTTGTGACATATGATTAATAAATAAAAAAGAACAGACTTCTGGTAAATAACAAAACATGGACAAACCTACAAAATATTATGCTAAGTGAAAGAAACAGGATACACTATATGCACACGCACACACACACACACACACACACACACACACACAATATCAGCCCATTAATGTGAAATTGAAGAAAAGGCAAAATTAGTCCATGGTGAAGGGAAACATCTGGGAAGAGGAGCCAAAGGCACAAGAAATGTTATATGTGTTCATATCATTCATCAAAACTGATTAAATGATACATTTAAAAGCTAAGTATTTCACTTCATAAATTATACCTCAAAAACAAGATATTTCAAATCTGCTCCTACAGAGGAGATTTATTCTGCCACTTGTCCTTTTTAAAAATGAAATGAAAATTTTGAAAATGAAATATATTCAGTTTTCATTTTGCATGAATAGGTGATCTATTCATCAATTTTATTAGATGTTTAGAAAGTATTCTCTTTTTCAAGCAAGATGACTAGAAAGCTTTTATTTCCATGTCCAAACACCATAAACAATACATTTCTGAACTTTTCTTTTTTAGTTCTGTCATTTTAATAGCCAAGATGAAAATTAGTGAATGTTTTTGAGCACAAAAATTCTCATTCAATATGGGAAATCTAGGATCAAAACAGTTCAGATCAAGAAGTCAGATTTCATCCTACAGATGACAATTTGCCAACAGCTTTCAATATTGCTAGCCAATCTCAACACTGATGTGATTCAGAGAGATGTTTTTTATTTCAATGTTATTTTATGTATTCCTATTCCAAAGCCATTGAAAACAACAGTAACAGACTGCTGTGATGAGTTGGGGGAGAGGGAGGGAAGTTAGAAATAAGAATCCAGCTTTCTTTTAGCAAACATTTTTCACAGTGGAATATGACTTAGGGAAAGACAGCTCATAGGTTAGAAACCTTCTCCACATGAATAACAAATTAGAGCTGCCAACAAAAAGACTAAGGCCTTCCTGTAGCATAATGAATCTGGGCAGCAATTTCCTCAAAGTAAACTGATTAATTACATGAGAAGACCTCTTATTCAGTGCAGTCAAGGACAGTGCTAGGTCCATTAATTGAAAGAAGATCAGATAGTATTACATGAAACACAACATTTTAACTTAAAATAAATAAATATACAGTCATTCACCCATTTCTTGTCTACAATGCCAAGAACTTTTTATCAAATATGGGTCATACAATTGGAGTTTGCTCTGTTTTCTTCTGTAGATCTTATCTAAATTTTACTGTATTCTTTAAAGTTACACTAGATTATAAAATAAATCTAAAGGCAGAATCTTTGTAGATTTTTTATAAATACCCCAACTATTCTCCAACATTTTTGTTGCTTAATTTTATTTAGTTTCTCCAAATCATTAATTTTCATTGAAGTAATATTTTTATTTCTGCACCCATATTTTGGTGTATTACTTATTAATATTGAGTATAAGTGGCAGAGTGGGTTTGGGAAAAAATATAGCTTACTCTCATGCTTATTCAGCTTACCTGGAGGAAGAAGTATGGGGGTGTCCTGGAAAGTAACATATTAGCTACACACATTCATTGGAATGTGGACATCTGTTAATAGGCTTTATGGAGAGAGTGGTAATTCTGATCTATGTTTTAAGAAGAAGTTGATTAAGAAAATTTCTGCTTAATCACACATGATGACTAGCAATGTCACAAGCTAGACTCTGTCATTTTCCTTAGCCCGACTTTCTTTCCTGATTCATTATATTATATTCAATGGTGCTGAGAGGAGGGGGCAAGATGGTGGACTAGAGACATTGGTTCCCAGATTATCTTCAAAAGAATAAAAACATTCAGGTAAAAAAGCATAACCCAGGTGGAATACTGAGGGAAAGGTGTCAGAACTTACCCTCACCAGAGATCCCATAGGAAGAAGCTGCAGAGAAGAACAAGAAGGAGAAAAATTTTGGCAAAGATTGGCCCCCAAGGAAGGGATTTGGAGTCTGGTGGAAAGGGTGGATGAGAGTGTTTACTTTTCCTCCCTTCATACTTGCGGCAGTCTGCCAGCTCTCAATCTATCAAAAAGCCCTTCTACCCTTTGTAGTCTAAGTAATGCTGCCATTGGTGAACTGCGAACTTGTTAAGGATGGAGCACAGGGCTTTAATCACATACAGCATCTCTTCCACTCACCACAGACCTGAGCTAAAGCAGTGGGCACCATATTGCTTGCGTACCCCCTTGGGGCCTTTATCCTCCCTAGGAAGTGACAGCCCCTCAGTCTCCTTGTCAAAGGGTTTTATACAAATGTTCCCCAGCATGCACTGGGACTATGACAGCCACAAAGGAACAGAGAGACAGACACAAGAGGAGCAAGATTCCCTAAGTTCTGACTCTTAGGGCAGGCTACCCCAAAGGGATAGGGAAGTGCCACAAATACTTTTTAGGACAACAAAAAGTGGAACATGCACTCACCTGCACCTGAGAGCCCCTAGCTTGTGATCAAAGTTGTCTGTACCCCTCCAAGTGGAGACATGGGTGCAGAATGGAGTCTACAGGGTAGGAGAGTATTCCCACCTTGGAACAAAAGCAACACAGGAGTCCAGGAAGAGATGTGGAGACAAGGATTTCCCCTCTCCACCCACCCAGTGCTGTAGATGTTGCTGCCTGTGCTCCCAAGCATGAGCTTTAGGCATAGGCCTGCCATGAGATGGCCAGTTCTTGGCTGCAGGGGGATACACCCCAATGATATTCTGCTGATTGCACCCAGGTTTTGCATGGAGGGTGCAGCTCATTTCCCCCTCTTCACAGTCAGGCAGAATTTTTGCAGCTGTCCTGACCAGAGAATCTCAGACATTGAGTGTATACATCACTGCATCCACAGCCACCATTCTCCAGCACCCACTCAGATAGCAGCAGCCTTAGGGGACCAGTGGGTGTCAGGGGAACTGTGAAATTCCTGGAGCTTGGGCATTCAGGATGGGCTGCTTCCAGCTGAGAGAAAAGTGCAACAGGCCAGAGGACCCTCAGAACAAATAGGATCAGAATTCCACCTCCCTCCCACTGAGGGAGTTCTCCTGTTACCCTCATCCACCCACTGCTGCCAAAACAGCCAAAGCTACTACTTGGGGTCAGTGAGGAATCCACAGGGGGACAATTAAGCCAAGGCACTTGGAAGCAACTGTCCCCCTCTGACAGAGTGCCTATCACATCCAGGTTTCCATGGAGTGCAGGTCACACTTCTTTCTCATTAAAAACCCACAGGAAATGCTTTCCTGTGCCCCAAAGACAAAAACTAACAACTCTGCTGAGGGAAGGCAGAGCTAGCTGTCCTTTCTCCAGCTGCTGGTCTCTTCTGGGTGAAGCCTACCCTCCCTGGAGACAAGTCATGGACACAACTACCCCTTCCCCACAGGAGCATTTCAGCAGTGGCTCCCAGCCATTCTGGGAGTCAAATATACAGAGCTTCAAGCTTTCTCTGCCACCTCTGCTGCAGCTGGGCTAGGAAAAGAGATGGGAATCTGGGTACCTTTATGCACCCCAAGGACAAAAACTACCACCTCTACTGAGGGAGGGAAGGTCTAGTAGTCTTCACCTCCAGCTACCCGCCTCTACTGGGAGTAGCCTGCCCTATCCAGAGGCGAATCTGAGACAGAACTGCCGCCCTGACTGTGTATCCAGAATCTATATGGAACTCAAACAAATCAGCAATAAAAATCAAATAACCCCATTTAATGTGGGCAAAATATATGAACAGACTGTTTTCAAAGAAAGATATATGAATGGCCAAGAAACATATGAAAAAAAAATGCTCAACATCACTAATCATCAGAGAAATGCAAATTAAAGCCATGATAAGATAGCACCATACTCCTGTCAGAAAGGCCATTATTAAAAAGTCATAAAACAACAGATGCTGGCACAGATGTGGTGAAAATGGAATGCTTACTCACTGTTGGAGGGAATGCTTATACATTGTGGTGGATATGTAAATTAGTGCAACCTCCATGGAGATCAGTATCAAGATTTTTCAAATAATTATAAGAAGATCTACCATTCAATCCAGCAATCCCACTACTGGGTATATACCCATAGCAAAATAAGTCATTTCATAAAAAGGACACCTGTGCTCATATGTTTATTGCAGCACAATTCACAATTGCAAAGATGTGGAAACAACCCAAGTGTCCATCAATACATGAGTGGATTAATAAACTGTGGTATATGTATACCGTGGAGTACTATTCAGCTTTAAGAAACAATGGTGATACAGCACCTCTTATATACTCCTGGAAAGCACTGGAACACATTCTACTAAGCGAGGTATCCCAAGAATGGAAAAACAAGCACCACATGTACTCACCATCAAATTGGTATTAGCTGATCAACATTTAAGTGCACATATAAGAATAACATGTATTGGATGTTGGGCAGGGGGAGGGAGGGGAGGAGGGGACGGGCATATGCACAAACAATGAGTGTGATGCGCACCTCCGGGGGAATGGACACACTTCAAGCTCGGACTTCGGGGGGAGGGAGGGTAAGGGCATCATATGTAACCTAATCATCTGTACCCCCATAACATGCTGAAATAAAAAAAAAAAAAGGTCATCTAGGAAAGAATGCCAGAATTCACCAGATGAGTGATAAGAAACATCAAAAGTAAATAAGGAGAGAGTTAACGCAGCTTGCCTGGCTAAGGACTGGCTGAGAGCTGACAGAGCTCCTGGATATGGGGAGGCAGTAAGAGAGAAACCCTCTGGGCCCATGCTCCAACATGGGTTTTTACAATCTTGGCTAATGGAGAACCCCTTTTCCCATGTGTGCCTTGGGCCTAACATAGGGAGCTTCCTAGAGATTGCACAGAGACATTGCTCGAGAAAGGGAAACCACACGGAATCCCATACGCATCTGAGCCTAGAGCAGCTTCAGCTGGGCGCCATTGTGAGAACCTAGATACCAGGGATCTACAGACCCAGGCTGCTGATGCTGTGCCGCTTTGCAGAGGGAGAGGGGAGACTGGGCTCTCCCACACGAGCCTGTGAAGGTCCAGCCTGTGGGAGGCTATTGAGACTGAGACGTGAGCAGACTGCACTCCCGGTAGCCCCTTGCCCATGCTGTTGGCCTGAGAGGAGCCCCAGCCTCTCTGATTATAGGCACAGTGTACTATTTTGAGAGTTTATAACTTTTGCCCTCATGGTCCTAGCATATTCCTGAACCAATAAGTATCCCATTTCTTGTCAGCTCAGTACAAGATAGGAGGGGCAAAGAGTGAAAAGACTACAGCAGATAAGTTTGTCCATTCCTTCAAAGTTCCTGGATACCTCCCACATCTAGCAGTCTCTACTTCTACTTTATTGTCTAGACCTGAGCTCCTTGACTACCATTAAATGCAAGAGAGTCTAGGAATATTTTAATTGGCTACTTTGCCAAACTATGTGGAAAATTAGTTTTGTAAGAAAGAAGAAAATATACATGGATGGCCTGTTAGAAATTTCTGTCACACTAATAAGGAAATTCAGAAGATGAATTGAAGAACAAAGTGGTCACTCACCAAATGAGTGGCCGGGAAGGAATATTCCAATACATAGGGAAAATATGCAAATGAATAGAAATCAAAATCATGAAGCCAAACATATGAGGTTTTGGGAATATATTCAGAAGATACAATCTCTGAATCATAGTAATGCATTAATAAAAGGCAGTAAGTAAGCTCAAGAGAGAAGAATATTTCTAGGAGTTGAAGAAATACTTTATTTTGCAGATTGAAATCATTCACTTATTTCCAAACAGAGCAGAGGGATAAAGATATACATTTAGCATATTTGGGAAATAGTTTTGAGCTCAGGAAAATGGAATATGCTATCTACAAAAGGAAAAAAAACATATTAGTATTATTCACTAAAATGAGAACCTTCTTTTATAAAAATGGGAACAAAATTAGAGAACTTCTTAAAATTATGTAAATAAATCTTGATAATGCCTGGTTTGAAGAGAATATCATATAATAGTAAAAAAAAAAAACAAAAATAGAAGTGTTAAAAACAAAATTCTTCAGGATGCAGAAAAAAGCTGTTCTTGGAGGAAAATATTTAGCATCAAATGCCTTCATTCTAAAAAAAAAAATAAAAAACATAAGCGGACATCATAATAAACTAGGAAATGAACCATTGGAAAAAAGTGTAAAAAGCTAGAATGATAAACTAGAAATAAAAACTAGAGTTACTAGTACAGAATTAATTAAAAAAATATATATATACACACACATACATATACACACACAAATAGCTTTTACTAGTTCAAAGGCAATCACTTAGAAAAAGAAATAAGAAAATATTCAAATTAATAGTGACAAAAATGTGTAAATACTTAGGAATATGTCTTTAACGAGAAAGGCATAGAAAAAATGTGAATAATATCATAAAATAGTATTAAATCACATAAAACAGGGTTTGAACAAATGGAAAGGCACATTGTACTTTGGATTATAATATAAAATATTACAGAGTTTGATAATGCAATCTGGCAACCCTTAACTAAATTAAATATATAAATATAATTCGACCCTAAAATTTTATCCCTGAAGCTGGACCTGCAAAATAAATGCACCAGTGAATAAAAGCACCTGTAAAATGATGCTTATTTCGGCCTTATCTTAAGTGGAAATAATAAAAAAAAAAACCTGGAAATAAAGTGAATGTCTGTCAATAGGAGAATGATGAATTATTGAACATAATAAAATATTACACAGCCAATACAATAATTATTAGAGCTATTCTGTATGACTGTAGATGTGCGTATATATTTCTTACACCCAAAGATTATTTTGACATTTAGGAAAAGTAGATGAATCATTATTTCTCTTTTCCTTAGTGAGATGTTAGTCAATGTAGATAAACAGAATAGGAGACAGGAACAAATCAAGTACAAAAAGGAAAGAAAAAATTGTATGTGTAGGATCATATCTGCATTTGTGTCAAATTGTGTATATTTGTAAGTAAATGTTTAAATACATTAAATGATTTATTTTAAAATAATTTTGCAACAATATTACAAGTAAATTAAATACAAAAAGCATAATGATACATATGAAGAAAGATTTTTTAAAGGAATACTGTGTATAATTGCATATAAATAACTTATTAAACCCAAGTGAAATGAATAATTTCCTAAGGAAAGTATATTTTATCTTAGATAAAACAGTAAACCTGAATATAGCAACACTTAATCTGATATCGAAGTTACACTTACATAGTAATATAGTTAAATGTTGTTTATCTTAGTTACATATAAAATAATCACTCTATCTCCAGGCAGTAATGGTAGGATATTTTAATCTCTTGAGGAGAAATTATCACCTAAACTGTTGCACAACATGGAGAACTGAGGATAACTATTCAATTCATTTTATAAAATTTACATCAAAACCCAAGAAAGGTAGCACAAAAAATCTTTAATTAAATAACAATTTATATAGTTCAGCTCTATCTTGAAAGATTAATAGGCAAAAAGAGCTTTTTCCAGCAAAAAACAAAAGGTAAACATGAGTCTATTAACATAGTGGCAGTGGTTTGTATTAATACATAAAAATCTAGCTATGGGATGCCATTAGTATTATTACTTTAACCTCTGGCTGCAAAAATTATTTAAGGGACAAGGTTATTTTCCCTAGGGGTATTTTGGCTGGAAGGTGACTTATCTGGTACCTCGGAGGACATTGCTGCCAACGTTTCTCAGGAAAGGAGATACTATCTTCAATTATAGAAACTTCTTTATTTGTGTAGTCCCTAAGACCTTAATTTTTTAAAAAGAGTCAGATCAGTTATCTTGGAGCATGTCTTATATTTTGGATTTGTCTGATGCTTTCCCCTGAATAGATTTAGGATAAATACTTTGGCAAGAATGCTACATAGGTGATTATTTATACCTATTATTACTTTATATAAGCAGACGCTATTGGTGGCACAAATTATGATATTAGTGACTTAGTTAAATCTTTGACCACCATAGTACAGTATCTCTCCATTGTAAAGAGGTAGTTTGCAAATTCAGAGTCTAGTTTATAAAAAGGGTACTACAACTTCAGCCTTCTCTCTGTCTCTCTCTCTCTCTCTCTCTCTCTCTCTCTCTCATCATTCATTCTGAGGAAATACAGACACCCTATGTGAGCAACCCTATGGTGGAACTGATACTTCTTGCCAGTAGCAACAGGAGTGAACTTGGAAGCAGACCCTCCAGACTTTCAAATTCCTGAAGCCATAGCCAATATTTGACACAATCTCACATTAGATAGACATTAGCCAGAGCCATCAAATATGCTGTTCCTGGGTTTCTGAACCTCAGAACCTGGGTAAGGTAATAAGTGTTGTTTTAAGCCACTAGGGTTTGTGGTAATTTGTTACACAGCAATAGCTAACTAATACAAGAAGCCATCTTCTTAGTCACAGTTTCTGAGCTTGGTTATCAGGAATTCTGCCGCTGTCACACAATGAATGTAGGGAGTACATATGAGAGAGACCTGGTCAACCAAGTGTGCATCTCTTGTTGCTCCTTGCTCCACTGTGACGGTAAAAACAGACACGAACTGTAACTCCAGCTTGAGATGAGCACGATAACCAAAGATAAAGCCTTAAATGGTTTTCATCCTTCTCTCAATTGGGCTAAACACCTTAATCTTACTTATCATAACTGCATGTTCTGCATCCTGGCCACTTCTGCAGCCCCTTTGGAACACTGACATACACAACTGACAACTTCGATACGGGAGTTTAGGAATGAGCAGTAATTCAGCAGTGTTTGTGACTATGACATGAGCCTAACTCTGTAGTATGGACTAGCATTTTTCTAAAGTCCACATTTTAGAGTGTTATAGTTTATATTTTATTATTCCAAGATTCTTCCATGAAGGTTTATCTTATATTTCATCTTTACACCTGAGAAAGCACGTCATTAAGAGTTGGAGTGTGTGGCATTCTCATACTCTGGCTGGAAAGAAACTTTGCTTTCCTAATCATGTTTTCACTAAAATCTAACTGCCTTTGAATGTCACTTTCAATGAAGAAACCAATTTCATGCACCTATTTTTATAATAAGCAACTTTACTAGCCACCATCTTTTTAGAATAAGGATAACCAGATGGTCATAGTTTTTCTCTAAAAATTCCAATCACATCTATAATATTCCATAAGTGGAAACTGATTTTTTATGAGTCATTTGATAGATCTTGCCTCATCTTTTGTTTTACTATATGATCTGTGAAATTTATCTAAATAACTATGACTTCTATCATAAGACTATATAAAGAGATTATTGGTTGTTACTTTACATCTGAAAAATCATTTTTCTCATATTGGCATTATTATATACATTTGATTAAGCACTTTTAATTTAAATTATTCTGTAATTTGTAAAACCATAAAAATAAAAAAAACTGCAATTTATAAGGTACTTATTTTATCCACAGGAAATGATAGACCCAACCTGAGTTAACCCTACTCCTAACCACTTCCTGTTAAGTAGATATTAGCATCTCTATTTGCAGAGAAGTAAATTGAACTCCAGAGATGTAGGCCTTTAATATATTATAAAACAACAAACAAAAAGTAAAACCAGATTGGGGACCTAGAACTTCTCACTCTGCCTTCTAATCCATTTTGCCTCTTATAATCAGTGATTAAAGGGTCAATGACATGACTGGGTTGATGAAACTTCCAATAAAATTATCACAATAAAGACATTATGCCAATCTCTTTTTTAAAATTTTAAAGTAACTAATTTTTACTGAACCTGAACATTAGTTTATTATGTTTTTTTTTTTTTTAGGATAAAATGATATCTCATTTTGTGTCCCATCTCTGCTCCCCTGTATATACCATACCCCTTTCTTCTGAAAGGCATACTCTTCACCCCCACTGAACCCATGCAGGCTATTCATAACTGGTCTTTGGTTCCAGAAGTATGTTCATGGAGTAGGCATAGGACCAAGGCTGGTTCAATCAGAAGCTGAGAGAGGCAACTTCCTTGCTTCTTAAATCACCAACGTAGATATATGTGAACCCGAGGTGCTAGGGTTCATATTTCTAAGCACATTTTTAAAATCATATTTAATAGGAGAGAATAAAACAAGAATTTGTGATTGATTTTGGTACGTTTCTAATTAATTGGTTATTTGTGTAAGCTAATTAGAAGAGGGACTTTTGTCACTTGTGACTTAATATTTTGACCAGTAAGTCCCCTCTCTCCTGTCTTGCGTCCATCTAAGGTACCACCCTGTGCCCAGACTTCTAAATAGCGATTTGGAGATATCCATTAGGCTCCCTCTACTTTACCTTGTTAGCTAAATAGTAACTGTAAGCTACTCTTCTGACATCTTGATAACTCACAATTCTTCCCATTTTTATCCATTTCCTCTGCCAAGATCACAATAATTCCACATCCAGCAGTCATCTGGATGGCTCCAACCATCTCCTTCCCTCCAGTATTCTGCTGCCAGATTATTATCTCCCATGAATATGAGAATTAAAATGCAAATATTATCAGGGATTCCCTTTTTACAATGACTTACAGTGGACACAAATGTACACTAAACCTATATTTTTAAGTTAATTATTTTATATGTCACACTGGATGTCCTATAGGCTCCTGAAATACAACATACTTCCAAATTAATTCATTTTCCCCATTTCTACTTTACTTTCCATTTTCTGACTTTGGTAAATAGCAACTCTAACCACTTAATTTCCCAAACTGGGAACTTCGTCTGTCATTAGACTCTTCCTTTTCTTTTACGTTTTCTGAAAGTTACTAAACCTCAATGCCTCTTGAAGCAGCCTTTCCCACTGCGACTTCTATCCAAGCCTGCAACAGCTTTGCCTAGACAACTGCAGAGACACCTTCACTGGTCATACTCTCACCTGCTTCCTTCCATTCTAATTCTCCTTATAAAAGGCTTGATAGGTGACTTATATAATAAGATGTCATGATTCTGTGATTCCCCTACTCAGTAAACGTCAGTGGTTTTCCTCTGCCTGCAAACCAAAAGCCAGAGCCTTCAGCCGGGACCTTGATAATCTGATACTACCCTGCTATTCTGATGTAAACCTCTGACATTTTCCCCTTTTATATGTCATAATCCAAGGATACCTATGTATTATATTTTCTTGTATATAATATACTATATAATACGACAGCTACATGGTTTTGTCCATCTTTACCTAGAATATTCTTCCATTTTTGTGACCAAACTCTGATATAATCTTCAGTTTCATCTCTTTTGCAAACACTTCCTGACATATTTGGGTCCTCCCTCACCTGAGTTCCTGCTGACCTTGCCCATATAACAATAAGATCTTTGAGAAATGAATCTGTCTTTTATTATGCCTACTTAGTTCTCAGCAGATGTTCAATACAAACTAAATCTTTAGTATTTATTTCATCTAATAAAATAATATCCCTAGATTCTTAGTTTTACAGGAAAAAGGAAAGATATTCATCTCGTTATCAACAGGTTGATGCTACTCATCAAGCAGGAATGAAAGAAAGGACTCGAGGCAGAAGTTCTGCCCAACTTTCAGATGTAAATATTGCATGTCACTGAAGTATTTCTTCTGTTTTATCTCTATTGGAAACATCAGTAAGGAGCAGAAGGCTAAACAGGTCAGTCCAAATTAAGAAGAGGAGGTTTATCTTCGTAAGGGCTGTTAGAATTCATAGACAATAATAATACTTGTAGCTACTATTCCTGTCAACTTACATATCAATTACATATCAAGAATTATACTGATATTTGTGATATTTGTTTTCAGTAACCCTTATAGTAAGCATGAAAACCAGATTTCACTAATTCAGTTTTTACCAACAAAGTCACTGAGCTTCACAGCACTTGAATAATCTGCTTTTAGTTTCACAATAAATGGTGGTGCCAGGACACAGGCTCAGATTATATCAATTCAAAATCCATGGCTTTTTTTTTCCTATTTATTATATACAAGACTTTAGCCAACGAATTATATTGCACTTGGTAAAAAAATCCATGGGAAAATATTAATACATGTTTCAGACATGGTAACAGAGTTTGGTGAGAGAGATGAGAGTAAAAATATTAGCAAGGTGCCCCTATGAGTTGATGTAGAACACTTAAATGACATATTTTTGAGTAGTTTTCATATTAAAAATGTCAACACAACAGTGAGTATTTTAAAAAAGATTATTCTTCAAGAACCTCAGGTATATTTTTCTTACCTGATTTTTCTTTATCCTGTATGTAATCTGTTCTCAGCTTCTCTTTGCATTCATATATAACCGAGTCCTTATTGAAAAGCCTTTGGATTCAAAATGCTCCTTCTAAATTGCTTGTTATGAAACAGTTTAAAATCATTTCTTGTCAACCAAATGGACAATACAATCTCCCTATTTTTGAGAGAATGGCTTTATGTATCCAAAATAATCTCCAAGAATATAATCAAGGAGAAGGATCATTTTGAAAATGCTGCAGGCTGTATTCATCAGGGCATAGGCCAGAGATATTTTCAGTTGATTTTAAAACTGCTGAATTAATAGCTGTTTCACTAGATTGGAATATTTGAAAGCTGCAAGATGTTATGAACTATGCAAGCCTAGGGAGCAGCTGTGAAGTGCATCAGATTTATTTAGAAGAAAACTCTAGCTACGTAACATGTAGAAATTATTCAATATCTTTGGGCCTCAATTTCTTCTAGTGTAATATGAAGGGGTTATACCTGATTTATCCCTCCCTTAGTGTCCTTCTAACTGTATTTCTGTTATCCATGGGGGAGTTAGAGAATGGTACACAGGTACTGTCAGAAAGAAGAAGGAAAGAAAAGAAAAAGAAAGAAAGGAAGGAAGAGAGAAAGAAAGGAAGGAAGGAAGATAAAGGGAGAGAGAGACAGAGAGAGAAGGAAAGAGAAAGAAAAAGAAACAAAGAAGGGGAAAGAAAGAAAAAGAAAGGTGGGGGGAGGGAGGAATGTGCTAAAGGAAATAAGTACAGGGCTTAATAACACAAATACAGGGCTTAATAGTCTTTTCAGGTTCCAGTAATCCTGGCCAGCAATGGCAGAAATACAAATCATAAGACCTGAGGCAGCCTGAGCAACATAGTGAGACCCCATCTCTACAAAAAACAGAAAAATTAGCTGGGTGTGGTGGCACACACCTATGGTCCTGGCTACTCACAAGCCTGAGGCAGGAGATTCACTTGAACCCAGGAGTTTGAGGTTACAGTGAGCTATGATGATGCTACTGCAGTCTCTAAATAAATAAATAAATAT
Organism: Propithecus coquereli; assembly: GCF_000956105.1. Taxonomy (NCBI): domain Eukaryota; kingdom Metazoa; phylum Chordata; class Mammalia; order Primates; family Indriidae; genus Propithecus; species Propithecus coquereli. Next base: position 4,043,675 of record NW_012149108.1, on the reverse strand, counting down.
CATAAGAGATGCTGAAAGGCCAAGGCCAGCTACCTACTGTAATCTGCATAGGTAAAGTCAAGTCTTAATTGTGCATGAGATGTCTAAGGATGAGTAAGGGTAAACTGGCAGGCTACAGAGCTTTGACTCAGAAGATGAAAGCAGAGCTCAGATCTCTGTGGATGAATAAAAGCTTCGGACGTCTACTATCTTCCACTTGTCATACTCCAGATGATTGTGAAGGGGTGATGCTGAATCGTTTTCCCATGTGGTCTCTAGTACTACCATGTTTAATGCTCTAGTCTATGACTGTTTCTCTGATTTGCTGACCTGCTCCTTCTGTAGACATATCCCTTGACTCCTTTGCTCATTTTTCTTCTGCATGCCTTTCTAGATCTGTGTTGTCCTCATAACTCACACAGTGGTCCTACCACTCACAAGACTCATTTGTTTCGTGCGTAATGCCTTCAGAGTTCAAACCTCAGATCTAAGGACACAGCCAGATTTTGGGACCAAAATCCCAAAGAGTCTCCCATTGAACATTTTTCACATTTCCATGATTCTACTGGATGTCTAACTGAGTAAAAAGGAAACCTTGGTCTCAAGGTAGTGTATAAGTGGTTCCAAAAACATTTTTTTTTTTCAAAAAGCAAAGAAGAATTCAAATACTGGAAGAACTGATTTGTCATTATTACATATTTGGGACCAGGGACATTTTTATTTCTGAAAATGATTCTACAATATTTTGAAAAATGTTTCATTAGTCTTCCTTCTCTAGTGTAACTAGGCACTCAAAGGTGACTAGAGGATTTCTGATCACTGATTTCACTGATCTTTTTTTAGTTCTCATCTTTATCTCTCAGTATCAACTGGCTGTGATAGCATCTGCAAAAATTATCATGGGCTTTGGAAGAAAATAGTGAAGACTGCTGCTCATTTAAGTTACTTGAAACTATGTTACCTGAACTGTCTGAGGTTTATTTTCTCACCAAAACAAGGGGTAATGATAACTATCTTGTAGTGTTTTGGTGAGAATTAAGGCATGCTAGATTTGAAGCTTCCTGGTGAAAAGAAAGCTTGAAAGAAATAGGGCTGATACCATATCAAAGAACCAAATCACACAAAACTTTGTATGGAAGACAATTTGGATCCTTTCAGTATTAAAACTAATATTTCCTAAGAAGTAAGCTTAAAAGCCATGCAAAACTTGACAAAGATGCATGTAGCCCTTTTCCAATTTAAGAATTTAAGAACTATTATCACAGCCTGCCCCTTTGAAAATATGCATTGCTAATTGATATATACATTGCCTGACTACGGCTTTGCCATCATCTACCAAAAATATCCCAAAAAACCAATTTCTTCTCCCTGTCAAAAAAGATCAAATGGACCTCTTTGTGCCTCCATGTTATTTAGTACATATGTTTATCATAGTACTCGTGGCACTGAATCGTAAACGTCTCTGCCTAGTTCTATAGGCCCTTCCAAGAGGACATTCAATACACATAGGTATTATGAATGCCTTTGAATGATCCCTTTTAATTCTAGTACTTTCATCTCTCACCTATGTGTTGATGCCTCCTAAAATGATAGCTTGAGGCTTAATCCTCTTTCTATATGCCTGCTAGATATGACTGCTTAGATGTTCCATGGAGTCCTCATGATCTGCATGATGAAAATAGAACTAATGAGATTTCATCTGGAAATACAGCATGCTGGGTATTCTAAAGATCCCTCCTAACTTAGTATAATTAGATACTAGGTAAAAGGATTTATCTGTGATCATGAAAGTAAGGAAATCCATATCCTTACTTTTGGTTTCCTCCAAAAGAACCTTAACGAAATGAGGCCAGTGAGTAGTTCATGACATATAATAATTACTTCTCCTTGAGAACTGCAATCATTGGCTTAGTCTAAAATGGGTGTGGAATTCAAATATGCATTGTCTAAGCAGTGAGGGAAATGTTTAAGAAACACATTAAAATGAAATGGTCCTAGTCATATAGTATATGTTGGCAAGAAAAGCAAACAAGGTGGGATCTTTTCAGGAGGGAAGTATCTGCAAATCAAGCTTTTCAGAATCTGAGAGATTAACATCAATCAAATACAAAATAATGATGTTTACTATATTCAGGAGGATATAGACTACTATGAGTAGGAGTAAGCAGAAACAAAAA
>NW_012149108.1:4035264-4037510 GCF_000956105.1 Propithecus coquereli | reverse complement strand
CTGAAATAAAAAAAAGTTTAAAAAAAAGAATTCAGAAACTATCACAAGTACTTCTAAATAATTTATAGATCATAAGAAAAATCAGTAATAAAAATTTTAAATGCTTACATCTGAATTGACTAATAATTAAACTTATGGCTTTTTTTCCTATTATGAAGATGAGGCTGGAAATTCAACAGAAATGTGGAGCCTTAGTTGTTGTTTTAGGAAATAATGAAAATTAATGAGTTTATAATCAAATTTAAGAATGAAGAAAGTAGGAAACAATGGAAGTAAGGATAGAAATCACGGCAAAGACAAAAGAAAAGTAATAGAGATTTTTTTAAAACAAGAGTTAAATAAACCATATTCTGGAAGGATAAAGTGAATAAAATATGGAAAGACACAAATAAAACCACATTAGGAATGAAAATGATAATGACATTACCATACATACAATAGAAATTTTAAAAACATAAGAGCATATCTTTAACAAACATTTGCTTCTGTGTGTGTGTGCGTGTATGTGTGTATGTAATTAAACGAATAAATATTCAATGATATTTATAAAAGCATGGTAAAGAAGACTTTATTCAGGCCATCGCTATAAGTATAGGGACCACTGCACCTGGAGAGTCATGTAGTGGGGGTCAGGGGATGGAAAATTATCAATACTAAGAGGAAACATGAGGGTAATGAAGATTCTGGCTAAACCAACCTAATAAGATTCTTGCTGAACACAGGGTGATCAGGCCAGGATGATCAGGCCAGGGTGACCAAACATCTCCTAGGACATGGGAGAGGATGAGGAACCTAATGGGATATCAAGGGTGATTGGATATGGAGGGTGGGGAGTTCTTGCTAAACTGAATTTAGGAGGGCTCTTTGCTAGAATTGGATTTTAAAAGGAAGTGCACAGATAGGCCTAGGAGAAGGTTCAGAAGGCTGAGTAAAGTTTGGTCAAGCAAAGAATCTTTATGTCTGTGTACATAGTATGTGTGCCTGTGTGTGTGTGTGTGTGTGTGTGTGTGTGTGTGTGTGTGTGTGTGCATTTATATACATTATATATAACAAATTTCCAAGAACTATCTAAAAAAGAAAGAAAAAGACAGTATTTCATTAAATTTGATTCAGAGGTTCAAAATGTTCCCCAAAGAGAAACAATGTGCCTCATGACTTAAAGGAACATTTAATGAAACAGTAGAGAAACAGATCATCATAAGTTTACATATCTTCCAAAGTAGAGAAAAAAGAGGGGATCTCTTTAATCAAGTCTATGAAATTAATATAATCTTGATAACAAAACCTTGTCAGGATTTGGTTAAAAGAGGAAAGTTACAAGTAAATATATCTGAGGAATAAATCTGTAAACACCCTCAACATGATACTATCCAACCAAATCCAGAAATGCATAAAAGAGATTATAGCTTGTGCACAAATTGACCTTGCTGTAGCAAGCAAGGTGGGTTTAACATTAGAGAAGTTAATGATGAAATCCATCATATTAACTGATTAAAGGAGAAAAATGTGATTATCTCCATAGATTCAGAGAAAAGCTTTAGATAATAGGAAACATCCATTAAGATATCCTAACTAGTAACAAATAGAGAGGGATTCCTTCATCTTATAGAAATTATCTACAAAAACCTATAGCAAAATTGGTTCCTAAAATAAGGAAGAAGATTGAGATTCTTATAAACTCTGCTTCTGTTTGATAATTTAGCAGAAATTCTTGCCTTTGGAGTAAACGTGGGAAAAAATTAAATGTTTAAAGCTTATGAAGCAAGAAACAAAACCGCCCATGTTTGCAGATAAAATTGTCTAGAATAAGAAACACTTCAAAGAATCTACGAATTGTTATAATTGATAGGAATGTTTACCAAGGTGACTAAATACACAATGGTTATATGAAAATCAGTGTTAATTTTATACAGCAGCTACATAATGAAAATTGTAATTTGTTACAATGTTACAATTTACATAATAGCAAAAAAAATGTAAGATTTGTAGAAACATAACTAATCAAGAAAGTACAAGATCTTACTGAAAATTTGAAAATCAAATATGGAAGGACATTTATGAAGACCAAAATAGGTGAAGAAATATACTTTGCTCTTCGATACAAGATCTCAATATTTTAGACTTTTTTCCCCTTTAAAGTTAAGATTTTAGCGTCAATAAAATTCCATTAAAACCTCATAGTCTCTTTCTTCTCGGCTGGGTGTGGTGGCTCACGCCTGTAATCCTAGCACTCTGGGAGGCCGAGG
>NW_012149108.1:4032590-4035214 GCF_000956105.1 Propithecus coquereli | reverse complement strand
GATCTTTTAATAAAAGCCATTCTAATAGGGGTAAGGTGATATCTCACTGTGGTTTTAATTTGCAGTTCCCTGATGATTAGTGATGTTGAACATTTTTTCATATGCATATTGGCCATTTGTCTACCTTCTTTTGAAAAGTTTCTGTTCATGTCTTTTGCCAACTTTTTAATGAGATTGTTTGATTTTTATCTTTCTGATTTGCATGAGTTCTTTATAGATTCTCATTATCAACATTTTATTGAATGTATAGCATGAAAATATTTTATTGAATTAATTTTTGTGAGTGGTGAGAGACAGGGGTCCTCTTTCATTCTTCTGTATGTGGCTATCCAATCTTCCCAGCATGATTTTCTGAATAGGGCTTCTTTTCCCCAGTGTGCATTGCTGTCTGCTTTGTCAAAGATCAGCTGGCTGTAGGTAGATGGTTTTATATTTGGGTTCTCTCTTCTATTCCATTGTTCTATGTCTCTATTTTTGTACCAATTGTTCGGTTACTATAGACTTGTAGTATAGTTTGAAGTCTGCTGATGTGATGCCTCCAGATTTGTTCTTTTTGATTAAGATTGCTTTGACTATTCAAGCTCTTTTCTGGTTCCAGACAAAGCATAGAATTATTTTTTCTAGGTCTGTGAAGTATAGAAAAACATATCATGCCCCTGAATCAGTAGAATCAACATAGTTAAAATGTCCATACTATCCAAAGTAATTTACAGATTCAATGCAATCCCCATCAAAATATGAATGTCATATTTGCATACATCTTAAGTGTCATTTTCCCTTTCTTTCGGGGAAAGGTTGAACAGGTGATTCACAGGGGATTTTTCTTAAGGGCAGTGAAACCATTACATATGATATTCCAATGGAAGACATATGATACTCTATGCATGTACTAAAATTCATAGAACTTTGTAGTAAAAAGTGGGAACATTAGTTATGCAATTTTCTAAATATCTAGGAGCTTAGGGGATACCTTCAAGGAATGCAGATTGTAACAAAATAATTTCACTGTATTACAAATATATTTATCATTTCACAGAAGGGTCTGTGGAAAAGATGCTAACGTAACTTGGGCAATAAGCAAGTCTATAAAACTAAAAGAAAAAGTAACTGTACTGTATTTAATAAAGTTGTTTTTTGGGGGGATTATGAGTTAAAAATTTTAATATCAATATACATGTATGTTGAAAAAGAACAATTAAATGAATAGATAACCAATAGTGTGAGCCAGGATTCTCACTGTTGGGGTGGGAGAATACAATTAGCAAGCGGCAGAAGCTACGGTGATAACGTGTAATAGTTGATTAGAGTTCAAGACATCAGTATAACTCATATTTAGTTTAATGCAGATACAGATGGTTATATAGAGAAATAGGTATAGATATATGCATATTCTTTAGCTAATGCACACATACACTTTTCTTTGCTCTGGCAGTACAGAAGGCCTAGAAGAAATGACAATCTAAGGAGTAACGAACACACATACAATGTAGTTTCTAATGTCATAAAAGGAAACAGGGCTGCTTGGAAAAACGGCTGATTGAGGATTAGGGCAGGAATTACACAAGATGGGAGTGGAACATGTTATAATGCAATAAAGTTAAGGACATGTTCAAAAACAATGTCAATCAAATGAAAATATTCACAGTAATGGGGGTATATCTAAAAGACACAGAAGGCAACTAAAAGAGCTTCCTAAGGCCAACACTGGAAAAATTTGAGCAAAATATTAAATAAAGCAATATTGGATTATAACTCAAAATGTAAAATAAATATCTGGAAGTCTTTAGAAACATAAAGAAATGATTGATTAAATAATTATTAGAGTAAAGATCTCCTATGCAAAAATTTCCAAATAATTTGTATGGATATTCTACTCTCAAAGAGGTGGAGCATAACTCTCACTTCTTAAACATAGATTACACATAGTAACTTACTTTCAAAGAGTACAGCGTGGAACAGGAAGAGGAAGTAACTTCAGATTAGAGAAAACTGACAAATACTGTCTCAGGCGACCAATGTTAATATCAACAGTGACACTTTGTTAGTATGTACATGACATGATATGAGGAGAATGGCATTTACCTCTGTGGTCTTCCTCACGAATGCCCATAACCCCAGTCTAATCATGAGAAAGGCATCCAACATATCCCAGTGAAGAGACAAAATGTCTCAACAGTACTCTTCAAGTATGTCAAGGTCATCACAAGCAAGGAAACTCCGAGAAACTGCCACAGCCAAGAGTAGCCTAAGTAGATATGTCATCCACATGTAATTTGGTATATTGGATGGGATCCTATAACAGGTAAAAAAACACATTGGGCAAATACTAAAGAAATCTGAATGAGCTATGGACTTCAGATAATAATATTGTATTAATATTGGTTCACCGATTGTAAAAAAATGTCCCACACTAATGTAAGATATTAATAGAGGAAAATGTATATGGGGACTCATACTATCTTGCCAATTTTTCAATACCTCTAAAATTGTTCTAAAACAAAGTTTATTTAAAAAATCATTAGAGACTAAGAAATTTAATATGAAATAATAGTATATTCAGTTGCTAGGAGGAATAAATAAACATACATTTTTATGAAACTAATAAAATAATCACAAACATATAT
>NW_012149108.1:4020953-4028565 GCF_000956105.1 Propithecus coquereli | reverse complement strand
CAAGAAAATAAAAATGAAAACCAAATGTGATAGCCCTTTATACTTACCTCATTGACCAAAATTGAAGATCAAGTGTTCATCAACAGATGAATGGATAAAGAAAATGTGGTATATAGATACGATGGAATATATTCAGTCTTAAAAAATGAAGGAACTCTTGACATATGCACAATATGGCTGAACCCTGAGGCCATTACATTAAGTGAAATAAGCTAGTTGTAGAAGGAAAAATACTGTGTGACTCCATTTAGATGGGGTATCTGAAATAGTCAAAGTCGGAAACACAGAGTGGTGTTTCCCTGGGTTGGGAGGGCTGGGAAATGGCCAGTTATTTTTCAAGGGGTATAAAGTTTCAGTTACACAATACACATAAGTTCTTGATATCTGTTGTACAACATTGTGCTTATAGTGTGCTTACAGTACAACAATACTGTACTGTAAACTTAATAATGTGTTAAAAAGGTAAATCTCATGTTGTGTTCTTACCACAATTAAAATAAATACATTTGGATGCCATACATCATAAGATTACTATTTAAGAAATATTTTGAATTTTTGTGTGTACTAAGTTATTTTGAACCATGTGCCAACACAAAAAGAATGACTACTAATGGCTGATAAACTGGGAAACTCAGGTGACAGCTAACATTTAGCAATAGATCAGTTTTCTATCACAGAGAACAAAATAGTTTCACTATATCATAAAAATTGCAAAATTATGGGTACCTAGCAAACTGTAATAATGTACTATAAATCAGAATATAACATGATAAATATTTCCAACTGTGTGTCTCTCTATCACTGATCTTGAAAAGATTTTGGCATCTATGGGAAGTTGTGAATTTACTGTTGTCATAAAGAACCATTTGTAATGCATATTTTGATGTCATGAGACTAATAAAACTGCATCTGACGGACAGTGATTTGTCCCAGGATTGGCACAGCCTCTAAAGGGCTGTGTTTATTACACAAATAGTGCGAATTCTCAACTCTTCAGTTTGTGAAATGAGGAAAATTAGTGTTTTAATCATTGTCAGGACATTATGGCAGGTAGAGTTGGGGCACTAAACGTCAGGGATTCTATTAGGGGTTATCATTATCAGACCAGCTTCTATTATTTCCACTGTAGAGTTAGGTAAAATGAAGTTAAAACAAAACAAAGCAAAAATATATATCTCCTGGGATTTACAAAGGCATAGCAGAAGTCTCTGTCTCACTGCTCCCCTATGCTGGCACAATTGCCACCTCTCAACTTAAATGAGATAGGATCTTTCTATTTTCTTTGAAATAGTTTTAGCTGGGTGACTCATTATTTCAGTTTATTTCATAGCCTGTGAACCTCAGTGTCTTCGAATCTGTACTCATTCTGCCCCCAGATCAATTACACATGCTATTTAGTTTTTATTCAACATATATTTATTGAGTAATAATTATATGTGAGGCTTCTTTCTAGACATTGAATATCTAGTGCTAGAGAAAACGGCCCAGGTTTGTGACCTCAAATGGTGGTTATACTCTAGAGAATACAGAGACAGTGAACAGGTTCTGTGATTGGTAATCACTGTCGTGATGAAAGGAAACGTGTTTAGGTAATGGTGTTGATGATTTATACAGAAGTATATATTGATCTAGAGCAGATTTACTTGGAGTACCCACTGGAAATACCCTTTGATTTCTTTGATTTTAAGTAACAGAATAACGAAGTGACAATGCTTAAATTATGGCTTATTTTTCATATAATAAAAATCAGGAGACAGGTTACTGTTGCCATTGGTTCAGGGTTTATATTTCTGTGATTTTTTTTTTTTTTTTTTTTGGTATTTCTTCATGAATAAAATATGATGTCCTCACCTCCAGCCATGACCTACTGTCAAAGCATAAAAAAAAAAAGGGAAAGGGAAAAGTAGAATTGAACCAAAACCATGACACACGCCTTCCCCATATCTCTAGCCACATGGGAACTTGGAAGTGAGCATTTACTTTTAAAGCCTCTTTAGTGGAAACAGGCAAGTGAGAAAGAATATGGAATTTGGAGTTGAGAGAGTATCATAGCAGATACTACCATAGTATCTGCTATAACTGGAGAAATAGATTTGGGATTTTTCAGCATGTGTTATTTTAAACCATGGACATGAATGCAATCCATTGATATAGATCAGTGCTGTTGAATATAACTATCTGCAGTGATTAAAACAGTCTGTATCTGTGCTGTTAAATATGGTAGCTGCTGGCCACACGTGGCTATCAAGCACTTGAAATAAAGTTTATGTGACTAAGAAATTAAAATTTTAACTTTTAAATTTAAATTTGAATAGCCACATGTGGCTAATGGCTACCATATTGAACAGTGAAGATCTATTAATAGTGCAGGAAAGAAAAGAGGCAGAAGGATTAGCTTCTAGGAATTATGTATTTAGAAGGTTTGTAGTGGGGGAAAGAATAGCAAAAAACAATTAAAAAACTATATATATGCACACAGACATATATATAAATGCATACACATATATTTATGTCTTGTTTATATTTTAATAAATAATGAAATGAAGTAAAAGTGAGAAAAATGGAAAGAAATTTTAAGGAGAAGAGGAGTTCTGAAACATTCTCCTAGAAAAATAAGATAGCAGTATAGAAATGTATTACAATTTCCAGGAAGTATTGAAGGACCCTTTCATCTTTCATCATGATTAATAAAATTTCCCTTCCTTATTGGGATGATTTTTCTCCAAATTTCAGTCTGCTTGGTACAAACTCTAAAAGATTTATGTCTGGGCTTAAGAACAAGATAATTGGCTAAATATGATGGAATTAGAGATGGAATGAAGGAAGCACTCATTATTATTTATGGAAAATGAAGACAAGAGGTGAGCAATGGAGACTAAAAAGGGAAATTATTTGGCAGTCTCAGTGAGATTACATAATTGTTTTACAAGTCACAGGTCATAATTTCTCATCCTTCTCCATAAGTTATTCATTCCAAATGTTCAAGAGTAGGTTGCTATACTGAAACTTTCTCCTATGCCGAAATAGTTACTCTCCCATTTTTGAGTTTCCTTGGTACTAGTTTATTATCCATGGTTTAACACTTCATCAAACTCCTTCACTTTACTTACTTACAAATGTATTATTATCATTCAACCAGGTCCTTAAGCCACAAACCTGAGTATGACCATAGACTTTTTTCCTTCCTTAAAATGTCTTGTCTTTTTTCTCAGATTCTTGAAATAACTAAGCCTTCCCTTGTTTCTTTAGCATTTAGTTGTCTCAATCCATCTTCCACATTTTTCCCAGAGTAATCAAGTACTGCCTATAATTAACTATGCATTCACTGGGGGCCAGACACGGATAAAAGTGCTTTATATGTATCATTTTATCTATTCCTTCTGACAAACACTTAATTTTTATGTCATAAACTTCATTTTATAGATGAAGAAACAGATACAGAGTTATTGGCTAACTTACCTTAGGATGACCATGCGTTCACATGTTTTACCAGTAGGCAGGCTCATATTCTCACCTACATGCTTACAAAGCCTTAACTCCTGGTGAGTACACTACACTGCCTAATTAAACTCTTTATCCAGTTCAAGTGCCTTGAATTCCTCTTCAGGTTGCCTACAGGATGAAGGCTAAATGACTCAGCATAGAAACAAGGTCCTTCACGATCTGGCTGTAATTTTTCTCTACCTAGATTTGTAACCTTGCCTTCCCCCAACCTTCAATATTTCACTTAGATAAATTTTGTCCCAACTATATTTGCTTCCTTGTGTTTCTCTGACTAGGCTGTCCACTCTCACTGTCTATCCTTTTAACAATATGGAATGCCTTCCTGTTACTTCCTCCTTCTTGCATACCTAATGGAATCTTGCTCATTCCTTAAGACCCAGAGAAGTGCTTCCATTAAATATGGCAGATCATCCACATGCATTTATCTGAGCTCATTCCCGAGACTACACCTAAATAATAGCAAAGTGGAGAAAAGGTAGAAGCTCACAGAACAAATAGAGCGCAGCAGAGAAAACAGTGGAGAGTTCAATACACTTTTGAAGATGAAATGTGTATGATGGAGTAGTACCTGGATAAACACAAGAAATTGCAACCCAAGGGCCTGCAGAGCCAGAAACAAGAGATTCACACATGGAACCCATAAGAGCACTGGGACTCTGCAGCACTGGGTAGTGTTGAACATGGAAGATGTTTTGGGCTGATAAAAGGGGACTGGTTAAAAGCCTTCTTAGAAAGTGATGTGACAGCCCCCATCTCCCCTCTGTCACCTGACAGGATCAAATGAAAAATTGATTATTCAACTTTACTAAATTAAATAATCACCCAATCTATAGTAAAAGGCATAGCAGGAGTCAGGGAGAGTCGGAAGGACTAAAACTAAGAGGAAGGTCATATAATCAAAGTCAGGCTCTGGCAGCTCCATCTCTCTCCTGGACCTGAAATATTAGTAGTTAGGAATACTTCTCCTGGTAGGGTAGTAGAAATATTCCTTTTAGAGAAACTGAACTAAGAAAGATCTCTAGATACAATAGTTAGGGATCAACCAGTGAAAAAATGTAGATTTTCACTCAGTCACCCTATAGACAATCATGCCCATCAATAGCCCTGGGTACACTTGCTGACTCTAAATCAGCTTTTCAGCACTCACTCTTAATTGTGGAGGGAAATACAAGAATAATCTGAACCACCACCAAAATACTAGAATATTATTTGTTAATGGAAAATGAACAAAAAAAAGCAAAAGAGAAACATAATCACAGTTTTTAACTTGAGTTAGCAGTATCTTTCAGATAGAGAGTCATAAAAAGTGATAACTATGTATTGAGAAAAATAAAATAGTGTCAAAATAGTTAACAGTAAGCTTTCCACAGATAATGTCAAAAATCAAAAGTGGATGAAAATGGTATTAACAAAATGTGGAACAATGATGTCAGTGAGAGAAAACAGTTGAAATATTTGAAATCCTCTAGGAAATAAAACTTTAAAGTAGGGATGGCAACTGAGGGCCTTTGATAAAAATAAAAATAGATTTTTAAAGAGAAACTAAAATATCGCCTCTTCTCATGAGCCCTATCCTAGCAAAGTGAGTTTCTTTTTTTAATGTCTCCCCTCAGCACTTTATATGCATCTATTTTATTGTAGTACTTACCGCATTGAGCTGTAATTGATTATTCATGTGTCTCTTGCCTTCACTACCTGCACAGTGTCTACTAGCAAAGAATATTGTGCCTCAGGCAGAATAAAGCCAGGTCAATTTTTCTTGAAGTGATCTGTGCTCAACCCTCTCCACTCTGGCCTCTATTTTCTTTCTTTCTTTTCTAATTTTTTCTTCATCTTTCACATGCTTTGTTTTAATAATTTTGATTTTATATTTTAAAAATATTTTGTGTCCTCACAGAAGGATAGCCACAAACTCTCAGAACTAATTTGAAATCTTTCCCCATGGACTACAATGTCTTCTCTTTGGATCCATTCTTGTATTATAGCCTATAATATCCACTGGGCAAAACAAGCCTGGCATTTACTACCCATCCTCATTTTGGGTGTGATATTGACAACTTTTCTACCAGTGTATATAAAAATATTTTACATACTAAAATCTAGAAAAGGAAGTCTTAATTCAAACATTAATTAGTTGTACCCATCAAAGTATAAATGTATAAATGATACTTATTTTATACTTATAAAAGTATAAAAGTATAAATGATCAATGAACATTCTTAGCCACCCAGAGAATGATACATTATTGACAGTTCTGTTAGAGGACTCTGATTATAATCTATAGGGCAATATGATTTTAAGTCCATATCATCATTTTTTCCATATTTTCAATTTTAAAGTCACTCTGGAGCCAGAAAACACAGAATTCTCACATGGTTCAATAATTTGCAGAATAAATCTCTAAATTTAGATTTCTTGTTCTGTGTTAAAACATGCACATCTGTTAAATGTCACACAAAGGAATGTAGCGAGTGAGTTTTAATTAATTTGGTCTTAAGATAACTAATTGTCTATTGTTTTAGCTCTAGGCTGTTTCTGGAGCCAGAAAACACAGAATTCTCACATGGTTCAATAATTTGCAGAATAAATCTCTATATTTAGATTTCTTGTTCTGTGTTAAAACATGCACATCTGTTAAATGTCACACAAAGGAACGTAGCGAGTGAGTTTTAATTAATTTGGTCTTAAGATAACTAATTGTCTATTGTTTTAGCTCTAGGCTGTTTCCTGAAAAAAACCAAATACATATTTAGGAGAAATACTGCAAGTCATTTTCTCTGAGAACATGGGGTTTGGCTTGACATGGGCTATTAAAAAGATTTAATGGAATCACCAAGACTTATTTGAAGCTTGCATAGGAACATTTTTATGCTCAATCTGCATAGCAATATTAATTTTTTAACACAGATGGAGAGTTTATTGGTATCCTAGGAAGGAGGGAGAAAAAGACTATATAGGACTATCCAGTTGTGAGATGGGTGCACAGAGGGTGAAGATGTCACAAAGACAGAATGAGAGCAGAAATAAAGCACCCAGTCAAATTAAAATGAAAAACAAAACAAGACTGAAACAAAAAACCAATGGTATAGTAAAGAGCCATAGGATGGCACTTGTGAGATTTGCTCCCTACTGACAGAGGAATTAAATTCAAGGGGTTCTCAGAAGGCGGTTGTGCAGGGGTACTTGGAGGCCATGTAGTAGTTAAGGATACAGTGGTCATTCTCTTCCACGTGATTTATTTTCTTGCATTGAAAATATTAGCATTAAAATCTGATTCAGGTTTAAGTTGTCACCACTGAAAACCAGTTTTCTTTGCAGTCAAGATTATTTGATGCATCTGTGAGGATAAATATATGCTAAAATGAGAAAAACGATCCACTTCTGGCCTCATGACTTTTGCTGATTTTTACGTAAGAAATCAACCTGTATGACTGAGAGTAGCAATGGGGTGTCATATAATTTCAATACAGTCCAGGAGTCTGGAGACCAGAGTTTGGGTTACAGCTCTGCTATGTTTTGACTTTGAACAAAGGCCATTTATTGGTGTCTCATTTGCTTCAGCTGTGCAATAAAAAGGTCTCCTTAGGAGTTCTGTGGGCTTTTGTTCAGCTTGAAAACCAAATGCTCATATGTGGCTAGAGGTAACTAACAATAGGTGAACCAGTGAACCAGTGGAGAAGGGCTGCTCATTGCATATCTCCTATGTTCAAGGCTCTCTGTTATATAACTTGTTAAAACTCTCAAGAATTATGTGAGCCTTGTGGTCAGACTACTTGGGTTCCTATCACATTTTCACTAATTTATGAGATATGTGACTCTATGTAAGTTACCTAACTTCTCCATCTTTTGGTTTCTTCACCTATAAAATAAGGATAGTTATAATAACTCATTATTCTATAAGGTGGGTATAATTAGTATTTATCTCATAATGTTTTAAAGATTAAATGTGCTAATACACATGAGATGCTTAGAAGAGTACTTTTAATATGAGACACATACAATAAATATTAGCAATTATATATCAATACATATGTCTGTGTGTCTTTGACTTTTCAGTGATACAAACCCTTTTTATAATTGAAAAAATAATATGTTTTCTCAGCTACTT
>NW_012149108.1:4017913-4019523 GCF_000956105.1 Propithecus coquereli | reverse complement strand
TAACATTGTTATGTGGTGCATGATGGTATTGTAGTTGATTTTATCAGCAGCACTTAGCAATCTGAGTGTAATCACATTCATAGTAACTTACCAGCACTTACTATGTGTCAAACACTGGTTTTAGCAGTTAGAATTTTTATTTTTATCTACTTCTTAAAACAGTAGTATGAAAAACATAATATTAGTTACTTCATTTTTTGGATGAAGAAATTGTGTCATAGATATTTAAATTAATTTGCCCACAATTGTGTAGCAAATCAATGCTTGCATCAATATTTAAACCCAAGCATCCAACTTCAGAGCCTATAGTGCTATTCTCTACGTCACAATGATCAGTCCATATGAGGAGCCAGGTATCTGGCTAGGATTACAGATTATAAAATAAGCAAAAACTGGAGTTTCGTCTAACAGGTGAGATGAAGAGAAATTGAGATTATTAAGAAAGAGTGCTTAAGATAATCATTTCCACTGATTTACTTTCCCTCAACTGGAATAAATAAATGAATCTAACTAATGCATTACTGAGAATTTACACTGTACTAGGTTCATGCCAAATACCTTATAATCATTGTCTCATTTAACACTCACAAATTGCTGAGATAGTTACAGATACTAATATCCAGGGACATGGTGGTAATACCTCGATCCTAGACAGTCTCATGTTCTTAACCACAGTGCTATGCTGCCAATATCGTGTTTTGTTCTGAACTTTTTGAGAATGAATACCTGAGTCTGTAGTCGAATACAAATGCAAAACATATTAGCTAGTTTGCTCTATGTGGTTGAGGAAAACATAAATAACTGCATAAACTTATCCCAGAGCAAGCTATATTGAGTTGCCCAAGTAGCAACTTCACTAAGCCATGACTTTTTGTTTGTTTGAGGCACCCCTCAGTACTCATGCAAATGAATAAATAGAATGAAAAAATAAATTTCGAGACATAATCTCAAACAAATTTGCATATATTATCAAAACATATTCATATATTTCCACATGAAAACATAAACATAAAAAAGCAATTTGTTCATATAGCTGAATCTGTATTATTATATTTATGCCCTACTTTGAAGTTATGGGCTTTAAGGCAACATGCTAAGAACCATACCATACTACTATAAGATAAACAACTAAGGGTATCGTACCAAGGTTTAAATCAATGTAGAGTACTCTAGGTTGCAGTGAAATTAAAAATAGACAAGGGCTAAAATCTGTAGATCTATATTCTATTTTAGGAATTCTAAGAATCTGCTAGAGGGAGAAGACCAGCAGGCTCATTTAGCCTATGCATCAAGCTTGAGAAAGCTTCAAAATATAGCTGCTTTTTAATAGCAAATGTCTGCTGGGATGAAAGTAGAGACCTTTTGCATTAATTCACTTTTGATGTGTAACACACTGAAATTTAGTTGCTTAAAAGACTCCCACTTAAGCAACTCATGATTCTCTGGGACGTCTGGGCAGTTCTTTTAGTCTGGGCTGGCCTGGAAGATTTCTCTGGGCTTGCTCATCTATTTCAAGTCAACTGGCAGTCAGCTGGTGGTTAGATGATGTAGAATGACCTCATCCCAGTCTGGCATTGAGTCACTCAGCCAGGATGAAAGGCCCCTGGGAC
>NW_012149108.1:4015311-4016248 GCF_000956105.1 Propithecus coquereli | reverse complement strand
TGATGTTAAACATTTTTTCATATAATTGTTGGCCATTTGTAAGTCTCCTTTTCAAAAATGCCTATTCACATCCTTTGCCCACCTTTTAATGTTATTATTCATGTTGTTGTTGAGTTGTTAGAGTTCCTTGTATATTCTGGGTATTTGTCCCTTGTCAGATTAATAGGTTGCAAATACTTTCTCCCAGTTTTCAGGCTGTCTGTTCACTCTGTTGACTATTTTTTTGCTGTGCAGAAGCTTCTTAGTTTAATTAAGTTCCATTTATCTATTTTTGTTGCACTTGCTTTTGAGTTCTTTGTCATAAATTCTTGCCTAGGCCAATGTATAAGAGTATTTCCTAGGTTTTCTTCTAGTACTTTTATAGTTTTGGGTCTTATGTTTAAATCCTTAATCTATTTTGAGTTTATTTTTGTATATGGTGAGAGATAGGGGTCCAGTTTCATTCTTCTGCATATGGTCATCCAATTTTCCCAGTACCATTTATTGAAGATGGTATTTTCCCAATGTATGTTCTTGTTGACTTTGTCAAAGATCAGATGGCTGTAACTATGTGGCTTTATTTCTGGGTTCTCTATTCTGTTCCATTGAATGATGTGTCTGTTTTCATTCCAGTACCATGCTGTTTTGGTTACTATAGCCTTGCAGTGTAATTTGAAGTCAGGTAGGGTGGATGACTCCAGCTATGTTCTTTTTGCTCAGGCTTTCTTTGGGTGTTTGGGCTCTTCTTTAATTCCATATGAACTTTAGGTTTTTTTCTTTTTCTAGTTCTGTGAAAAATAAAGATGACATTTTGATAGAGATTTCTTTGAATTTGTAGATGTCCTTGGGCAGCATGGTCATTTAACAATGTGAATTCTCCCTTCTGATCATTAAGCATGATATGTTTTTCCATTTCTTTGCATAATCTATAATTTCTTTGATTAGTGTTTTATAATTT
>NW_012149108.1:4013308-4014231 GCF_000956105.1 Propithecus coquereli | reverse complement strand
CCTTTGGGGATGTCATATTGCATTGTTTTTTCATGTTTCCTGTATTTTTACATTGATTTCTGCACATGTGGTGTCACAGTTGCTTCTTTCTATTTTTTAATATAGTTTCAGGTTGGGGAAGGGATTTTTCCTGAGATTGTGACTATAATTTTGTTTGGATAGGGCCCTTTGGCTTTGCTTCTGGGTGCCTGCATTAGTTAAGTCTCTGTATGATCTCTCTGACTATAAACAGCATTAGTGGGCTGTGTTGTTTTCTTGGTGTATTGGGGTATAGTTATTGGTGGAGGCTGTGGTGAAGTTGGGCTGGGAACTGGAATGCCACATGGGTCCATCATCAGTAATGATGGTGGGCTAAGCATGTCTATCTTAGTGCCCTGGGTCAGCATACAGTGGCACCTGTTTTGGTGGTTCCAGGTGGGCTAATTCTTGTATCTCTAGGTGACTTTCTGGGATGCCAGTTGTAGTTGAAGTCTACTGGACAGGTGGGCAGACTCTAGAGTCCTTGGGTGGCTAGAATGGCATGCACAATGGTGGTAGCAGTGGTGAGATTTTGTTCTAGGTCCCAAGTGCCGTGTGCTCATGTTGGTGGTGGTTGCACTGGGCCGTGTGGGCCAGCCTCAAGTCCAGCAGGTACTACTTGTAGGTAGGAGGCAGCCAAGGTTGTAGTGGCAATCTTGCATTAAAGTCCTCCATGCTAGTCCCTGTACTGAGCTTTATTTGATATCATTTTGATTTTTTAAGCAATTAGAAATCTAAAGTTAGGAAAAATGATGGGAATTGAGAACAGTTAAACTGAGCTGGTAGAATATTAAGTTGGTAAAAATCATTTAGTCAAGTTGGTAGTGTGGTAAATATATTACAATGATCATATTTATAAAGACATAATTTAAATATAACAGTAGTTCTATGATAATTTTCTATTC
>NW_012149108.1:4012664-4013258 GCF_000956105.1 Propithecus coquereli | reverse complement strand
TTAGTAAACAGGGATAATTTTACTTTCTCTTTTCCAATTTTGATGTCTTTTATTTATTTATTTTGCCTGATTGCTCTGGCTAGGGCTTCCAATACTATGTTGAATAGGAGTGGTGAAAATGGTATTCTTGTCTTGTTCTAGTTTTAGAAGGAATGTTTTTAACATTTCCTGATTCCATATGATGTTGGCTGTGGATTTGTCATATATGGCTTTTATTATTTTTAATTATGTTCCTTTTATGTCTAATTTGTTAGAAGTTTTATTGCTGAAGGGATACTGAATTTCACCAAATGCTTTTACTATGTCTATTGAGAAGATCATATGATTTTCGTCCTTGATTTTTTTTACATGATGTATTACATTTAATAATTTGTTAATGTTGAACCACCCTTGTACCCTTGTATAAAACCCACTTGATCTTGATCATGGTGTATTACCTTATTATTTTATTAAATATCTTTTCAAACTTTTGCATTTCTTTTTGCCCTTGGGGATACTGATAATTCTTAAATTCACTCACTGTGTGTTGGCCCAAACATCTTGAAGGCTTTATTCATTCCTTTTTATTCTTTTGTATTTATTTGTATCTGACTG
>NW_012149108.1:4009950-4011383 GCF_000956105.1 Propithecus coquereli | reverse complement strand
TAAATAAATATATATTTCACAAAAAGTATATATGTTTATGTGGTAATTCATGAACTGTAAAGTAAATTAATTGCATTCTTAGCAGATCTGTGCCTTTCTGAAATTTATCACAGTTCTCTAAGGTTTGGTTTCCTCATCTATGGAATAGGGATTATGATCTCTCAGAGGTTTGTTTGACTGTTAAAGGAGATCATAACAGTCAAATCCTTGACCAGTCTTACTTTGTCAAAGACACTTTACTTTAGCTTTTCCCTTCCATAGTTTCCTCCCTTGTATTTTTCCAGTCAGACTTTGACACCTCTCCTTTCCATGTTTACAGGACTTGCTATAGTGGTGATGAGACAACTGGGAAGAACATGTTTCAAGGAAGAACATGTTTCAAGGGAAAGCTGATGTACTTCCTTCAGACTATGCAGAGCTCAAAATGCCTGTGTGACTCTAATTAGCGAGGGACTCCAGTGGGCTATGAAAATCCTACTTCAAGGAGAAATGAGACCAATGTTTGCTCCCTCTACAGATCCACCCTGGGCCCTTCTAGGAAGCAAATTCATTTTTCTCCCTCTGTGAGTATCCCAGCTGGTTTGATCAGATTGTGACATATTTCAACTCTATTCTGACAATTTATTCAGCCCAATCAGAAATCTATTCAATGTCTGGTGAAATGATGTTTTTAAAAATGCAGAACTTGGCTGGGCTGCTTGGAAAGGATGACTCTCAACTTGAATTCTACTGACAGAAGTCAGCTAAAGAAAAGGCATAGATAAAAAGTTATGATGACTGAGGAAAAACTTGGGGCTTCCAGTTGGGCCTCATTACTTTCCAATCAGACTGGAAAAGGGCATCAGGGGAGACAGAACTCATAGCAAGCAACAGTAATGAAGTGAGCCTAGAATTTGTGATCATCAGCTTCCCTGGAGAATCAGAGAAGACAGTTAAACTGTGAGAGGACCAAGGAAGTTTCTACTCAATCTTTTACAATTCATGACACAAAAATACAGTGGTTTGAGAGCCACACAAACTTCCAGGCAGTCTTGAATTATCCAGTTTCCTTTCAGGGTTTTTGGACATCAGTATTCTACCATCATGGAAATAAAAGCTTTGAAAGTATATTATTTCTAAGGTGTATTTCAACTTTAACATCATTAGAAGTATAATTCTACCTTCTGCACAAAGGAGCAATGAAAAGACCCTTTCTTATGATGAGGAAGGGAAATTATCATGTTCAGTATTAAGAGCCAGAAATGTTAGCATCCATTATCTAAATGTAATCCCTATATTATACTTAAGAGAATAGCTACAATTTTTCCTTTAGTTTTTAGATTAGGAAATTGAGGCCTGAAGTGATAAAAAGTCTTGCTTCAAATTATATATTATCTAAATTTAATCGATATATTATTTTTACAAAGAAGCTGTAATAATCATGGTTTTGCAGA
>NW_012149108.1:4006934-4008475 GCF_000956105.1 Propithecus coquereli | reverse complement strand
CTAGAAAATCCCAAGGATTCAACCAAGAGACTCCTGGAATTGATAAATGAATTCAGTAAAGTCTTGGGATACAAAATTAATGCACACAAATCAGTGGCATTCATATACACCAATAACAGTCAAGCTAAAAATCAAATCAGAGATGCAATACCTTTCACAATAGCATCAAAGAAAATTAAATATTTAGGAATATGTTTAATGAAGAAGGTGAGAGATATTTATAGGGAGAACTAGTAAACACTGAGAAAAGAAACTGTAGATGTGCACAGATGGAAAACCCTACCATGCTCACTGATTGGTAGAATCAATATTGTTAAAATGTCCATTCTACCTAAAGTGATCTACAGAATTAATGCAATCCCTATCACAATTCCACCATCATTCTTTACGGATTTAGAAAAAATAATTCTATGCTTCGTCTGGAACCAGGGAAGACCTTGTATAGCCAAAATAATCTTAAGCAAAAAGAACAAATTGGGAGGCATCAGTCCGCCAGACTTCAATCCTTACTACAAGGCTACAGTAATCAAAACAGGATGGTAGTGGCACAAGAATGGAGATATAAACCTTTGGAATAGGATGGAGATCCCAGATATAAAGCCATCCTCATATTGTCATCTAAACTTCGACAACACAGACAAAAATATACATTGGAGAAAACAATCTCTATTCAATAAGCGATACTGGGAAAATTGGATATCCACATGCAGAAGATTGAAACTGGATCCTCACCTCTCACCTCTCACAAAAATCAACTCACAATGGATAACAGACTTAAACCTAAGGTGTGAAGAATTCTGGAAGAAAATATGGGGAAGGCTCTTTTAGACATTGGACTAGGTAAAGAATTTATGAAGAAGACTCAGACTTCAAACTGTATTACTAGGCTATAGTAACTAAAACAGCATGGTACTGACACAAGAACAGAGACATTTACCTTTGGAATAGGACTGAGAATCCAGAGATGAAAGCATCCACATATGGTAATCTAATCTTTGACAAAGCTGAAAAAATATACACTGGGCGAAGAATCTCTTTTCAACAAAAGGTGCTGGGAAAACTGGATAGCTACATGCAGAAGAATGAAACTGGATCCCCACCTCTCCCCTCTCACAAAAATCAGTTGAAGATGGATATCAGACTTAAATCTAAGGCATGAAACCTTAAGAATTCTCAGACATTGGCCCAGGCAAGGAATTCTTGAAAAAGATCCCCAAAGCAATCACTGCAGCAACAAAAATAAATAAATGGAATCTAATCAAATTAAAAAGTTTCTGCACCACCAAGGAAACTATCATTAGAGTGAGTAGACAGCCCACAGAATGGGAGAAAATATTTGCTCTCTACACATCTGATAAAGGGCCGACAACCAGAATCTATCTAGAACTCAAAAAAATCAACAAGAAAAAATCAAACAACCCCATCAACAAATGGGCAAAGGAAATTAACAGGAACTTTTTGAAAGAAGACAGCATAATGGCTAGCAAACATATAAAAAAATGCTCAACATCTCTAATCATTAGAGAAATGCAAATCAAAAC
>NW_012149108.1:4002574-4003215 GCF_000956105.1 Propithecus coquereli | reverse complement strand
TGTTTTAAGACTTTTCATTACTGGTTTTGATCAATTTGGTTATGATGTGGCTTGGTGTCATTTTTTCTTAATACTTCTTGTGCATGAGGTTTATTGATCTTTTTGCACTTATTGATTTATAATTTGGAGCTATCATATCTTCAAATATTTCTTTGCCCCTCCTTCAGGCACTCTAATTACACGTACATTAGGCCACTTGATGTTGTCCAACAGCTAACTGATACCCTGTTTATTTGCTTTCATTAGTACCTGTTCTCATTGTTTTATTTTGTATAGTTTTATTGCTGTCTTCCAGTTCACAAATCTTTTCTTCTGCAACATTTAATCTGCCATTAATCCTATCCATGGATATTCCATCTCAGACATTGTAGTTCCCATCACTAGAAGTTCAATTTGGTCACTTTTATCTTTCACGTCTATAACTTTTTGAACATATGAAATATAATTATAAAAACTCTTTGAGTACCCTTATCTGTTAATTCTGATATCTGTGTCAATTCTGATTGATTTAAATACTAATGAAAGATTTTATTTTCCTGCTTCTTTGCATGAGTGGTAATCTTGAATTGGATACAAAATGTTTGCCTTTTTGGTGTTTGATATTTTTTATATTCACATAAATGCTGTTGAGCTTCATTCTA
>NW_012149108.1:3999418-4000334 GCF_000956105.1 Propithecus coquereli | reverse complement strand
ATTCTTTCAACATACTTCTTCCCATATACCCCAATGCACTCTAGAGTCCATTCACTCTGGGCAATTCACCTCAAACATGCATGGCAGTCTATACCTTGTCATACTGTTCAAGATATACCCTCTTGGAATTTTCTTACTGCTATATCTATCACATTTGTTCTATCCATTGTTAGCCTGTTCAAATAGTAGCTATCCTTTACACAACACTCATTATATATCAGCCATTGTACTAAAAATGCTATTTTATCTTATCTATTCCTCACTACACAGTACATAAGATATAATATCATCCATTTACATTTTTAGACACTGAAATCAAGACACATTCAAGTACCATTTTTCAGGTAATTTATAAGAGAGGACTCAGAGTTGTGACTCCAGCTTTGAATACAAAGCATGGGCTATAAACACTATACCTAACTGCCTCTGTTCAAATCCTAGATTTTCCCAGCTTCTCTCTTGGCTTCAAATTGTCCCTAGTTTTTTGAATACCATACCAATCTTATAATCAGCCTTGCACATTACCATGTGTCTAACACCTCCTTTATTGAAACTCTAATTTTTTTTCATAGTAGGGACTATGTCTTATTTGTTCCTAATTCATATTTTGTCATCAAGCTGATGTGGATTCAAGTTCCAGTCTTTTTATTTGTAAGCTGATCCATCCTGAACAAGTTATGTAAACTAAGCCTCAATTCCCTCATCTGTAATATGGGATTAATAGTAATACTCATTTCATTAATATATAGTAAAGGTTAAAAGTGATTGTATATGTGAAGTACTAATATTATCAGGCACATAGCAAGAGTCAATACCTCTTAGCAATTGTTATTACTATTATTACTGACAGCATTGATACCTGTTTATTTCTCCAATACTGGAATATTTAATTCTTTTTCTAACAACTCTCTTCCTT
>NW_012149108.1:3998249-3999368 GCF_000956105.1 Propithecus coquereli | reverse complement strand
TTCCTGCTTCTTTGCATGAGTGGTAATCTTGAATTGGATACAAAATGTTTGCCTTTTTGGTGTTTGATATTTTTTATATTCACATAAATGCTGTTGAGCTTCATTCTACAACAAAGTTGATTAACTTGTAAATAATTTTATTCTTTTAAGTCTTGCTATTATTATTTTTTGGGTAGGACTAGAAGAGTAATAATTCTATGGCTAATTACTCCCTTCTATTTGAGCTAAGTCTCTTCTGTGTAGTCTACTCAGTGCCCAATGAATCTTGAGTTTTTCCATTCTGACTGGTGGGAGCTGGAACTATTACTGGCCTTCTTTAGTACCAGATACTGCTTCCATCAATCTTTCAACACATTCCTGCCCAGGTTTATGTATTTTTCTCCCACTTATGCATTAATCAGTACTCAATTGAATTCTCAAGGGTTCTTAAAGGTTTACCCTCTAAGACATCTGGATTTCTCTCTCAGCTTTCACCTCTTCCATATTCTATCCTATAAACTTACAATTTCATTTCCATCTCCTCAACTCAGGGAGTTGTCTGGACTCTGCCTGAGTTCCCTCTCCCTACCCTGCAGACTAACAACTATCTCAAGGCATTAAGCTGGGGCAATCCTAAGGCTCATCTCATCTTTTGCTTCTCAGATATCACTATCCTTCTTTGTCTAATGCCCAGTGTTTTGAAAGTGTTTTAGTTGTTTCAAGCCAAAGTGTAAATTCAATCTTGTCACCCTATCTTTATTGGGAAATGGAAATCTCCCTGAGATAGGTATAGTGTTTATAAAAGGAGAGTAAACAATGATAGCAACAATGTTTTTAATGACAGCCTGACTACTATAATGCAGAAAGAAAATACCATGTCTTAATTCATGCTTCCACCTTCAGCATGCTGTTAAAATGCTATTCATGAACATATCTATGTTTTCTGTCATTAATTCAATTTTTTTAGCCAAACGTTTTATGGCAAAGTAAGTTACTCCCTTTTATTTACAATTACTTGAAGCATAGGACATACTACTGCAGGTGGTTTGGAGATTGGTATATGGGTCCAACATTACCATTTTCTGAATGCGTGACCGTGGATGTCATCTGTTATCTGTCTACAAGCCCCATCATCATCAC
>NW_012149108.1:3995332-3997314 GCF_000956105.1 Propithecus coquereli | reverse complement strand
TGAATATGTACCCACAAATATATTATGTCCTTCTTAGGCAGCCCTGGCTGCTAGAAAAAAAAAATTTGAACTTTCATAAATATCATAGATTGATTTTGATGATAAACAATAACTCAGCTACTGCAGACCTGATAGTATTGTATATGTTAAAAATAATAAAGGAGAGAAAAAATGGTGGAGTTAAGTTAACCTCCCGGATCCCTGCTTCCAGAGAAAGAGGCGTAGATCTTGGTCCGCTACACATGATCGGATCGCTCTCCCACAGAAACAGCGAGGTGAATGGGTGGAGATTCAGCGTGGGACACACAAATCAGAAAAAAGAATAAGGTGAACAGGAGATAGGAATGCAAAACCTGGAAAGCACGGGACAGACAATAGAGAGTGGAGTGTGGGACGGCTGCGCCTGCTTGGCCAGTAAGTGCACCGAGATAAGACCCTCAAGAGACAGTGTAGCTTCCCCACTGGCTAACAGGCCCAACGAGAGTCAGGGGCTTGTGTGAAGTGGATGTAGAATTGGGTCAGGAAACGTGGGACTCAGCAGAGAGGAGACATGAGTGGGAAGCATCTTGAACTTCCCAGAGTTCCGTGTCAGGACTGCACCGGACAGGGAAGGAGCTGGTCTGGGCTACGTGGGGAAGCAGTTAGGAGTCAGGAAGCTGGTCTCTGGCACCCAACAGGTCCTGAACAAGGAGGTGATTACTGAGTAGAGGACTCTAATCTGGAAACTGCTGCTGGCCATTAGGACTGTTCAGGGTGGGCCAATAAGAGCGAGAGCTATTGCTGGACTGGCGTGAGATTGGGGGAGGGAGACATAAAGGCGACGGTAGGGCACCCTGATGACTCGACTCCCTGATCGGGTACCTGCCAGCCCCTGAGCGGCTCCCTTTAGAGCTGGCGCTCTGCGGGCGGGCAAACGCCAACTCGGGGCCCACAACAGATTGCAGTATGGTATAGAGCGGCTCCCTTCCCCCAGCCCGGAAACTCTCACAACGAGCTCTGCCCTTGCAGGACCTAAAGTCAACTAGCGAGGCCTGTTTCTTTGAGGGTGAATTCTGAGCGCTTCCTCGGTTGTGAGAGGCAGACGTCTGCGGAAACTGAAGGCGCTGGGGCATTGGGCATTCGGGAGCGGTGCCCCCTCCCCCTGGCAAGCGTCTATTGCGCAGCAAGAGGTGGGCTCCACCTCTGAGCTTGTAGCAGCAAGACATAAAGAGCCACTCCCCCTCTGCGACAAGCACCAGTCCCTGGGGCTTTGGCACTAACCAATAGCTGACAGCCTAGTGACTTTCCTCACCAGACCGGTTTAGGTCATCCGTTATGATTGCATTTCTGCCTCCAGTCAGCTACCAACAGTGAAACCCACGGCTAGGGAACCGAAACCCTGGCAAGTGACCAAAACAAGTTCCCCAAGTAATTCCCTCCATCAAGAGAACCCTGAACAACATACTAGTGGCTCCCTCTAGCAGCAGATCAAGAGAAAATACACAGGACGTGATACTTTCCAATCCAAAACTGAAAGAAAAGTAACAGTGGATCCAGATGGGAAGGATCCAGTGAAAGATTTCTGGAAGTATGAAAAATTAAATGGAAAGCACACCCCCAAAGAGGAACACCAGCTTTCTAGCAATGAACACTAACCAAGTCCAGAATACTAAAATGACAGAAGAAGAATTCCAAACATGGATTGTAAGTAAGCTCAATGATATGCAAGGAAAATGGATAACCACCACAAGGAAACCACAAAAAAAATCCAGGACTTGGAAGAAAAATTCACTAAAGAAATTGAAATATTAAGGAAAAATCAAGCCGAACTCCTGGAAATAAAGAATATATTCAGGGAACTTCAAAACACTGTGGAAAGCCTCAAGAACAGGGTAGATCAAACAGAAGAAAGAATCTCAGAGATTGAAGACAGCTCCTTCCAAATGAATAAATCAGTCACAGAGATTGAGCAGAAAATAAAGAAAAAAGAAACAAGCTTACAA
>NW_012149108.1:3982453-3985226 GCF_000956105.1 Propithecus coquereli | reverse complement strand
ACTTGAAGCTCGGACTGGGAGTGGGGGTGACAAGGGCATCATACGTAACCTAATCATCTGTACCCCCATAATATGCTGAAATTAAAAAAAAAAGAAAAAAATAATAAAGGTAAATGAGACAATAAAACATAACCTTGCACTCAAAATGGTAACCATTTTGTAGACAAAAAGGTAAGCAAATAATTAACAAGATTAACAAAACCCCCCTGTCTGGCTCCTGCTTCCCTTCTCATTTCTCAGCACACTTCTCCCTCTCAAACCTCTTCTCTCATCCAACCTCCAGGCTTGATTATTTTCTTCACAAGCTCTCAGTTTACAGAATATTCTCAGAACGGTGTTCATCAAATGTTGGATCTCAGGACAACTTTACGCTATTTAAAGTTATTGAAGGGAGAAGCTTTAAGATGGCAGACTAGAGGACCCAGCATTCACCTCCTGAGTAGATGATTACACCTTGAATAGGGTGTCTAGGAGAGAACACTGGAATTCAGTAGGGAAGTGACAGGGACATCTGAGGTATGAAAGGAAAGGAAAGTGAGGCAGCCATCTGGCTAGGGTTGACTGGGAGCCCAGAGACGCCCCTCAGTGTGGGGAAAAGGTAAGTGAGAAGTCTCCAATGGTCCACATTCCCACCGTAGACTCCTGCAATTCCAGCCATGGGAGGACACCTTTGCCCTCAAGGGCCCTGATGATAGTTTAGGGAGCTGCCTTCAGTCCACATAATGGCATTGTTCCAAAGAAGGGGTTCAGCCTGGGTCCCACACCCCACCCCCAGATCCAAGAAGCTACAGCATGGTACCATATTGACAGCCCAGCCACCACCAAACTATATCCTTTCCTGGGGCCCAGTGACCCCTGCATTTACACATCCCTACAACCCCACTGACAACCCCACCTCCACCCAGAGGGCCGTAGCAGCATGATGATGGCTGCACACGCAACAGTGTGGCCAGGTCCTCAGCACTCTAGTCCACATAGTGTTTTACATCTTTGGGAACAGAAGGTGAAGTGCACTGGGGAGGCTGCCCTTGGGACAAAGGGAGCTGAAATATGAGCTATCCAGAGCCTGAGAGCTGCCTGCCTAGTGCCTGTACCATGGACAGCAACTCTGCCCACACACCCGCCCCCACACACCCCCAGGCCCCTCCCCATCCCAGCAGCAGGGCCACTGCTCACTTGCAGGCACCTTCAGTGGGCCTGAGGTCCAGCATCATTTGGAAGTCTGACAAAAGACCCAGCTCACCAGTTGCCGGCACCTGAGTAGACCATGCTCACCTGGGGCCTGGGGGATCGCCACACCCTATCCACCACAGCCTGCCATTCGGGGGCCATGAACAGGCCTACTCTGCCTGGCACCTCACCTCCTAGTGCCTGAACATGCTTCCTGGGGGCCACCCTGCCCTTTCTACGACCCCAGGTGCATACGCGCACACCATCTGGAGGCCTGACAAAAAACCCAGACCACCTGGTGCTAATGGCTGAGCTCACCATACAGGGGCCTGGGGATTGTCCACCCTGACAGCCACAGCCTGTGCCTGAGCACACCATTGGGAAGTCTGAGGACAGGCCTGTCATGCCCAGCATTGCCTCACCCAGTGCCTGAGTGCACCATCCAGGGGTGTGAGGATCTGCCCATTCTGCCTTCTGCTTTTGGAGTGCACTGGCACAATCCAGGAGACTAACAACAGACCTAGAATGGTTGACATTGACACACAAGAGTGCCATCCAGAGGTTTGGTGATTGCCCTGCCTCCACCATAGTCTTCACCCATATGAATGAGGGTGGGCATAAGGACAAGCTTGTATCAACTGCCACCTCCCCCTTCAGTGCCCAGGTGCACCACCCAGGGGCCTGTGAATTGATCCTCCCCATCTGTAATTGTGATCATATATGCACACTCTCAGGAGGCCTGACAATGGGCCCAGCCCATCTGCACCAATGCCAGAGCATGCCATGAGCCATCCAAGGGCCTGATGATCACCTTGCCTTGCCTATCACAGCTGGTATCCATGCACTCCTCATGGGGGTTCTGAGCATGAACCTACACAGCTTGCTGCTACCACCACTACTGACACCCATGTCCATGCACAACCTAGGGGCCTGGAGATTGGCCCATCCAGCCCATCACCACCATCACTAGTTCTAGTAAGTGCCACCTAGGAGACCTAGGGTTGGCCTGCCATTGCTGATGCTACACATGCTGCCCAGAGGCCTGAGGACCTGCCTATCCATGTGGCCTACCACTCACACTGCTAGGACCTTAGGAAGCCACCCAGAGGCACAATAATTTGACCCACCTAGACCCACTAAAACTCTTGGCTATGTACACTGCCTGGGAGTCCAAGGACAGGCATACTTGGCCTGCTGCCACCACCACTGGGGCTAAAGGATCCATCTTCCTGGTATCCCCATTCCCAGCAAAGTCTCACCACATCCTTCACTAACCATAGCCTAAGCCACTGAGGAAATCGTAAATACCCCTGAAGTTGATTATAGCTGAAGAAGTTGTATAGAGATTACATTAATTCTTACACTCGGAATCAAAGCTAAAGTACCCTACCCAACCAATACCATTGATATATATACAGGAAAACATCTTTGCTTTCAAAAGCTAATGCAACAAATTGGAAAAAGTAACTGTTACACCAGATGCACAGATATCATACAAGAACACAAGAAACATATAAAAGTAAGGAAATATGACACTTCCAAAGGAACACAGTAATTCTTCAGCAACAGATTCCAACAAAAGAAACCTATGAGATGACTGAAA
>NW_012149108.1:3967728-3969418 GCF_000956105.1 Propithecus coquereli | reverse complement strand
CCAGCCTCGGCCTCCCAGAGTGCTAGGATTACAGGCGTGAGCCACCGCGCCCGGCCAAGGTAGGTACTGTTGATTGGAAAATGTGGGCAGAAGAAATTCCAATTGATGTTCACTGCCAATAATTGGTGTTCACTGATGTATGAAACACCCTAGATTGTTTCTCTTGTATTGCTTTTCCATATTCATGTATTCATTCATTCATTTACTCATCCATTCAACTATCTATTTATTCATCCAATCATTCATTCTCAAATTAAGTTTTGGAGAGCACTGTCATGAATGCTATCTATAGTTATTAAGACGTATTCCCAGTTATCATTTAGAAGTTTACATACTGTCAAGGGCTATAGATATTTTGACATAAGTTAGAAAGTGCTATAATGGTTTCTTGGATTATGTGTTAGAACTGTGGGAGCACAAAGGGCAGCTTATTAATAATGTTGCCCAATAAAGTTCATGTAGGAGTAATATTCAAACTGAGTCTTAAAGGATACATAGACATTTTTAAAAAGAGAACGGAGAAAAAAATAGCATATGCAAAGCCTTAAAAGGAAGTAAGGGCTTTATTAGTTTAGAAGATGGAGAAAAACTAAGGATGATAAATTTGGATATATAGCAGGGTACAAGCCTAGGGAGATGGGGTGATTTCAGATTATGCAGCCCTTAGTGTAGCATGTTAAAGAGTTAGAATTTGTCAAGAATTCAATACTTTTTTAAAAAGAAAAGGGACTTGATTAACAGTATTTTAGAAAGATTAATCTGCTAGTGGTGACAGTGAACTGTGATGGGGTAGGATGAAAGCAGGAAAACCACATAGGTGGCTTTTACAGAAGCTTTGGGAACAGACATAAAATCCTGGACTAGGGAAAATGGAGTACTCTACTTAATTTCTCATTAGGCTTTCCAACATAAAACAAAATTAAAAAATCATGGAAAAGAACAGAGCTCTGTGACTTATGAGGTGCTTCCCTTCAGCTGTGGCCTAATTAATTAATTGTTCTCTGAGATTTAATTAAGTAGTTGTGTGTATTTTTGTAAAGGATGTGGAACAACCAATTAAAATTTTCATTGTGGCCTTTCAAAACTAATTATTTGTTAAATGCCACAGACTAACCTATATCACCAATATTTAGGTATAAGAGGAAAAAATGTTTAGATTTGGGTGAATCATGATATCTAGTCTATGCTCATATTTTTTAAGGAAAATAAAAAGTAATCAGAGATACACTACAAACCAGTGCTATTCAATAAAACTTTTGTTGATAATGAAAATGTTCTATATAGTTGCTCTCCAATGTGGTTGCTTCTAACCGTATGTGGCTGTTAAGCAATTGAAATGTGCCTAGTACAACTGAGGAACTGAATTGTTGATATGTTTAAATTGTATTTAATATGAATTAATTTAAATTCAAATTTAAATAATCACATGTAGCTAGTGGCTACCATGTTGGACAGCACCACTATAGACTATGGGAAATAGGCAGATTCAGTTGGACAATAACGCAGTATATAGCTATGAAGAAGGCAGGGCAGGGCAGGAGAGGTGGAATAGAGAGGAGGATGGAGATTGGATTTTATTCTCAATACAGCTAATTAATAAGTTGTGAAATCTTGGAGAAATCAGTTTGCACATGAAATTTAGTTTCCTCACTTGTACTATAAAGTCATTGGCTGAATAATCATTACAATC
>NW_012149108.1:3966963-3967678 GCF_000956105.1 Propithecus coquereli | reverse complement strand
ATTCACTGAAGGTTTAATATGACCATGTACACATCATTTAATCTCTGAAAGCATCCATTTTCTCATCAGTAAAATGGGCATAAAATGTCTACTTCATGAAGTTGTTGGGAATAGGTGAATTTTTGTATGTGAAACACTTAGAACAATATCTGGTGCATGCCAATAAATAATATAACATAGTGTTTAAGAGTGTGAAAGTTGGAGGCTATGCACTAGACAATTTCAGGGACACCATGTCCATAGATCATAATGAGAATCATTCAATATGGTAGCCCTGCCTTTGACCCATAATTTCTAAGAATTTATCCCAAAGATAAAAGTTCCAGGAGAATAGATATATATACAGGAAGTTGTATTCTGCAGAATTCTTTGAATAAAGAAGCAGAAATGATTTAAACATTTACTGAGAGATGCTTAAATTGTGTTGCATAAAAATAATAGAATACATGCTCTTCAGCTGTTACTAAAGAATGAAAAATGGTCGGTACTGACATTCTATATATTCTATAATAAAATAATTGACAAAGACAAAATTTAGAAGTATATATCCATCAAGATTCAATATTTTCATAGAGAAATGTTGAATGCTGATACTAAACTATTATATCTGAAAAGTGGGATTATAAAAAATTTCATTTGCTAAGTACCAGATTTCTGTAATTTTTAAACAAAAATATTTATGTAGCAAAAATGTTAATAAATACATACCCAGTAA
>NW_012149108.1:3965264-3966913 GCF_000956105.1 Propithecus coquereli | reverse complement strand
GAGGAATAAGAACTATGTTTGTAATCCATAGTATCACCAGTGCACATCTCAGTACTTCCATATCCACAAATAATGGTACATGAAAAACTGCAGTTCAATAAATACCACATAGGACTATAAGCCTGAGACAATGAAGGCTATCACATCAGGTTATATATCTCTACCAGCTAAGTTCTGGCAGAAAGTACAAGGAACATAGAAAAGTAAGTGGATGAAGATCTGTGATTATCAGACTAATTCTTATGACCAGCTAGAGAAGCATGGTCTATTAACTTAAACAATTGTTCCCACTCCCACCCATCCTTAAATGGAACCTTCTCTCCTGCTGTCCTATATATAGAGCACAGATGGTGACTAGTTTTACAATTGAGATTCCAATAATAGTATGACCAAACTGATCACACTACAATGATACAGTAGCCGACAGGACTATTCTGTGTGGAGACACAAGTTTCTTACTGAAAAGGAGGACATGAATGGCAGTGAGTGGGAAGATGGATCTGCTTCCCCAGATCTATTCTTTGCCATTCTGAAGACTACTTGTACTTTGGTTTAGCTCAAGAGAGGCAAGCGTAGCAAAATCAGAAGTTTGGAGGAGACACACGTTGGGCTATTTATTTTCCTCACTCCCTCCCTCCCTGACTTCATAGGGACAGTGGCTATGTTCTTCTACCTATGACCACAGTTTCTATCAGATGGTTACTCTCTCTGGCCACAGCTTCCAGAAATTCTGCTCCCTACCACTGTCATTTTGATCATCGAATTGGATGACAATGGCTTCCTAAAGTAGCTAGTTGCCTGAGTGTTTAACCATCCCTTGTTGATTTCCTTATCTCTCTGCACACTGTTGTAAATAGTTCAGTCTTTAAACTTGTTCAATTATTTTTTTGAGTGTGCCATCTCTTTCTATCCAGAATTCCAACTCATCAAGTAACAGGGGTCGATTTTTAGAGATATGCTGGGAAATGCCCATTGGTATAATACAATCAGAACTGGCAGTAGAGAAGGCAAGCATAGTACAGTGGAAAAAAAGACCTGGGTTATCATTCTCATTCCAATACACATCTTTTCTTAGCCATTTATATTGCATTTGAAGTGAAAACAATTCTACACGGATACCTATCCCCTGGCCTGGCTGACATAAATTAGCCACTTCGCTCTACTTGCTGAAATTCAATATATACCCACATTTCAATTTCTTCCAGCCTCTTTATAAGCTTTAAATTTGTGTTGGAGACTTCCAGTGGTGTAGTGAGGATTCTGAGCATAGTTTGATAAACGTTTTAAGTTCTTAAACAAAGGAAAGATACAAAGTGAAGTGATGTTTTAGAAAAGATTCAGAGCTCTCTCACCTAACATAAATTTTCCCAATGTACTCAACAATAAACCTATTTATGATAAAATAACTAATCTTTAAATGTTCAGAGGAGACATTTAGAAGCTTATAATTTACCAACTAAGAGTATCTAAAATTCAATTGCTCATAGAGATGTCATTTCACATGAAAAATAAAGAACTTTTAAAATGAATTTTCTTTTCTTATTAGGTTTCTTTCTCTCTCAATTTCTCTTGAAAATATGCTTTCTTCAGAGTTCCTTAGTGAATACAATTAAACAGAAATGAAATTAACACTTTATGATTTTTACCAA
>NW_012149108.1:3962454-3963567 GCF_000956105.1 Propithecus coquereli | reverse complement strand
TAAAGGATAAATCCTATAACCTTCAAAAAATTGTACTCTGTCCTGATTGCTCGGTATGTTCTGCCATTACCCATTTTGCTACATATGCCCAAATTATAAAGAATGATCACAGTTTTCTATTAATTTTATTATGGCATAACCTAAAGTTTTTGTTCATGTGTATTTTCTCTACCTACAATTCACATATCTCTCTTTCTACATCTTTTGACCTACTTGATAAAAGACAGCTAACGGAGGGACAAACAAATAATAGTTCCTCAATAGATTTTTATTAAACTAAAATAAACTATACAAATATTTTGGGAAGTTTGCAGGCCAATGTGAACTTACAAAAAAATCCAAGCAGTATTATTTTATAAGTTGAATCTTGACCAGTGTAGTAAGAGTTTGAGAGAATACACATTGCAAACCATGTTCAAGCACACAATGTGTGACTGTTAAATACATTACATTATGATAAGTCATCAGTTTTGTGTAATTAATATTACAACAGTATGTTAAACACATAAGGGATATAAAGAAAGAGTATGAGTTGTTACATTAATACAGGAATGCGTAGATAATCTTCTTGAACTGAGTTATAGACTTCTTACAGAAAAGACTAGGGATGAGGGAAGAACTAAGAGATATTAAGATTGGACAAACATAATGTAGAAAAATAATTGGACAGAAATAATGTAGCTTTAAGGAAGAGATTGTAAGATAAGGGACTGAGAGTGAGATTGCTGATGTGAGACAATACAGAGGCTATCTAATAAGCTGTTCTTGGGGATCTTTTAATTAAAGTATCAGCGGAAGATTTTTATGGTACTACTTCACCTCTTTAAATGGATCTATTTAAATGGATTCCATATTTTGGGGGACTATTTTAATTACTTGCAACAAAATCCAATTCTTGCTTTATTTAGTAATATATCTATCTTCTTTTTTCAAAAGAACAGCCAGAGCAAAGATGGGATCTCTTAATTTATGATCCAAATTGATTGTGGAGAGCCAATTTAGCCAGCATAGATAAGATGTCCAGCTGTAATTGATTCAGTGGGACCAATAAGGTTCAATTGTGTTTTTGGAAGATTCTTTTCTGAAACTAGTGGCTATAACCATGAAGTTTGA
>NW_012149108.1:3959080-3960495 GCF_000956105.1 Propithecus coquereli | reverse complement strand
GTATATTTTGGGTAAGCTAAAATGCAAAGGCAAATGTATACATTTGGTGAAAGCTGTTTATTTTCAAGCTAGTAATTTATACACAACTTTCTTCGTAATTTTAATTTACTGTTTTCCCTTTAATATTTCTTATCATCTATGATAGGCAGCCTCATGATGTTATGCAATGATCCTCACTTCCTGCTATTCACACCCTTGTTTTGTCTTCTTCTACACAGTATTAGTCTGTGTAAATATGGCAGAAGTGATGTTAACTCAGTTGTGAGATTAGGTATAAAAGACTGAGGCTTCCATGCTTCCATCTTGGGTTCTCTCACTCTTGGTCCTTTGGGAAGGACCATGTGGCGAGAAACTGAGACTTCTAGCCAACTGCTAGTGAGAAAGTGAAGACTCCAAATAACAGCCATGTGGATATAAATCCTCAAGCCACTGTAACTTTTATGAGAGACCCTGAGCCCCTCAGCTAAACTACTCCCAGATTCTTGATCCTTGGAACCCATGAGATAATAAATGTCTGTTGTTTTAAACCATTAGGTAATTTGCTGCACAGTAATAAATAGGTAATACACCTTACTCCCTTACTATTTTCACTTGTTACTAATCTTTCAGAAGCACCAGTCATCATATTAAACTATCTGTAATTCCCCAAATATTTCTCAATCTTTTAAGCCTCCATATGTTCTCAAATATATGTATCAGTGTATACATACCTATGTGTGTGTGTATATATGTGTATACACATATATATATCTGGTATGGACCATCCTTCCTCTGTAAAATATCTAACACATATTACCTCTTTCAAACTCAGCTGGTGTCCTTGTTCAAGAATTCCATGACCTCACCAATCTGAAATATACACCATCACCATTCATGTTTTCATAGAACCAGATACCTGTATCTAACTTAACACTAGTCATATTGTTGTGCTTACTTTGTTGAGTTATTAAAGCTGGGAACTTAGTCTTATTAATTTGACATACTCAATGTTTAGGATATTGCCTAGATTGAAGAACTAGTTTGATGTTTTTAAAAATTAAATATTAGAATGAATGGTCATGTTCTATTAAATATATTAGTCCACATCATATATTAATGATATGTGGTCATTGGTTTCCTATAAAATAGAAATTTAATATTCTTTAGTCTATATGTACAACATTCCCTCCACCCCTCCAGATATACTATCCTAAGACAACTTTAACAGAGCAGTTTCGTTCTGACTCTATCTTCGGTTACAGATTTAAGGACATTCTAGACCTCTCCATAATCAGTTCAGAAAATCCTTACATGGTACCTCATTCACTGTGGCCAAAAATGTATCTGGCTATTATTGACATTTTTTATTCTTTTAGCAACATTGGTGAAATGCTTCTTTCATTTTCAATGCCTATGGTAGTGTCTCCTATATTGTT
>NW_012149108.1:3953144-3956995 GCF_000956105.1 Propithecus coquereli | reverse complement strand
CCAAGATAATAAATATTGATCTCATCATCCTTTGTCAGGAGTAAATGTGGTATATTTGAGGAAGTGAATAAAAGTTCAGCTGAGCTGGATGGTAGTAAAGGTAGGGAAAATTGGCTAAAGGGTTAGATGGCAGTAAGATTGTTGAAGACTTTGTAAGTCATGCAAATGATTGTGAACTTTTTCCCAGAGCAATGGCAACTTATTGAAAAATTTCAAGCTGTGAATTGCATGATCATATTTCTTTTTTATAATGATAACTCTTGTTGTACTATGGAAAATGAAATAAAGAGAATTGATGAGGAACAACCAAATAAGCAGGTGTGGTAGTAGTTGAGATAAAAGCCAATTATAGGTTGTACTGGTGTCTGAAAAAGAAATTGAAAGAAGGGAAGGAATTAGAGAAATGCAAAAACAGGGCAAACTTAATACTTATTGAAGGCTTGAGTGACAAGGCAGAAAGAGCAGTCCAGATTCCTGGCCTATGCACCTGGATGTGGATGTCACCATTCTTTGAGTTTGGAAACACTTGTGGGAAAAGTACTTTTGTGTGGAAGATAATGAATGATATGTTTGGTACAGATCGAGTTTGAAAAAATGTGAGGAAAAACTAAGTGTGGCCATTTGGGGACAACATTGGAACTCAAGAAAGAAGACTGGTTTAGAGATACAAGTTTAAGAGGTAATTAGAATGTTTATATGTCCTTATTGTCAGCTCTAAAATTCTGTAATAGTTGATTTTTTTTCTGGGTAAGTGTATCTAGTGATATGCCCTAATTCCTAACTTGTTCTCTCACCAAGTAAACAGCCATCCTCCTTCCCTTTCTTCTCCTGTGGAGGCTATAGTCCAAATCTGTATAGGCAACAAGCCTGACTGAACCCACTGCTGAGCATCAAAAGATTGTCAGATGTGTCAGAATGCTGGTCCTCTCAGTTCTCTGGTGGTTGGGGGCTTTAAGCCATTCCAATTAGGTCCTCCAGTGCCTTGTTGGTTGATCTCATAGTACTGAGTAAATATTAGGATTTTCTATGTTCTCCAATATGGGAAGACATTCAGGAAACACTGACAAAGCCTATTTAAAGTTCTCTCTTTAATGTGCATTCCTGTTTGGGGCTCTAACCTGGAAAGGACCTGAATTCCTGGATTAAATAGGAAAGGAAAACATTTTGCTTAGTGGAGACAAACCAAAGAAAGGGAAAGGAACTGTGACAAGAGAGGAAAAGCCAGCAAGATCACAGAAACTGCAATCTTGATTTGGTGCTTCACCATGACCCTCTCAAACATACAAAGAATAAGAAAGCTTATGATGTGCACGGTATAAAAGGATTTACGGTATAAATTAGGCAATAGGTTTAATTCTGTGCAGTGCTGTTGTGAAGGAACATGATGAACACTTGGCAAATACAGAGTTCTGAAGAAGAACCATGGGAATATTAAATATGAGAAATTTGGATAAATGACAGAGCTTCGGACTTTCACAGATTGTGGAATCGGAAGTTCAATATTAACTATTCTAGGTTGCACTTTTCTTCCTGTTTTTATTTGTTTGTTTGTTTAACTCAGGTTTTAGAATGAACCAAAGGAAAAAGGCTGCATTTTATCACACAGCTGATTTATCTTCAAATGATTTAGTCTTTTTGTAATAAGATCTTGATACCAATATTGTTCCCAGTCACAAGGAGCTCTGTAAAAGGCTTGTCTTTTAAAATCACCAGATTTTTTTATGAAAGCAAAGGCTTTGGGAGGGATTTAAAAGTCTCTCTGTCCAGCTAATCTCAAGGTCACTTGGTATAATATCTCAAAATTCTTTTCAGAGCTCTTAACCAAGGTTATCTTTTCCCTTGGGTGTAAAGCATAAGGGTGTGAAAGGCTGAAGTTTTATATCTGCCCAAAAAGTCCTGAAACAGAACCCTCAATTAACTTTCCAAGTAGAATGAAAATCATTCCTCTGAATTGTAAGCAAGAAAGCAGATAAACCTAATTTGTTTTCTAAAAAAACTAAAAGTTAAGTAAATGAGGTCTTCCCTACTGCAACGTGAAGACTTCTGAATTCCAGAAGAATTACAGAACATAACATTTATTAAATAAGGACTTTAAAAAAGCTAACACAATTTATCTTTAATGCTAAATACTGTTTCTAACAATACATGTTTCTGTGACAATTTTCAAGATATGTTTCCATGACAATATTTTCCATGACATTAAAATTAATTTTAATATAAAATCAATGTCTTGACATATACAAATCCTTCTTTTTACATGTGCACTTACAAGTAATACTCCTTTCTAAAAGGAAATACGAATAATATAAACTGATTCATATGACCTAAGAAAATATTTCTTCTTCCTTTTTTTCCTACAGATTATAATCTTTTTCAAAATCATGGCATTCTGAGACCTGGAAGAAATGATCAACAACTTTGAAACTTTGTACTATGACAAACCTTTCTGAAGTATTCACTATTCTTCCTTCCTTGACTTTTTTCTTTAATTTAATACTGTCCCCAGTTACCATTTGCTCAGCAGGATCTTGTGGCAACTAAGTCACAGTGCTGCTGTTTCTTAACTCAGACTGTCTGGAGCCTTGTTCCATCAAGCAGTAACCTTGCACTTCACACCTTAATGGTCTTTACAAAAAAAAAGATGGAAAGAAATGGAGATCTTTTGAGGTGGGAATAATTAAAGACAGACACACAAATGCATTTGGTGCCAGATTTGATTACCTCAAACAAGTCAAATTAAAGCAAACATTTTATCATCTCTGGTTACATAGTTACTCTCCTGAGAATAATTAAGATAAACGGGTAGAAGACACCAATGGCAAAATGTTACTTGGTTCTTGAGGCAAATGAACAATGTATAAGCAAGAGAACATTAGATCAGATGTAATTACCGTTCAGTTGTTATATCTAGTTATTATATAAACTAGCATAATCATTTTATTCTCTCCTTCTTCCCTTGTCCAATTACAGACATCATTGAAGTCCCACTTACTACATGAAATTTTCTTTGAATATAACAGTTTGTGTGGAGACAGACTGGCTTAGCAAGAGGCAACTGGATTTGGGATTCGGAAAACCTGAAGTCTGCATCTTATTAACTAGGTGATATTGAAACACCCAATTAACTTCTCTGAGCTGATATTTCTTTGTCTAAAATATGGGAAATATAATAATACCCACTCATTAACCCCACAAGATAATTATGAGTAGCAAATGTAATAATGGAAGAGATGGTAGTCAGTGAATGGTAAAGTAGTATATAAAATTTAATGCTTGTAGTTATTGACCCTTTACTTTTCTGATATCCACTATTTTATTATATAAGAATCATACAATAATGAAGACTCATTTTTATGATGACTATCACTGTAAATTTATAATTCAACTAGAATAACTTACTCAGAAACTTTTGTGAATCAAATAGCTAAAATATTTTGAGTGTTCAATAGATGCTTTGCACAGCGCCAGGGTCATTTATTTATGTAACATGTACATGATTCATTTTTATGTTCCAAATGTTGATTCTAGCATGTGTTATTTATTCAGCTGCCCAATAAATAGTAAGTGGAAATATTGAGAATACTAAAATATGTTTTATTGATTGCTTCAGCAATAATACTAGGCAAGTAAAATATCTTTATGTTACTAAGAGGGAAAGAAAATTCAGAGAGGTTAAACAATGTGCTCAAGGTTTCAGAGGTAGCTGTCAGTGAGAAAGTGTTTGTTATATTAAATCAATCTAATAAATTGTTTGCTATGATATTGTTCAAATTGTTTCATTTGTTATACTCTTCAACTTACAGCAGTATTCTAATCAATGTATAACCCAACTATTGAATAAAATTATATAT
>NW_012149108.1:3950655-3952229 GCF_000956105.1 Propithecus coquereli | reverse complement strand
AGTTCTGATTATTAGAAAGTTTTTTCTTATAGGGAACCTAGTATAACTCCATCCATTGGTCCTACACCTGCTCCACCTGCAGGAAGTCCCTTCAGAGACTAGGAGAACACTGAATTCAGTGCTTCTGGGTTTCTCTTACCCAGTGTTAACCTCTTCTCATGTGAAATAATATAACTCAATACACTATAATTATAGGAAATGGTGTGATATAGTAAAGTAGCACAGGGTTAGAATTTGTGTTTGAAATCCTACTCCAGATAATAGCTGTTTGACCTGGAGTTTGCTATTTAGCATATGCAAATCTACCAGAACAGCGTTCCCCAACCTCTTTGGCACCAGGGACTGGTTTCACTGAAAACAACTTTTCCAGGGACTGGGGGGAGGAGGGATGGCTTCAGGATGATTCAAGTACGTTACATTTATTGTGCAATCTATTTCTATTATTTTTACATTGTAAATCATAATGAAATAATTATACAACTCACCATAAAGCAGAATCTAACGCTGTCGCTGATCTGACAGGAAGCGGAGTTCAGGAAGTGACGCTGATGCGAGCGCTGAGAGCAGCTGTAAATACAGATGAAGCTTCACTGCTAACCTGCCACTCACCTGTTGTGCACCGGTTCCTAATGTTAGGTAGGGGTGAGGGTATGCAGGTGGCATGGACCAACGAAGAAAAAGAGGAGAAACCACAACAGCGGGAGATGGCGGTTCAGGGGCTGTCCCTCCTTGGGGGCATGCGCAGAGGAATGGAAAGCCTTAGCGTAGTAAAAAATCACACCCCCTAGAGCCATGGCAGTTCCAGAACCAGCCACACAATGACAGAAAATTGGAGGGTACATCATTCCTGGAATCTCCACCCACTTCTCCAAAAAGACATGAATATTCCACCCCCAGCTTAACATATTTTTAGGGATTGGTATAAAGGACAGACCTTGACCCTGGGATGACATGTTCCTTGTTGGAGCAGTCCGTTCTCTACTGACTTTGAGAGTGTACTGTACTTTCTGTACTCTATCTTTAAACTCAGGATCGTCCCCATTCATGGAGACAGACCTATTCCTCTCTCTGGAACTTATTTTTGCTTTGCAATAATAGCTGCTTGTGCGGAAGTGCTTCATGTCTGCTATCACGCCATCGCACCGGCCCTGCTTGCAGTTCTTCCAAGCAACGAGCCAAAGAACCAAAACAAGTCTCCCTAACCACACCTGACACCTAACAGGCCACGGACCGCTACTGACTGGTCCGCGGCCCGGGGGTTGGAGACTGCAGTACTAGAACATAGTCACTATAATGTTTCTTTTTGTTCCAAAGCACAACTAGTTACTTTCTTTACCAAGTTCTCCTGTTTTTTTTGTTGTTGTTGTTGTTGTTGTTCATATGTCTGTTAGAGACACTATCATACTGTATTGCAATTATTATATTTTTACATGGATCTTTACTCTGTATCCTTTATTACAGAGGTTTGGTTGCAAGAACTCTGCATTATTCATCCCCATATCCACAGTGCCGCCCTACAGCATGTCCTTAATATATATTGAATAAAAGAATCTGATTAAAGATGTCACTTCCAG
>NW_012149108.1:3949171-3949650 GCF_000956105.1 Propithecus coquereli | reverse complement strand
TAGCTTCAGTTTAATCTTGAGAAAAACATTGGGAAAACCTAAATTGATAAAAACATATCAACTTGGGGTCATTATTTGTGACAAACGCACCATAGTAATTTAATGGATTAACAGCAAGGGAAACTTTATATGGAGTATACAGGAATTCTGCACTATCTTCACTGTTTCTGTAAATCTAATGCTATCCTAAAATTTATATGTGTATATATATGTGTGTGTCTGTGTGTTAAATATATGTATTGTCTATTATATACATATAATACGTATATACACACAGGCACACACATACATACATACATATATATACATGAAATGTTACACAGGGAAAAAATGGGATTTTGATGCGTGGTTTGTGGAGTATTAATGGGTAAGCAATAGTGAGTATGGGACAAGGATCTGCTCAGGATCAGACTGGTCAGCAATTTGACCAATCTCACATGCTGAGCATGTAAAGAACATTTGGGGCAGAGTTAAGAGAA
>NW_012149108.1:3948631-3949121 GCF_000956105.1 Propithecus coquereli | reverse complement strand
GGAATATATGAGAGAAAAGAGATGGAAGCATCTTCTGCAGCTATTGTTGGGGTCAAGGCTCTTCCCTGTTTCTCCTTCTAGCCCCTAGGACTGTGTCCTGGGAATAACAGAGCAGCAAACTGGAACTATCTCACTTCTGGACCACTATGGCCATGCTGTGCCAGCCCCACCCTGTTTAGACCTGAATTTACCTTCAGAAAATAACAATATTTTTGATTATGGTTAAGTCATCGTTAAGTCTTTATATACAGCCAAATCTAAATTCTAACCAATATAATGTGCAAAAATATCTTTTATTCTTACATTTCAATGCAAAATATAAATCTTCTTGAATTCTAGCATGAAACTCTTCTTACTCATATGCTCAGGTGCACTAAAAGCTGAACTTTACCTTAGTGTCCTAGTGCAACAATTAAATTGAATGGCAGATCAAGGGAATATAAGATATAGAACTGTAATGAAATAAAACTGAGAGAGAAAGAGAAAGAGA
>NW_012149108.1:3945181-3945506 GCF_000956105.1 Propithecus coquereli | reverse complement strand
GTTCTCTGAAAGTTAAGCAAAGATTTCCGAAGAAAGAGAGAGCTTAAAATGTGTCAGTGAAAGCTAATGCAATTTTTACTGCAAGAGAAAAGAGAGAGATTTCCGGGGAAAAATTTCCTTTGAACAGGGAGTTAAAGTGAAATACGGCCTGATGTATTTGAATAATGACTTGTATTAGTGTTTGACTTCATACTTAAAAGGCCCAAAGCATTATAGGTTAATGGGTTAAATATTAATATCAATTAAATGCAATGAAACAGTAAACAATCTTGTGCCTCTTCTATACCAGAGTAAGATTATATATATATATTTTTTTACAGGCACA
>NW_012149108.1:3939406-3940751 GCF_000956105.1 Propithecus coquereli | reverse complement strand
AAGTAGATTAATAAATAAGTTAAATTTTTAAAGACATGTATGTTATATACACGCATGTGTCACTTAAAGACTATGATACATTCTCAGAAATGCATTGTTAGGCGATTTCATCACTGTGTGAACATCGTAGAGTGTACTCACACAAACCTAGATGGTATAGCCTACCGCACACCTATGCTAAATAGTATAGCCTGTTGCTCCTCCTGGGCTACAAACCTGTACCACATGTTACTGTACTGAATTTTGTGGACATTTTTAATGTAATGGTATGTATTTGTGTATCTAAACATATCTAGACATAGAAAAGGTACAGTAAAAATATGGCATAAAAGACAACAACAAAAAAGGTACATCTGTATAGGGTACTAACCATGAATAGAGCTTGCAGAATTGGAAATGGCTCTCAGTGAGTCAGTGAGTCAATGTGGAGGCCTAAAACATTCCTGTGTGCTACTGTAGACTTTATAAACATTGTACACATAGGCTACATTAAATTGATATAAAATATTTTTCTTTCTTCAATGATCAATTAACCTTAGCTTACCGTAACATTTTTACTTCATAGTATCACCAATATCATTGTGTTCTACCTCCACATCTTGTCCCACTGGAAGGTCTTCAGGGGCAATAGCATGCATGGAACTGTCATCTCCTATGATAATGTCTTCTTCTGGAATACCTCTTGAAAGACGTGCCTGAGGCTCTTCTACAGTTACCTTTTTTTTATAAGTGGAAAGATTACATTCTAAAATAATGATAAAAGATAGGTTAGTAAATAAAACCAATAATATAGTCATTTGTTATCATTATCAAGTATGTAATATATGTAATGATATGTGCTATAGTTTTATATAACTGGGAGTACAGTAGGTTTGTGTACACCAACAGCACCACAAACACATAATATGTTACACTATCAAGTTACGAAGGTAACAATAACACTGGGTAATGGGAATTTTGCAACTTCATTATAATTTTATGGGATGACCTTCATATATGCAGTTTGTCATTTACTGAAATGTCATCATGGGGCACATAACAATGTGTGCATATATATCTGTGTGATTGAAGTAACAAAATAGATGATCTACATAGTAAAGTAGATTAAACTAAACAGAAAACTAATGAAGTATTTAAACCTCTAAGAAATGAATAAATGTTAAGACAACTGGAAGAGAGAATAAAAAAATCTAAAATATGTTTAATTGGTAAAGTGGTGTAGGTGGAATTGCAGTAATATTAGAGAAGGAAATAGTTAAGTGCTTTTCAGGAATTTTGAAATATAACAGTTCTCAGATTTAGGAAACCCAGTAAACCCCAGAAAGGATAAATAATAAGAAAATGT
>NW_012149108.1:3932837-3935471 GCF_000956105.1 Propithecus coquereli | reverse complement strand
AATGAAAGTTATATGGACATTCAAAGGCTGAAATGATCTCATCCAACTGGGAGAATCAAATAGCATTAGAAGTGTCTCTATAAATGGGTAATATTTTGAAGGCTAAAAAAGTGGGCATGTAGAATAGTTCCCCCAAAATGCATTTGATTTAGAGAATTTCCTTAGGCTTTTCCACAGGCTGAGAGATAGAGCCGATGACCTTAATGAAGGCATGGTCTCACAAAGGTCCACTCTCTCTCTTTCTTTCTCTTTTTCTTTCTTTTTCCCTCTCATTCCTCACCTGCTGGTAGAGCTCCTTGCTGTACCCAGATTTCCCACAGGCCTTTGTGGTCACCCTTTTTCTCTTGTGGAACTGTGAATAATAAAATATTGTTGTTATTTCATGTGTTTTTTCATGCCAGTTTCTCTGTGTCTAGCTCTCCTCCCAGTCAAGGCCCTCTTAGAGATTAGCTATCTGGGTAGGAATAAACTGGGCCCAGGTTAGACAAGAGCCACAAAGGTGTCTGTGTGAGAAGGACAATTGGTCATGGGTCAGACCCTTAGGTTTTAGGCCTTTTGCCAGGATGAAGAAGTATCCCATGAAAGGCACATTATAAACACCTACAATCACAGCGCCCCCCTCCCCAGAGCCCCATCAGTGCAGAGCTGTAATTTATAGCCACTCTCCAGAGAGACACCTCAAGATCAAACTAGAAAGAAGAAGTTACAAGATTGTTGGCCAGAATGAGTTCTGGGAAACAGGACTTAACCCTCTTTCCTTGCTGGCAGTCAGCTGGGAGTGGGCCTTTGCTCCCAGAAGTGTCCTGTATTTCTTTTCATGCTTTCCAAATGGCCTTCCTCCAATAATAGCATTTCCAGCCTCTCTCACACTTCAAATGTCTCAGAAACTTGCTTCTGTTGTGTCTCTGATGCTAGCCAGGACAGTTCTCTGTTTTAAAGAGATAATTTGTGATTAGATTGGACCCACCTTGATAAGCCAGGATAATTTACCTATG
Source organism: Propithecus coquereli (assembly GCF_000956105.1). Lineage (NCBI taxonomy): Eukaryota > Metazoa > Chordata > Mammalia > Primates > Indriidae > Propithecus > Propithecus coquereli. The sequence continues at coordinate 3,934,476 of NW_012149108.1, read as the reverse complement.
TCAAGGTCATTAATCTTAATTACAGTTGACCCTTAAACAATGCAGGGATTAAGAGCAGCAACTCCCTACGCAGCTGAAAATCTATGCATAGCCTTTGATTCCCCAAAAACTTAACTACTAATAGCCTACTGTTGACCAGAAGCCTTACCAGTAACACAAGGCTTAACAGCCAATAAACACATATTTTGTATGTTATATGTATTATTATATACTGTATTCTTACAATAATGTAAGCTAGAGAAAAGAAAATGTTATTAAGAAAACCATAAGAAAGAGAAAATACATTTACAGTACTATACTGTATTTATTGACACTGTAAGTTAACACTGTCTGCTTGCAAAATGAATCACCTGTCTAAAATGGCAAGCGATCACAGCTGTGTATCTCAATCTAGGCTACATATCTAGCAACTCAACTTTTTCTTGTCATATCATGATGATTTTCTGCTTCTTGGGAGCACTTCCAGCATCATAGCAGCACTTTATAATGGGTCCTATGGTGTTATTCAAGGTTTACAGTATTGCACTAAATTCAATGAAAAATACACGAGGACAGAGAGAGATCACTTTTTACTCTGATATTTAATTTACTGGATGAACTTCTCACACAGAGATGATTGTTACCACATGGTGTTTTATGCATATACAGCACTTGAGCTCACCACAATAGCAACAAAAGGTGACAATGAAATTATTACAGTAACACAGTATGTAATACAGTGAATCTTATGCAGTTATGACTTAATATTGAATATTTATGTTTGTTTACATTTCTCTTAACCCCAAATGGCTCCATGTACAGTCTGTGTTTGGGTAAATTTTGATAAATTTTAATTTTTTAGAATAGATTTGTGTATATTTTATAGTACTAAATGATAAAATAAGCTAGTATCTATGTATATTTTATGCATTCATGGCATACCTAAATTTTTCTTAAATTTATCTGGATATTTCTAGGCTACATGTTTCATCTGCAGGTTCTTGCAAATTGTCACAAATATCCCCCAAATATTCCAATATATTTATTGAAAAGAATTTACATATAAGTGGACCTACACAGTTCAAAACTGTATTATTCAAGGGTCAACTGTACATCTTCAAAGTTCCTTTTTGCCATGGAATATAACATATTTACATATTTCAGAGATTAAAGCATGTAAATCTGTGCATACGTGTGGGGGTATTCTGTCTGCCACAGTTAGTGTTATGAAATAAAAAGAAAAGTTGTGCAAAAATTCCAGATTATTGGGGGCTAAAGATACATGTTGATTACATTCAATAACTCACTCTATACTGTAGCCTGCACTCTAGGGGGAAAATATTATAAAGAACATTATTGGGTCCATTAACAAAATTAGAATACAAGTATTAATAATACCTTACATAAAAGTATCAAATCAAAGTTAAATCTAGTAAAGTTGAAACAACTTTACTGTGGTTATATAAAACGAAATATTTATTTAGAAAATGCACACAATTATACAGAGATAAAAGACCATGATATATGTTACTTACTTTAATGGTTGATAAAAAATAGATAGATAGCAAATGATAAGGCAAAGGGTGTAAAATGTTAACAAAGATGAATATGGCTAAACAGTTCACATATTATTTTGTACTATATTTATTTTGTGATATTC
>NW_012149108.1:3927276-3930178 GCF_000956105.1 Propithecus coquereli | reverse complement strand
TCTTCATGTGTGTGTTTGCCACGTAGCCTCGTCTCACTGTCCAAAAACCAACGAATCCCACAGCTGCTGACTATGATGAAACCTAATGTCAAATATCACAGTCTTGCAAATAAGTGCCTCCCTGTCCTGCCTTGGTGTGTGTTTTCTTTAAACTAGGTCATCCACAACCCCTGAGGAAAAGCATACAAGATAACACCCATGGACCTTAATAAAGGCATAGTCCCACTGGTCCCCTGTCTCTCTCACTCCCCCACTGCTGACTGAGCTCCCTTCCACCCTAACTTCTCTGAGACCTTTGAGAAATAAATTTCTTCTGTTTCCTGCATGTTGTTCTCACTCCCTAATTATGCCTCACCTGACACACACAACTGAACCAAACTTTTCCCCAGTCAGGGCTCTCATAGAGATTGGCTATCTTGGCTTATGGCCACTCTCAAGAAAGAAACTTCAGGACCAACTTACAATAGAAATCACAACATCAGGGATCACTGATCTTCAATGTCTGATGTCCAGTGTTATAAAAACTATTTTTTTGTATATTTTGTCTGATCTTTTTAGTTGTTTCAAGTGGGAGGGTAGGCCCAATCCTACTTACTTCACCATGCCTGGAAACAGAAGTCTGAGTGATTCTCTTTTTATGAAGATGGATGACAAACTAATCTATCTGATATAAATTAGGACAAGTCTGCCTGTGGGAGAGAATTGACTGAAAGGGCACAGCAATTATTCTGTGGTGATGTAGATTTTCTATATCTTCTGTGAGTGGTTGATATACAGGTATATTACAATTGCCAAAACTCTTGGAAATTGATACCTAAGATGCATGCTTTTTATTTTCTATAAAATATACCACCAAAGATATATAATTAAAATCCCGTATTTGATGTTGCCTCACCTATCTCTGACTTCCAAATAAAAAAGTCAATCTGACTTTCTAGTTCGGTATCTTCTTCTCTATTCCCCTGCCACCCTCCAAATATTCCACTTCCCCAAACACAGAGACACAAAAACACTGGAGTTTGGGCTCATTCCCATCACAAAAGCAGTTCTGCCTTTTTAATTTCTAGCAAAGATGTGCACTCCTTAGGTAAAGTCTAACACACTGTTATGATATATAGAATGAACCTTATTTATCCATGTTGTTTGATAAAGCCTAACTCAGTTTGTCTATTCTCTGTAGCATGGCAGGGGGCCGTTACTTTTCCTCCCAGCGTTTACTTTAAATATCACTAGCAGTCACTTTCACAAAGTTGGCCTTTTTAAATACGGTGTTACCAACTTCCTGGTTTTTATGGGACAGATTTATTACCACATCAGTTTTAATGGCTTCTAAGAGTTGTGATTTTTTTGTTTCAGGGCTACCTGCCCCTCAATTGGGTTTCATAGCTTCACAGCTCCTTAATTTATTATCATGAAAGCTATGGTTTGCAGACTTGTTTTCATTCCATTATTATCCCCCTTAAAATATCTTGCAATCTGTCATTATGATAAACACAGCATAGTAGTAAAGATAGCCTCAGTTTTTCTGCAGAATCCTTGCTTGCTTATATGCGTTTTAAAAGGTAACATAAAATAAAGCCAATTATACACTTTGGCCATTGATTTGATTTCTATGATGATGGACAGCTGATATATGGAAAATATTTGTATTTAAGAACGAATGGCAAAATAGTTTTTCTCATTTGATACAATAATACAGTTACTATGACCAAAGTTTAGAGGGCTAAATCCAGTGCTTCCAGTAAGGTAGAAGAGCACAGAACCAGGGACAGGAGATCTGGGTTCTGATCCCCTTACTTCTCTTTGCTAGTCTCCAATTGGTACAAAATACACCTTGCTGTGGGAGTAAAGAAAATGAGGCAGTACAGAAAAAAATTATCCACTAATGTTAGTTGTGAAATACAAATTTCACCTGTAATTAAAGTCTGTAGTAAGTCACTGAGGCATCAGTTACCTCATCTTTAATATAAGAGGTTCTTTTTTTTCATGAAATCCAGGGACTGTACCATATGATCATCATGCGATATTTTTTGAGGACTTCCTATGCCCCATGCACTATGCAAAGTGCTAAGGATGCACGTATAACAAATAACCTTTCTGAGGTGCTCACAGAGTCTCATTTAATATAGGCTGCAGCCAGCCCTGTCTCCCCTGTGGTCAATCTTGGGAGAAATCATAGAAGGAAACAGAATCAAGTAAATAATGCTGATATCAACAGCAGCAGCAGGAGCAGAAGCAAAACAAACCTGAGAAAACTGCTGTTTGAACACATGGGTTTATAGGGTGGTGAAGGATAGCCACATCCTGAAGCAGAGTATGAGAATTAACTGGCAAAAAGCTGTTGGAACCCTTCTCTTTCTTATCCCTTTCAATTGCCTTTGGACTATCATTATCTGTCTCCTTAAAAAGTAAGACCACTGAAGCTGGTGTCCACAAAGTTAAGGGCAGTGGAAAAAGCCTGCTGAGATAAATAATTAGGAAAATGGGTGGTGGAAGGTTGACTAGTCCTTGGCATTCACTCTCCTACTTCTACCCCTCCAAACATCCAGGCCTGTTAAATTACATTCTAGGGAATCAGCATATTATCAGCGCTACTTACAGCTCTAAAACCAAGGGTGAAGACATGAACTTGAGGGTTGCTTGCAAAAGTTATGCCAAAATGGAATGATCTGCAATGGTTTTGTGATGGCTGCAGTTCTCCACCACAGGGACAACCTTGTTCCCTTTCTTTGAACTTACCCAAGCCAAATGCAGAATAAGATTGGACCTCCCTTCCCCAATGTGCAATAGGAGGGTTCACCCAGCACACTATGAGCTCACAAACCAAAATAATGAGAAACTGGCCTGGCGGGTAGCTCACGCCTGTAATCCTAGCACTCTGAGAGGCCGAGCAGGAGGATTG
>NW_012149108.1:3923858-3925063 GCF_000956105.1 Propithecus coquereli | reverse complement strand
GATTTAGTGTAGCCTAAGTGTATAGTGTTTATAAAATCTACCGTACTGTACAATAATGACCTGGGCCTTCAGCTTGACTCACTACTCACTCACTAACTCACCCAGAGCAACTTCCAGTCCTGCATACTCCATTCTGGATAAATGTCCTAGATAGATGTACCATTTTTTATCTTTTATATTGTATTTTTACTATACTTCTTCTATGTTTAGATATGTTCAGGTACACAAATACTTGCCATTGTATTACAATTGCCTACAGTATTGAGTACAGTAACATGTTGTATAGGTTTATAGCCTAAGAACAATAGGCTATACCACACAGCCTAGGTGTAGTAGGCTGTACCATCTAGATTTGTGTAAGTATGATCTACAGTGTTCACACAAGGACTAAATCCCGAAAAAGTGCATTTCTCAGAACATATCCCTGTCAAGTGATGCATGACTATACACACACACACACACACATGCACACATATACATATGATATACATATATACAGAAACACATACATATCTAGCCTATACAGCCTATATAATATCTACATATACATATATAGTTATATACACACATATGTAGTTAATTATCATTTCTTTCTAAGTATTGTAAAATTTCTATTTCTGTTTTTATTTGATCAATGAACTATTCAAATATCTCAAATTTGTACATTATGGGCATTACAAATATAATTAAATCCCAGGTTGTGTTGTACTTTGAAAATATGATTTGTATAATACAGTGAGATTGCAGACATATCAATGGACACTATACAAAATCACAGAGAAAAACAGGCTGAAACAACAAACTCCATCAGTGATTCATGGGACAAACACAACTGCCTAATATAAGTGAAATTAGAGGTATGGGAAGTCAAAATACTTGAAAAAAATGACTGAAATTTTCTGAATTTGGAGAAAACCTATAAGCTCATACATCCAAAAAGATCAATGAACAAACACAGTTATAATAAAGAAACCTACATCAAGATAAAGTATAATGAAATTGCTTAAAAACAGTGATAAAGAAAAATCTTAAACTCAGACAGAAGATAAGATTAATACAAAAAAACAAAGACAAGAAAAGTAGTGGAGAAATATCTGTAAAACACTAAAAGGAAAACAAAACAAAAAACAAAAAAAATGTCAATCCAACAAAAATAAATTTTAAAAACAAAGGTGAAATTTTTTTCTATGTACTTACCTTAAAAT
>NW_012149108.1:3922852-3923808 GCF_000956105.1 Propithecus coquereli | reverse complement strand
GTGGGGAGTGCCTATAGTCCCAGCTACCGGGAGGCTGAGGCAGGAGGATCGCTTGAGCCCAGGAGTTAGGTTGCTACGAGCTAGGCCTGGGCAACAGAATGAGACTCTGTCTCAAAAGAAAAGAGAACGAAATAATGAGAAACTATCACAAAGTCAGCTATCTCAAAAGAACAAAACAAATGGACAGCACGCATCATTAGAATAATTAGTATTTGAAAGGAAAAACAAAGAATTTAACTAAGCATAATAAATATACTAAAATATAAGATGTTATATTATCAATGTGAAACAAAATAAATTACCTTAAAGAAAACCAAGAAAAATATTAGAAATAAAGCATAGTTGTTTTAGAAAGAAAGGTAAATATAGGATTGATAGTATAGAATATAGATACAGCTAAAAAAATTACTGAATTGGAAAAATTCCCCCCTAATAGCAGGGAATAAGAAAGAACTAGAAAATATTAAAGAAACTGATATATAAAACATGGAATTAAAAGTTTCTAATAATAGGAACCACAGGAAGGAAAAAAATAAAATGGAAGAAAAGAATACATTTGAAGAAATAATGAAGATTCATTTTCAAGAACTGAAGAAAGATGAATGACCTCACTTAAAGTCTTGCCAACTGCCAAAGAAAAAAGCTAAGAAAAAACTCACAGCAGACATATTATACTGACATTTAAGAGCATCAGAGATGATGATAGCATTCTAAAAAGTTTCAGAAAGAAAGAGCCATTTACTTAACAAATAAAAATTGCCATATGGACATTAGCTTCTTAAAAGCAATGCTAGACATAAAAAGACAAGGAGGTAATAAGTTTCTTAGTTCTTGAATGAAAATGATCTTTGATGTATAGTTTATGTTAAATTAATTTCCATTCCAAAGTTAAGGGATAATAAAACTATTTTTATAAGAAAAAGTCTTAAGGAGTTTTTATTACTCTGGTGCCCATA
>NW_012149108.1:3908413-3909917 GCF_000956105.1 Propithecus coquereli | reverse complement strand
TTATAGTGACACTAGAGGAACCATCAAATAATTGCTATAGGTCATACTAATAAGACATGTCTGCTCAAAGTCAAGAACACTGACTAATGATGAAATGCGTAAAGCAAACATATATTGCTAAAAATCATTTCAATGTTAGAGTATGACCGGTTTCTCAAATTTCAAACTAGGTATCACTGGAAGGTAGAAAGTCAATTTTCATTAACGTTAATTTTTCTAACCCGGAAATTTACTGATGCTGCTGGTCCTGAGCCAATTGATAAGGATATAAAATTTTGTTTAGCTTCAGATTCAAAGACCAAACTATGAAACTTCCTTTCCAGTCTCATTGTTACTAAGAAGACCACAGAAAAAATTTCAAATACAAATTGGATCATGCTTCTCACTTACTTGAGAACATTGAATAGGCTTTTCAGCTCAGCATGAACCACATCCTATACTGTAATTCGTCCCTTACTTCCCCTTCAGCCACAAATCCAACGTGACCCACCCTCTATTTCAATCACTGTGAACAATTAGCCTTTGCCATATCTCTATCCATATCACAAGTGCATACCTTTTTATAGCAAGTGTTCTGTTGCTTGGTATGTCCCTTTTCCCCTTTATTGCTCAGTTATATTATTTTACTTCAAGCTTTAGTTCCATCAAACACTCTACAACTGCTGAAAGCCTCTACTATAATGCTTGACGTGTAGAAAGAAAGCATAGTAAAGTGGGAAAAGCACAAGCTTTTTTTTGGAACATGGAAAACTGGGATTTGTATTCCAGCAAATTACCTCTTCTACCTGCGTGACCATGGACAAGTGGCTTAATTTCTTTAAGCCTTGTTTTCTGATTCTTTAAAATGAGATACGAGAATAATGCTTACCTCAAAGAACTGTTGTCATGGCTAAATTAGAACAGTATAAATGTCACAGGTGCTCAACCTTACTCTGAATTCTTCAGTGACAGATGTTATATCTACTCATATTTTGCCTGCAGGGTTTAATATAATGTTTGGAATACTTCAGTTATTTAAACGTTTTCTAAAATTTTTGTAGATGTTTTAGGACTTTAATTTTCTCCACATGCTCAGAATAAAAAAATACTGACAATAGATAAACTATAAGGGAAAATATTTTTCAGCAAAGATCTGGAACTCAAAATATCACTCCGGTCAAACACTGCAAAGAAAACAGTCAAATGAACAAAATATAAGGGAATTTACCATTTTTAATGGCCTAATTAAAAAACAAACAACAAACAAACCAATCAACCTTGTCTTCTACCTATTGAAAGGAATGTAAAAATAAAACAAGAACTTTAGATGTTTTTCGTGAAACAGCTTAAAAGAGGGATGGAGAGGTAACGAGGGGGCACATCTGTTGCTAATGGAATGCTATCATGCACAAGATCAATAATTTGACAAATTTTAATGGTCTTTACACGTATCACAAAGAACTGTATTATTACAAATATAAATGCATGGAGATATAAAGTATGTGGTATTAAAAACAGAACTTGC
>NW_012149108.1:3899360-3901649 GCF_000956105.1 Propithecus coquereli | reverse complement strand
AATATTTTGGGGATTCAAGCCCTAGGAGATTGAATGAAGTTAAAGATTCCCATAATGTGTTGTGTATTACTATACCCTGGAGGTTATTTTAGAAATACAGAGCGCATGGCTACATTCATGAGCTATTACATTGGACTGTTTTAAGAGCCCAGGTTAGAAATATTTGTAATTTTTTCAGGTAAACTCTTTACACAATTTTGTAGCAGCTAGCTGTAAATTAAATTATAGCCACAAATAGATAAGTCTAAAAACACTCTTACCTTAACGGATGTATTATTCTGTGGCTTTGGATTTGATCATGTGTCAGGATTCTGAGCTCCTTTCTGCTCCATTAAATCTTAGCATTCCCATGTGCTATTTCCATAATACCTTGTTAACTTCATAACAATGGGTGGTTTTGATCCTCTCAGTTAACTCAAACTGTACTAAAGTATCAGTGTTAGCGTCAGGTTGGTTCGTTTGTCTGTTTTCAGGAAATAAAGATCCAGTTTATGTGACTGAAGAAAAGAGTTTCATATTGGTAAGAATATATTGAGAAATTTACTTTTAACGGGATGTGCTGTTGCCATTCTTTTAAATTTGAAGGTATTCGAAGTATTTCTTTGTAGACTCTGTGTGGATGCAAACTGAAAATAGGGGTTGCATGTTGTGAAGTTTTATAACAACCATCTAGGATCTCAAAGAGAAAAATAAATAACTCATAGTCCTGAAAACCATGTTTTCCCCCCTTAGGAAAAAAATCACCTTATTCTATTACTAGAACAAATTATATTTTCTCTCTTCAAATAAAATAAGGCGTGTATAGTACAAGGTATGTTATCATTAATAGTCAAATAATTGCTTAAATAAATGCAAACATAGGTAAAAGCTTGTATTAGCTATTGAATGTGGTAGATTCCAAAAATGGCCACAATGATTTATTGCTTTCCTGTTATGAAGACACCTGGAATCTGGACTGGTGTTGTGTGTGTGTGTGTGCGCACACGCATATGTGTGTGTTTGTGCATGCCTTAACCAATAGAATTCAGTGAAAGTGACCTCCTAAGCCTAGACCTCCAGAGACTTTTTAGCTTCTTCTTTTGCTATTCTTGGAAATTTGCCACTCTGGAAACAGTTCAAAATTTGTCTGTTAGATGAGGAGACATACTTGGTCCAGTCACAGGTCATGCTCCAGTAAGACAGCCAGCCAACCAACATACACATGCTTGAGGACATCCAGAATCAGCCAGTTCTCTGCCAACTCATAGACTTATGAGCAAACCCAGCTAGATCAGCTGAAAATGTCCCAGACTAGAAAAATGGCCAAGCAAAGTTGTGAGCCAAATATACTATTGTTAGTTTAAGACACTAAACTTTAAGCTCGTTTGTTTTATAACAATAGAATAATCGACACAGCAAATGTTATATTTTTTCAATCACTTCCTGAGATAACTCTAGTTATATTTCTGCAGAAATCATTCTCTATGCATAATCTTTGAGAGTCAGACTTTTTGTAGAGTTTTTGTCTTGATACATGTCAGCATCTGTTTTTTAAGGACATATGGTAACATCCCTTTCAGGAGAAATTAAGCTATATAAACATATATTAATTTAGGACTAAAATACATAGACCAAATTGATAATAGCAAGGTGGAAGAATTACAGTGACCATCAGCTTTGAATGTTAGCAACCACCACCCCATTCAAATACTTCCTTCTGCCATCACAATTTTAGTAAAACTATGCAGATGAAGACCCATGCTAATCCATGCTTCTGACTCTTGGCCCATACAAACCCTCTATCTCAGATACCTTACTTTCCACTTTTCAGTCTGTTAATAACCAATCCTCTTTAAAATCTCAGATAAAACATTGTCTTACCTGGAAAACCTTTCCTGATTATTCTGCTTGGAATGTTTGCTACCATCACGTCCCCACATGGAGTTGATTTGTGCATGTGGTGACTTTAATGGTACTTTCTACTCAATGACACTATTTTATGTGTTTCATCATTCTCTCCCCCTCTCACATTCTCTCAGATATCATGCCTAATAAGGACTATTTCAACACCAGTGTATCTGCCCGCAGACTTTATTTTTGCCCTCAGGGGAGTTAACTCTGAGAGCAGCCCTCAACGATAGCACCTGAATTATCCACCAGGAGTCCACAGTAGATTTGTGCCCCATTGCTAAAGCGGTAACTGCTCACTGACACACCCTTTGTTTTTCCCATTTTCTCATTTTTCCATTCCCTTCTCATTCGTGCCTGGGCTTACCACCTAAATGAACCATTTCAATCAAACTTTTGTCC
>NW_012149108.1:3895849-3897790 GCF_000956105.1 Propithecus coquereli | reverse complement strand
ATGCCCAGCAAAAATAAGAATTAAGCCATACAATAGAGTGTCCACGTAAGTTAAAAAGGAAAACACACGAAAAGAGTTAGAATAATAATAGTAGATATTTGAATATTGTTTTGTTATTATGCCATTATGAAACACACAAGACTGTACTTTTAACAGTCATGAAGGAAAATATATAAAGAAAATATTAAGATCCTCATTATAAAACTGAGGAAATTAAAGCTTAGCAGAACTGATAAGAAGGTCTAGTCCACATATAAGGCAGGGACTCTTTGTCAGTAAACTGACAAGGTTGAAAGCCCAGGATTTGGGTTCTAATGTGACCTGAATGTGAATCATGAGTCTGCCATTTATTTGCTAATTGTGTAATTTTAGTCAGTTTTCTTTACTCTATATTCAGTTACCATAAATGTAAAGTGGGAAATATAGAATTTAGTTTGTAGTTTTCTGTCAAGGTTCATTATTGTTCAGTTGTTGTTAAGTATAACTTTACCAAGGATGTTGATATGTATTATCTGTATATGTGTTCAAATACAGGAATAAATATAGGGAGTGGTTATCAAGACTAAAAAAAAAAAAAAGACTCTAACTGGAATGAGAAGAGAAGAGCTGATTGCAAATTAGACCTATTTTTTAAAATACATAACTTCTGGATGGTGCTACTAACTACAATATTTACAAAGTAGAGTGAAGAAAGTAATAAGCCAAGGCTGGGTAATACGCGACCAGATTTGAGCAGGATAGATAGAGACGGCTCCAGTTCAGGAAGAATAGACGGTGAGGTGCTGGACGGTGAAGGAAGACAGTGAAGGAAGATAGACTTGTTGGATAGAAATCAGAATTTCCTAGTCATCAGACTTTACCCAGGCTTAAGCTAGTTACGGGGTCCTTTGAGAAGGAAAAGATGTAGGAAGAATGAAGTGAAAAAAAGTCTATACTAGGGAAGATTTTGTGTGAGAGGTCAAGTGCCAGAAGAATCTTTCTGAAAGAGCTTTAGTTGATGCGAATGGCTTGATTCCATGGATTCGTGAGATATGTCACTCGAGATTAGTTGACAGAGTTCAAGGTAGAAATATTCAACATACTGGGGGGATCAAATCATATATATAAAATACCGGCACATGCTAAGAACTCCTTAGATAATGTTTCTTTAATTATACATTTCTTTTAACTGTATGCTCCTTCTAAGGCACTATGCTTTCTACTTGCATGAACACCATCCCTATGTTTAACCTAACATAACTCTTCACCAATCCATGTTAAGTCAATAGCTAGAGCTACAGATGTCCCAATAGTGCTTTGCATGAGATGTAAGGCTGGAGGAAAGAAAAACAACAAAACGAAAAAGCATGGCTAGGCTTTGAAGAATCTTCTTTGCCGTGTTTCAGAGTGCACATTTTACAAAAAAAAAAAAAGAGAGACAATGAAGATTTCTGCTGGATTATTGTAAAGAGAGTCTCACAGGTCCATTTCTGAACCCCAAAGAGGTCTCAACAGCTATCCTAGCAATTAAGCCCAGCTACTTCAGACATCATCACCTTAAGCATGCTTTGTGAACCCACTGTGAAAGGCCACAAGCCTTTTTTTTGTCCCGAAAAAAAATAAACTGACACAAAAACTAGCTGGAGCAAAAATACAGGAACCTTCCATTACCGCTCTTACTCCCATTTTTTTAAGTAGAAGTAAGGATATTTTTACTAGAATTGGAAGACCTGAATTTAATAGCGTGTCACTTAAATACCACTGGATTTCATTTTCTCATTCTGAAAGAATAAGAAATAACACCTTAAAAGTTTGCTATTAGAATCAATTAAAATTGAGAGTTTAAATAGAAAAATCCTTATCACGTTGTTGGTGATCATAATTATTTGCTGATTTTAAAGATTAAACCCAGCAACTACACAAAACAATCAATGCAAGTGTCAAATTAAGAGAAATAATATT
>NW_012149108.1:3892769-3894584 GCF_000956105.1 Propithecus coquereli | reverse complement strand
ATAAATATAGACAAGTGTTCTTATGGTGTTTCCAATCTGTTAGTTCCCCATTGAAAAATTGGGATGTGCTGGGTTATAATTTCAAAGTCAGTTGGTTGGAGGTGTTGCAACAGTCTTCACTCAATCCTCAGGACACATACACAGGGCTATAATTTCCCTTTGTCAGGCTGGTGATACATCTGTATCTGTGTACTCTTAATGTGAGAGTGTGTTCTGGAGGCTTCTTGGCAATTATCACAAGGTACTTTCTTAATATGGCAGACCAGAGCTCACTCTAGTTTTATGCAGGTTCCCGCAAGAAGGCCCAGGCTCAGGGTGAGGGATGGGTTTATTTGGGAAAGCTTCCCATCCCATTCCTGCCATGTCCTCATGATTTCTCAGCAGATGAGCTGACACTATGAAACCATAATATCCTCCTGGTATCAAGAGATCTAATTCCCCTGATTAAAATAATTCAATGACTTTCCCATTCTCTTGGGAGAAAAACAAAATGCCTTACCTGAATTACAAATCTCTTCATAATCTTGTCCCTGCTTATCTCTTCAGCCTCACTTAAAATCAATTTCTTCCTCATCTATACACGCTAATCACAGTAAACTATTTCCAGTTTTCCACAGTGAGCCGAGCTCTCTTGTCCCTAAGTCTTTGCATTTGTTGTTTCTTCTTTTTCACCTCTGCCTCCACCCTCTTCATCCTGCCCACTCCCACTTTTTTGTTTAAGCCTCAGCTTAGGCATTACCTTTAACCAATTTTTATAAAACCTTGAGGAAAGCTGAGGTGTCTCTCCCTCAAATCCCCAGCACCACATCCTCACTTATTTTATTATGCCAGTTACTTGTGTACAATTGAGATTCCTTATTTACATGACATGTCTTCAGTCTACCTCCTTGAAACTAGAAACCTTAACATTTAACCAATGTGCCTCCAACTTCAAGACAGAACCTGGTTTAAAATAGATGCTGAACAAATATTAAAATATTTGAAGAGATGAATGAATAAATTAAGGAATAAAACTCAGAAATAAGTTGTATTTCCCCAGACTTTCCCGTTACTGCAGTTACTTCCCCTGCTCTCCACCAAGGGCTCACCTTCTTTGAAACTGGTGATTAATTCTCATAGGCAGATATTGCTTATGTTATAGACTGGGTGTATTCCTGATAAGGTTTGTTTTAATATTTTTTTTAATATTTTGAATTCTAGTTTCTCCTAGATGCATGATGTAACTACTCATTTCAGATTGTTCAAAAATCATTGATCATTTTTTGTTTTCTGGTTGAAATGTTGCTGTTGCTCTCCCTTACCGCTTACATTTCTATAAACTTTATAGTCGATAAATAAATCCTATAGGCATAAGAAAAATACGCTTTTACTGGAAAGTATAGGATGAGCAAGTAAAGTACACTTGCACATTTCAAATGATTTATCACTATATTTGGTAGCTTAGCAATTTGTCTTTTACCATATTTGATTTTATTAATGTGAAGCTTCACTAAATTACTTATAACGATGTTTGCCACTATGTAAGTTTATATGTGAAACTCAGTTCTATTAAGGTATAAAGGAAAACTTGGGAAAAATACCTATAATAGTGGCAGAATAAATAATGTCATTTTTTCTTCATTTTCCTTTTTTTAAAATTTCTTTATAATGGGTAAATAATTTTTTTCAAAAATCAACAAAAACAATAAAATGTATTGGATTTCATTAAATACAACTCAAACTTCCTTGGGTCTGTATATTTGTGAGCCTCTTTTCCCTCTGGAGATTACTCTAGCATCAGTGGTTGAGCAATCAATCGAATGGGGACTGTGACAT
>NW_012149108.1:3891893-3892719 GCF_000956105.1 Propithecus coquereli | reverse complement strand
AGCCATTTTGTTCCTTCTTTTACATCCAGATGGATCATTTTTGTTAATAACCACTCAAATCTGAACATTGAGGTAAAAGCGAGGGATACCTTGAAATCTAAGAGAAGTATCACATCTTTCAGAGCTATCAGTTAAGAAAGGAAACAAAGGAAAATTACTACAGTGATGCTTTAGCAGAAGTTTCTATTACCAGGTGTTTCTATTACCAGGGGCTCAGAGGAAGGAGTACAAGACCTTGAGATGCTGAATTTTGAGCTGAGTCTAAGGATGAAATCTTCAAGCTGAAGAAGAGGAGATAAGAAAAGTCAAGATATAAGGCATTACACCAGCCAAGCTGTGAAAAACCATGATGTGTTCTTGGAATTGGTAGCATTTCCTTCGGAGTATGAATTGAAGCCCAGAAGATATGAAGGAAACAATAATAACTTAAAGCTTGAAACTAAGGCAGGACCATATTAAGGAATTTGGCATTGAACATTCAGAAAACAGGGAGTAATTAGAGAGAGTTAAGAAGGAAATACAAAGTAATTTGTGCTTTTAGAAGATTATTGAGTTGCCATTGTATAATGCCTCTTATTCATAATATCTTACCCAATGTATATTAATTCCTGGGAAAAATGTACCCAGTACTCACTCTTTCGGAATCTAATTTACGCATAGATTTGTATACTCTGCAATCACTTAAGAATAGTGGTACAACAAGCAAAAGTCTTCATAATTGACCCTGAATATCTTTATCTCTGGATTTCCTGGACAAGTAGTAGCTCATACTTCAAACTCCTCCACTTATCCCAGAAGGAAGGGTAGCACTGAACTCAGCTTCCCA
>NW_012149108.1:3889711-3891843 GCF_000956105.1 Propithecus coquereli | reverse complement strand
TGAAATAAAAAAAAAAGAAAAAAAGTAGTAGAAAGTATCAAAATAGATAAATTCATTTGTTTTCATTAAACATATAGCATGTACATGTCCATAATATTACAAACTCTCTGAAAACAGAATTTTATTTACCACCTAATAGTAACTATGTGAAATCATTTAGGATTATTATGCCATTTCATTGCTTTAAATAACATTATAGTACATGTCTTTGTGCATAATATTTATTTGTACTGTTAGCTAAAGGCAGAGCCCCAGAGGTAGAGTTATTAGCTTAAATGGCATGTGCATTTTGTGTCTGTCAATGAATAACAGTTTTTGAGAGGATTGAAACATTTATATTCCCACCAACAATGTGTGAGAGCTGACTGAGATCTAGCCTGAGACAATTACACTCCCACCCAAGGTCATTATCTCACCTTAAGAACTCCTGCAATCTGCAAGTAGCATAAACTAGAGTTCTATTACAAATTTCATTTGTGTTTATTATCAAATTGGTGAATGCCTAATCAAAATTTATGTAAGAATATTTTCCTTGACTTGATGCTCTCTGCTGTCCTTTGTTTGTCATTATCTTATTTTTTTATACATGCCACACAGTTTTTCATCCAATTTTTACTTCTCTGCAGTAAGAGAAAATGATTGTAAACTGCCCTTGCTATAATTTCTCCAAGTTCATGCCACAAGTATAAGGTCTTTCTCAGTTAGTTATATACTACTCCTATGACTAATTTTATACCTAAAATTGTTCTGCATTCTTTACTAATCTTTTAGAAAAATATTACTACACCTCTCCTTCAAGTTTCTTTCTCTACTTCATGCAACAAATATTTCTTGAGTACTTGAGGAAACAATCACGGTCTCTACTACCAAGGTGATTAAACGTAGCTAGGGAGGCAGATCGTATACAAGTAAACAAACAAATATAGTTAAAGTTTGAAAGTACAAGGGTGGAAAAATCATATTGCAATCATGGCAAGTGATGAGCACATGTGTGTTTACGAGGGCAGGTCCCACTTAAGTGCAGTGGCCCAGGGAGGGCTTTTGGTGGAGGTAACATTTAACCAAGGACCTGAGAACTAAGAGAAGTAAGCTACGTATGGAAATTACTAAAGAAAGAATGTGTGTGTCAGAAAAAAAAAGTACAAGGTTGTGAAATTAGCTGTTTGAGGATTTGATAGTGTATAAATGTGAAGCATGGTGGGCCAAGAAAAAAGAGGCATGAAGTGAGAGCGGAGAGATTACAGGACAGGCGGCACATAAGGAAGCCAGACCATCAAGCATAAGGGTTCGTATTTGTTTTTGAGCACAATAGGAAACCAGAGAAGAGATGTTAGCAAGTGGATCATAGGATTAGATCCTCATAAAAAACATTAAAATCTGTATTCATATGTTTATTGCAGCACTATTCGCAATAGCAAAGATATGGAGTCAATGTAAAGTGTTCATCAACAGATGAATGGATAAAGAAAATATGGCATATATACACAGTGAAATATTATTCAGCAATATAGAAGAATGAAATGATGTTATTTGCAGCAACATGGATGGAACTGGAAGTCATCTTAAGTGAAATCAGCTACACACAAAAGTATGAAATTTATTGAAATGTCCATTTTCTAAGCAATTTACAGGTATTATTTCATTTAATTCTTAAAACCACCCCAAAGTGATGCTATTAATCTAATTTTGTGCATGAGTAACCAGAGGTTTGGCTACTAAGGGGCAGAGATATGATTTAAGCTACTGCCCTTCCCAATATCCCAAACTGACCAGTTTTCTAGAATCAATTACAGTGTCTGGCAATAAATATCTGCTGAAAAAAATATATCGATTTTATCTTTTAATAGCTCATTCTGTCTCTCCTTTCATTTTCTCTTTCCTCACCCTCATTCAAGTTTTTCATCTCTTGTAATTGGGCCTTGGTTTTAATGTCTAGTCTTTAAATGATTAATGTGATAATTCTAACACACTGTTTTAAAACTACCAAAAAGAAACACAAATTTTAAATTAAAGCTATCGTTTGAGTTTTTGTTCTAGTTTAGAAAACTCTGGGTCTAGTGACTGTGAGCTCATTTAAAAGTACTTTACAATCTCGGAATCTTTCTTAAGGCTCAGCCTCATGAAAAGGGCAG
>NW_012149108.1:3888424-3889661 GCF_000956105.1 Propithecus coquereli | reverse complement strand
ACAGGTAAATCAATAAATGTGATTCACCACATAAACAGAAGCAAAAACAAAGATCATATGATTATCTCAATAGATGCAGAAAAAGCATTTGACAAAATTCAGAACCTTTTCACGATAAAAACCCTCAAAAAGCTAGGCAGAGAAGAAATGTATCTCAAAATTATAAAGGCCATATATGACAAACCCACAGGCAGCATCATATTGAATGGGGAAAAGCTGAAAGCATTCCCACTAAGAACTGGAAAAAGACAAGGGTGTCCATTGTCACCACTATTCAACATAGTTCTGGAAGTCCTAGCCAGAGCAATCAGGCAAAAGAATTAAATTAAGGGTATACACTTCAGGAAAGAGGAGGTCAAACTATCACTTTTTGCTGATGATATGATCTTATGTCTAGAAAACCCCAAACATGCCTCCGAGAGACTCCTGGAATTGACAAATTCAGTAAATCTCAGGTTACAAAATCAATGTGCACAAATCAGTAGCATTCCTATACACCAATAATAGTTAAGCTGAGAGTCAAATCAAAACCTAATGCCATTCATAATAGCTACAAAGAAAATAAAATACCTAGGAATATACTTAACCAAGGAAGTGAAAGATCTTACAAAGACAACTATGAAACACTGAGGAAAGAAATCGTGCATGATACAAACAAATGGAAAAACATATCTTGCTCATGGATTGGTAGAATCAACATTGTTAAAATGTCCATGCTACCCAATGCCATTTACAGATTCAATGTAATCCTCATCAAAATACCAATGTCATTTATCACATCTAGAAAAAGTAATTCTATGCTTCGTTTGGAACCAGAAAAGAGCCCAAATAGCCAAAGCAATCTTAAGCAAAAGTAACAAATCTGGAGGAATCACATTATGAGATTTAAAACTATACTACAAGGTTATAGCAACCAAAACAGCATGGTATTGCCACAAAAATAGAGACATAGACAAATGGAAAAGAACAGAAAAGAGATATAAAACCATCCACATACAAGCAAGTGATCTTTGGCAAAGCAGACAAGAATATACACTTGGGAAAAGAATCCCTATTCAATAAATAATGCTGGGAAAATTGGATAACCACATGAAAAAGAATGAAACAGTATCCATATCTCTTACCACTCACAAAAATTAATTCAAGATGAATATCAAACTTAAATATAAAACATGAAACTGTAAGAATACTAGAAGAAAATGTTGGAAAAACTCTTCTAGATATCAGCCTAGGCAAA
>NW_012149108.1:3873308-3874668 GCF_000956105.1 Propithecus coquereli | reverse complement strand
AATTATTATAATAATTAAAGCAAGGATAGCATAAAAAAGTATTACAAACACTCAAATCATTATGCAAAACAAAATGGAAAAAAATGACCATCTATGTGGAAGGTTGTCAGAGAGGACTGCATAGAGGAAGTGATTATTTAGTTAGGTCTAGAAAGATGAGTAGGGATTTCAAAGATAGATTGTAGACAGGAAGATGAACCTAGATAAAAGAATAATTTGAGACGTATCTGGAAGATGTTATTTTTAATAATTGCAACTTGCTAAATTCAATGTGTTAATATTATCTCATCTCCATTTTATTTATTTTTTGACTATAACATGATATTAAAAGTATGTTATACTTTTAATGGTCTACAGAGCTCAGACATTAAAAGTGTATGTTGTGGGGAATGTAGACCCATGATTTGTATCCTAGCTTCACTATTTACTGTGTGATTTTGTCGTATATCTAAGATTCAGTTTCCTTAGCTGAAAAATGAACAGAGTAATATCACCTGTTTTTTTATTCTGCAGTTTAAGAAAGGATATATAAAGCCTGAAGCACAGTGTTCAATATATGTTAGCTCTTTTTAGTGTACCTAGACCACACATTCTTGGTTTTCCCCAGCTTCAAAACAACTACCAATTTGATACGTTTTTCTTTGATATCATTACTAAGCCATAGATATAACTTTTAGTTGGGTATACAGGGTCCACGGGCAAAATTCTAGGCTAAATCACTAGAAAGATCATTGAAGAGGACGTTGACCAGCTAATCAAATCTTGCTTTCATTATTCAATCAGCTCCTAATCAGACTTATCATTCCAGCTTCTGTTAGTATATTTCTTTATCTCTTTTGCAGAGTGGTCAAAAGAGTCTACTTTAAAGTTTTTGTGAATGTAGTCACTCTATGGCCCTAACTTGCTCCATTTTACCAGCTATAAAGAAAATGATTATGTTAGGTCCTGGAAAAGGAATCCTCCAGTATTTTTAAGTCATTTTTCTTAATATTTTATTCTCTAATTCTACTATTCTTTCCTGCTGGCATCCCAAAAATGTTGGCATCTACACATCAAACTTTTCAAAATACACAAAAGCACCAGAATTTTGGGAATCATTTGAAGGGAAAAACTAATAAATCCCTATTACCTGTCAACTTTTATTAAGCCAAGCCACGTTCTGTTATCATCCTTGTATCATTTAACGTCTTCTAACTCAAATTATTTTAGTTTGTTATATAAAATTATGATTTTGATATTTTGGACAAGTACCCTTTTTGTCTATAAAAGTAATTTTTGTTTACATCGAATGACCCATATACAACATAAATACCAAATGTTTTCCCATAGAATTTTAATAGGTAGTATTTAATAAGCAAAA
>NW_012149108.1:3871089-3873258 GCF_000956105.1 Propithecus coquereli | reverse complement strand
TTCTGGAAATCAAAAAATCATTTAAGGAAGTAAAAACACAGGGGAAAGTTTTAAGGATAGACTAGACCAGGCTGAAAAAAGAACATCAGAGCTTGAAGTTAACTCTTTTGAATTAACTCAGTCAAAAATAATGAATACAGAATTAAGAGGAATGAACAAAGTCTTTGAGAAGTGTGGGATTATGTAAAATGGCCAAATATAAGAATCATAGGCATCCCTGAGAGTGAAGAAGAAAGCACGCAAAGGCTGGAAAACCTGTTTGAGGGAATGATTGAGGAAAACCTCCCTGGTCTTACCAGAAATTTAGGCATCCAGATACAAGAAGCTCAATAAACACCTGGGAATTTCATCTCAAAGAGGCAATTACCAAGACACATAGTCACCGGACTGGTCAAAGTAAACATGAAGGAGGATCTCCTGCCAGCTGTAAGGAGAAAACATCAAGTAACTTACAAAGGAAATTCCATCAGGCAAATAGCAGACTTCTCAACTGAGATTTTACAAACCAGAAGGTATTAGGGCCCCATCTTCAGCATTCTTAAACAGAATTAACTGCCAGCATAGAATTCTGTATCCTTCAAAAATAAGTTTCATAAATGAAGGAGAAATAAAGACTTTTCCAGACAAGCAAACACTGAGGGAATTTGTCAAGATCAGACCTGCCCTGCAGGAAATACTCAGAACTGCATTACACATGGAGCAGAACAATGGTCATCCACCAGTGTAATACCACCCAAAAGCTAAAGCTCAGAGCTCATATAAAACAACAGTACAAGTGGTAAAAGAAGTACAGAACAAAGTAGAACAAAGTACTACCCAACTGGACGAATAGAACAACATCCCATATATCAATTGTATTAATCAATGTGAATGGTATGAATTCCCCACCCAAGAGACATAGCCTTGCTGAATGGATAAAAAAATACAGGCCAAGTATCTGCTGTATCCAGGAAACACATCTAATCCACAAGGACTCTTACAGACTCAAGGTGAAAGGAGGAAAAAAAAAATTTCATACAAATGGTAACCAAAAGAAAACAAGTATAGCCATTCTTGTATCGGACAAAATTGACTTTAAATCAACAATAGTAAAGGAAAACAAAGATGGTCATTATATAACGGTAAAGGGAGCAATTGAATAAGAAGACATAACAATTCTAAATATTTATGCACCTAACACAAGAGCATAAAGATTTATAAAGCAAACCATAATAGATCTAAGCAAAGAGACATATAGGGCCATCGTAATTGCTAGGGACTTCAACATCCCACAGACAGATCTGTATAGATCATCCAAGCACAAAATAAGTAAAAAAAACACTGGACTTAAACAGGACTCTAGAATAAATGAGGCTAACAGATATTTACAGAACATTTTACCCCAAAACTACTGATTATACATTTTTCTCATCAGCACATGGAACATTCTCTAAGAATGATCATAATTTTAGGCCACAAATCATGGCTCAATAAATTTAAAAAAAGTAAAATCATACCATGTATCTTCTCAGATCACAGAGGAATAAAACTAGAAATCAACACCAAGAGAATCACTCAATTCTACTAAAGTCACGGAAATTAGACAACCTCCTGCTGAATGATTATTGGATCAATGATGAAATGAAGATGTAAATCAAAAGATTCATCAAACCAAATTACGAAGGGGTAAAAACCTATCAAATCTGTGGGATTCAGAAAAAGCAGTCCTCAAGGGAAAATTCATAATCTTAAATGCCTAAAACAAAAAGACAGAAAAATCACCAATTAATGATCTAATGACACATCTCAAGAAACTAGAAAAGAGCAAGCCAAACCCAAAGCCAGCAGAAGAATAGAAATAACTAATGTCAGAACACAACTAAATGAAATCAAAACCAAGAAAATAATACAGAATGTCAATGAAATAAAAAGTTTGTTCTTTGAAAAGATAAACAATATTGATAACCTATTGCTAGATTAATCAGGAATAGAAGAGAAAGTACCCAAATAAGCTCAGTCAGAAATGAAAAAGGAGATACCACAACTGAAATATACCACAGAAATACAAAATAACACATGTTAATACTATGAAAATCTCTATGCATGTAAACTTGAAAACATAGAGGAAATAGACAAATTCCTGAAATCACACAAGCTCCCAAGACTCAATCAGGAAGAAATAAAATTCCT
>NW_012149108.1:3860999-3863759 GCF_000956105.1 Propithecus coquereli | reverse complement strand
CTTTTTAAAGTTAAATTAACTTTGAGACAACTAAGATGCATCTTAATAAATTATCTTTTTGGTATTCTAAATAGCAGGGAGATCAATGTCACAAGAGTCAGAACTATATCCAAAGTTGCCCAATAAATGGCCTGTGGATGATAAGAACATGAATTTAAATGTATACAACATGACATTCCTTTTCAGAAGGATGTGAAACACTTAAGTATAGCAGAAAGCACATTGGCCTTGAAAACCAGCAGGTCCCATTTATATACTTTGACTGTTGCTGTGATTGCTTTTGGGGTCTTCTTCATAAATTCTTTGCCTAGGCCGGTGTCTGTAAGAGTTTTTTCAACATTTTCTTCTAGAATTCTTCTGATTTCATGCCTTACATTTAGGTCTGTTATCCATCATGAGTTTATTTTTGTGAGTGATAAGAGGTTTGGATCCTGTTTCAGTCTGCTACATGTGGCTATCCAATTTCTCCAGCATTGGTTATTGAATAGAAATTCTTAACTCCGATGTATGTTTTTTCTGCTTTGTCAAAGTTCAGATGGCGGTATGAGGATGATTTTATATCTGGGTTCTCTGTTCTGATTCATTGGTCTATGTCTCTGTTCTTGTGCCAGTACCATGCTCTTTTGGTTACTATAGCTTTGTGGTATAGGTTGAAGTCTGGTAAATTGATGCCTCTCAATTTGTTCTTTTTGTTTAAGGTTGCTTTGGCTCTATGGGGTCTCCTGTGGTTCCAGTCAAAGCATAGAATTATTTTTTCCTAGATCTTCAAAAAATGCTGTTGATATTTTAATAGAGATTACATCGAATCTGTAGATCACTTTGGGTAGTATAGACATTTTAACAATGTTGATTCTGCTGATCCATGAACCAAGGAAACAATCATTAAATCAAATAGACAACCTACAGAATGAGAGAAAATATTTGCATGCTATACCTCTGATAAAGGACTGATAACTAGAATCTATAAAGAACTAAAGCAAATTGGCAAGAAAAAAATCAAACGACCCCATTAAGAAGTGGGCAAAAGACATGAACAGAAACTTTTCAAAAGAAGATAGACTAATGGCCTACAAACATATGAAAAAATGCTCAACATCTCTAATCATCAGGGGAATGCAAATCAAAACCACAATGAGATATCACTTAATCCCAGTAAGAATGGCTTTTATCAAAAAGTCCCAAAACAACAAATGCTGGCATGGATGTAGAAGTATAGGAACACTCATACACTGTTGGTGGAACTACAAACTAGTATGACCTCTATGGAAAGTAGTTTTGAGATATCTCAAAGAACTAAAAGTATTAATAGAACTACTATTTGATCCAGCCATGCCACTACTGGGTATTTACCCAAAGGAAAAAAAGACATTCTATTAAAAAGACACCTGCACTCAAATGTTTATAGCAGCACAATTCACAATTGCAAAGATGTGGAAACAACGCAAGTGCCCACCAATATATGAGTGGATTAATAAAATGTGGTATATGTATACCAGGGAGTTCTACTCAACCATAAAAAAATGGTGAACTAATACCTCTTATATTAACTTGAATGGAACTGGAGACCATACTTCTAAGTGAAATATCAAAAGAATGGAAAAACAAACGCTACATGCACTCACCATTGAATTAAAACTGATTGATCAATGCTTATGTGCACATATGGAAGTAACAATCATCAGTTATTGGGCAGGTGAGAGGAGGGAAGAGGGAATAGGTAAATTCACACTTAATGGGTACAATACACAGTCGTGGGTCATGGACACACTTACAACTTTGACTGAAATGGAACAAAAGCAATTTATGTAACCAAAATATTTGTACCCCATGATATTCTGAAATTTTAAAAAAAGGAAAAAAAATAATCAAAGGAGTCTTGACAACTGAGTCCTTTAAACCTGTCCTTTCTTTAGCTTCTGCCTACTCTTGATCACAATCTGAATGAACTTTAACTTCTCCCCTAAAATGGAAAAACAAAAAAGTAAGCACCATGCTTTCAGAAAAAGTCCTCTTCTAGACCTTCCAAAATAGAATCTAAAATCAAAGACTGAAGCAAAATTAATAGATCATCAAGACTTTCGAAGAAATACTGGGAACCTTATCAAACATGTAATAGAGTCTCAAAATTAACGGTAAAATATTTCCTATATTTGATGAAAAACATCAACTTACAGGTGCAAGATGCTCAGTGAATCCACAATAGGATAAATACATTGAAAACCACACCTAGGCAAATCAAACAGAAGAAATTCAAAAATAAAGAAACAAAGTATCTTGTAAGTGGAAAAGCATAATACATACAGGAGAACTAAGGATGATAGTGTACTTCATCAGAAATAATGGAAGTCAGGAGACAATGGAATATTTTTTAAATGCTGAAAGAAAAAGAAAAATCTGACATCCCAGATTCTATATACAGAGAAAATATCCTTCATAAACATAAAAATAAAAACTGATAAAATTCATCACCCTGAGACCTGAATTACAAGAAAGGTTAACAGATATTTTTCAGGCTGAAGGGATCTGACACTGGATGGAAATGTGGCTATATGGGAAAGAAGAACATTGGAAATTGTAAGTAATTAGGCAAATATATGACTATTTCCCTTATAATTTCCTTGAAAGGCATCTGACTCTTTTAATAAAAAATAATAATATTGTAATTTGGTGTTCATAATATATTTAGAAATAAAATGTATGACAAAGACTGTTATTATTTAATCATATTTTCCCAGGGGCCAAAATCATTCTCTGCTTAGA
>NW_012149108.1:3857245-3860670 GCF_000956105.1 Propithecus coquereli | reverse complement strand
AGCAAAAAGGATAGGGGGTTGGGTAAATGTAATTACATTATCTTGCAGTTTGAAATGCGAATTGGAAAAAGAAAATGAAAACTACTCAGGTGTAAAGTGAGAAGAGGTACAATATCAATTCATAATTAAGCATTGGTATATCAAAGTTGTATATTTTTAACACAAATTATTCAATAAAAATACTATACCTTTAAAAAAATACACTAACAGCCCTGTTCTCTAATTCTGGCTGTGCCCTTGACCCATGGGCAAGTTACTAAACCTCACTAATTCTTATGAAGAACCTCACTGAAAAATAGGCTTTTTGATATCAAACTGTATGTCAAATAACTAGAACTTTATCTGGAGCAATGCATACACATAGTCAATATTATTTTCCTTATGTTTTTTCCCTCTCACTAACCTCTGTAGTAGTTCAACATCCCAAATAGGACTACATTTCCCCTTAGCATTCCCAGTCAACAGGGATTAAAATATACAAATGCATCAGAACATGGCAGGAAAAGCTGTTTTTCTTCATTTCCAAATTGGCTAAGCAGGAATAAAATAAGCTTACGTAAGAAAGCACTGTTTAACCTATGAAATGGTATGTACAAGACAATTATTGTTTCATGGTGGTGTGAACAAAGTGATAATTACATAGTTGGGATGATTGCTTAAGTTTTTAAGGCTCATTTATAGTAAGAGTATTATGTGGAAAATTATGTATATGAAAAACAGAATGAGAGAAGGAAGGAAGGAGGAAAGGAAAGAAGGAGGGAGAGACTCCAAAAAGGAGAATATTCAACAATTCACCGTAGGGAAAACAAAGCAAAGCAAATCCTTTCAGGAAGGGAAGACATTAGGAGAAAGAGCAGTTCATAAACATTTGCAGCAAAGATAAGAAAGTTTGGTATACAGACACTCAAACACACACACACACAATTTCACACACTGACTTTAGGGTCCTTTTATTTTACCTTTTACAATTTGTAAACAAGTCCTCTCAAATATATTTTCTCATTTGGATCTTCCAACAAAGATAAAATCTGAGCTGAAAGAATATCCTCATTTTACAGATGAGAAAAAAGTCTGAGAATTCGGATGATAAGTGATTTTCTGAAGTTTGCAGAGGTTGTAAGTAGTATAATCCAGACCCAATCTCAGCCTTGAGACCCAACCTCCACATTGCTGTCCATGTTACCATGTTTCCAAATCATATAGAAAGAAAGTGCATAAATTTTTTGCCTAGGCTGATATCTAGAAGAGTTTTTCCTATATTTTCTTCTAGAATTCTTACTCTTTCATGCCTTACATTTAAGTCTGCTATAATTATTGAATTAATTTTTGTAAGTGGTGAGAGATAGAGTTCCTGTTTCATTCTTCTGCATGTGGCTATCCTATTTTCCCAGTACCATTTATTGAATAGGGCTTCTTTTCTCCCTTGTGTGTTGTTGTCTTCTTTGTTGAAAATAAATTGATTGTAGGTAGATGGTTTTATATCTGAGTTCTCTGTTCTGATCCATTGGTCTATGTCTCTATTTTTGTTCTAATACCATGCTGTTTTGGTTACTATAGGCTTATTGTATAGTTTGAAGTCTGGTAATGTGATGCCTCTGGATTTGTTCTTTTTGCTTAAGATTGCTTTGATTATTTGGGCTCTTTTTTTGGTTCCAAACAAAGTGTAGAATTATTTTGTCTAGATCTCTGAAATATGACATTGGTATTTTGATGTGGATTGCCTTGCATTGAATCTGTAAATTGCTTTGAGCAGTAGGGACATTTGAACAATTTTGATTCTACTGATTAATGAGCATGATGTTTCTCCATTTGTTTGTGTCATCTGCAGTTTCTTTCCTCAGTGTTTAGTAGTTCTCCTTGTAAAGATCTTTCAACTCCTTGGTTAAGTACATTCCCCAGTATTTAATTTTCTGTGTAGCTATTGAGAAAGGTATTGAGTTTTTGATTTGACTCTCAGCTTGACTATTATTGGTGTATACGAATGCTACTGATTTGGGCACATTGATTTTGTAACTTGAGATACTGCTGAATTTAATTATGAATTCCAGGAGTCTCTTGGTGGAGTCCTCGTGATTTTCTACAGACAAGATAACATCATCAGTGAAAAGCTATAGTTTCACCTCCTCTTACCCAGTTTGGATACCCTTTTTTCTTTCTCTTCTCTGATTGCTCTGGCTAGGACTTTCAGTACTATGTTGAATAGAAGTGCTGACTCTGGACATCCTTGTCTTGGTCCAGTTCTTAAGGGTAGTGCTTTCAATTTTTCCGCATTCAGTGTAATGTAGGTTGGGGGTTTGTCATATATAGTTTTTATAATTTTGAGATTCACATTTGGAAAGATGTGGAATCAACCCAAGGGCCCATCAAATCATAAATGGATTAACAAAATGGGGTACATATATATATCATGGAGTACTAGTCAGCCATGAAATTAAATGAATTAATGTCTTTTTTAGGAATTTGGGTGGAACTGGAGACCATTACCTCAAGTACGGTATCTCAAGAATGGAAAAACGAACACCACAAGTACTCTATAATAATTTGGAACTAATTGAAGGTCATAGAAATAAGTAAAAATCACTGGAAATCAAGATGGGGGAAGGGAAGGAGTGAAAACCTACCTAACAGGTAAAATGAACACTATTCAGGTGATGGTCATGCTTATAGCCCTGACTAAAATGTTAGAAAAGCTATCCATGTAACAAAAACATTTGTACTCCCTTAGTATTTGGGTGGGGAAAGAAAGTGCATAAAGCCTAGAGGAAAACATTTTTCCAGACACAAGGGACATAAAAATAGCCTTGATATCCTCCTAAACTATGAAGGGAATTGATATTTTATTGAAAACTTACATCTGCAGAGAATATCCATAGTTCCTTTAGTTTTTTTTCAGAATGTAATCACTAATCTGATGTTTATAAATTCTACCATAGTATAAGCATATTTATTCTCAAGTTATCACTTTTTTTTTCAATTTTAATTAATGAAATTTAATTAGTTCTGGTAGGAAAAAAAGGGGTAATTAATTACAAGATTACTGTCCAGGAAAGGGGAGGTTGCACATGGTCTATTTTAATTTCTACTAAAGTCAATAAAAATGATCAACTATGGGTATGTATGTATTTGTTCATGTTATTGTCTATTGAATAGAAAGACAGCAATTTGGGAAAGAATTAATTTGGTGCAATATTGCATTTTTTGTGTTTTCATTAATTTCCCTAGACACCTCTCTCTCTCTCTCTCTCTCTCATTAGATATAATCTTCATCACAGGAAAATAACAGTTTCAGACATTAGAAATGAAGAATTGCATAATTTCTGGGAATAGAAGGTGTTTGGTGGCAACCATATCTTGATTCAAATCCAGAGTCAATGCTTTATTAGATGTATCAAGATCGGCATGTTATTTAACTTCCCAGAAACCTC
>NW_012149108.1:3844593-3856830 GCF_000956105.1 Propithecus coquereli | reverse complement strand
CTGGGTGCTTACTGTATGAAATGCAATCTTCATAACATCACATTAAACAGGTATTATTTCTATTTAACAGATAAGGAACCCAAATGTCAGAGACATTTGTTACACATATAGCAACTCAGTCATACTCCAAATTCAGGCCCATTTTCAAAACCGTTTATTTCCTAGAAGTATTGTTTCCACAGGAGTTGTGGAAAGAGGAAGCAATACTTACTTACTGCCTATTTACTCTAAGGAAGGTACTTTAAGCCAATATTTGGTTTGATCTTCACGTTATCCTTACGTTGTCATTATATATAGATTAGAAAACAAATATTTTGTTACATTAATTTGATGATTACCGCATCACTAAAAAAAAAGTGACACAAACAATTCAAACCTAGGAATGGTTAGTGTTAAAACTTGGATGAATGCCAAGGTATGCTGTTGCCATTCTCTGTGGTAGAATATTATAACATTCATTGGTGCATTAAACATTCATGAAACTTACATTCTCATTAAAAAAATAGCCAGTATAGAAGAATTACCTAAATGGTTAGCAATGTACATTCATTTTGGTATAGATGAAAAGTTTTAGACTTGCATTGCTCCAAATTGGACATTGTGGTTTATTTCCAAAACTGCTACTTATTGTCTGCATTGCCTATTATTAAGTTACTGAATCCATCTGAACCTGTTTATCCATATGCAAAATATGAGGTGTACAGTGTGAAATATCTAGAGTTCATTCCAAATCTATCACTGTATCATTCTAAATTCCCTGATGCTCTTTTTGCTTCTAATAAACATCTTTTATTTTGCTAACACTAATAATAGTCTCCCCCCTACTGTCAATTTCTGATCCAGACAGCCATAATAGACTACAGCTAATATTATGGCAATGTGTGTGCTTAATTTCCATTTTCTTCTTCTTTCCTGTAATGGCAGAATGGATATGGATATTTCTTAGCATAAAATTAATAATAATATTCATCACAATAATCACAAAAATAATAGAAAGGATACAATAAGGCAGAGTAACTGTACCAACACACATCTAAATTCTTTACTTCTTGAAATCCATGAAAATAATTGATAGGTATTGATATAAAATTGATATTTTAATAGTAAATATTTATTGAGCACAAAAGGCATTATGTTAGGTAATATGGTAGATATGAAGATGAAAAAAACAATGTTCTAGTATCTTTGCAAATTTTCCATAAATTAGAAATTATTGCAAAGTAAAATTGTATCTAAAAAAGATAATTTACCAATCCTTGAGATATGTATTTTCTAATAAGTACACATAAAATATATACAGTAATAACTGCAATAAAGGCAATCTAAAATTAATCCTACGTGAGAGTATAATAAAGATTTTAAAATCATGAGGTTTGAGATTTAGGTGTCTGAAAGAAGAATCTGAGACAGACAAAGGAGAGATAAGAGAAAGGAAAATTTAGAAAATTATTTTTCAGATTTACTACATCTGCTGTTATGTTCCTCTTAATTTGCTGCACAATTTTTTTAAATGTGACATGCTCTGGCATTCAGAACTCTATAACGCAGAGTCTCTGTCTGACGGATACAGTAATTTGGAAAAGACATTCAAGTTAATAGATAATTCCAAAACTGGGTAACAAGTGTCCTGATAGAAATTAACACAGGGTAATAATATGGAATAATATGAAGTCACATTTTTTGGTAACAGTACGCAAATGAGAAAACATTGTGTTTGTATAAGAGTAAATTTATAAAGCATATGATGCAGGTGGAGTTGTGCTAATTGAAGTTAAATGCATAGGCATAAACCAGATAATGATGAGCCTTACATTTCTCCTAATGGTTTATACTTTGAACTGCTAATTATAATTCACATCAAAAATCTTAGAAGAATATTTTGAAATCATTATCCTCCTTCATCCTATCTTGTGTCTTATTCTTTAAAATAAATGCTAATTATAATAAACTTTGTGTGGTTGTGATAACAGAAATCTATTGGAAAGTTTTTAAAAACCTGAACAAGTTAATCAAAATATTACTGATATTATCATTATATAGGTATCTGGAAGCCGAACTGGATGCAGTGATTAAAATGTCCTAGTAACTAAAACATATATTTTAGAAAACCGTAGTAACTCAATATTCTGACAATGTCGAAAAAAGTTGCTAGCCAATGGAAACACGTGTGGACAATGATAATAGTGATAGCATATTCTATAAAATTCTGCAAATTCTATACAACATTTCCTAAGATTTTACTGCAGCACGTATTTCTAAGTACTGGGGGCAGGTACATTTGTGCCACTGCCAATAGTTCCACTAGACATACAGTCCCGAACCTTTCTGGCACCAGGGACCAGTTTCATGGAAGACAGTTTTTCCACAGACCAGGGTGGGAGTGGTTTTGGGATGATTCAAGCGCATTACATTCATTGTGCAGTTAAACCTCTCTGTTAATGATAATTTGTATTTGTAGCTTCTCTCTAGCGCTAGCATCACCGCCTCAGCTCCACCTCAGATCATCAGGCGTTAGGTTCTCATAAGGAGCTCGCAACCTAGATCTCTCATATGCGCAGTTTACAATAGAGTTCAGGATGCTATGAGAATCTAACGCCGCTGGTGCTCCGACAGCAGGTGGAGCTCACATGGTGATGCAAGTGATGGGGAGTGTCAGTCAATACAGATGAAGCTTTGCTTGCTGCCCGCCTCTCTCCCCCACCCCACTGTGCACCTCCTGCTGTGTGGCCCGGTTTCTAACAGGCCAGGTGGACTGGTACCAGTCTGTGGCCTGGGGCTTGGGGACTGCGCCACTAGACAACAGGCCTCCTGAGGGCAGCTACCGTAAGTGGTCCATGTTTGTATCCTCATTGTGACTAAAACTGGATGGAGGTTCATGACATTTGGCATTAATGAGTGGGAATAATAATGCCTTTTTTCCCCAACATATTATGGGGGTACAAATGTTTAGGTTACATATATTGCCTTCGCCCCACCCAAGACAGAGCTTCAAACCTGTCCATCTCCTCAGATAGTACACACTGCACTCATTAGGTGTGAATATACCCGTCCCCTCCTCCCCCACTACCTGCCTGACACCCGATGAATGTTACTACTTATGTGCACATAAGTATTGATCAATTAATACCAATTTGATATAAAAAATTTAACATAAATAAAAGGGATGTGTACCCAAAACCTGGGTTTGATTTCTATCTCTGTTACTAAGGTTATATTACTTATTTTCTTGAATTGTTTACTGACCTTTTGCTAGCATGCTTTCTCAATTTCTCTGCCTCTAAACTTGGAAAAATGATGCTTTTTGTTACCTTGTTGTGAGGGCTAAGGAATACACACACACACACACACACACACACACACACATAAAAATATATATATAAAATGCATACACACATATACATTATGTGTATGTATCTTTTATATACATATAAAATAGCCAGTGTTTAACACAGTCCTAAGCATAAAGTTAAGTACTCAATAAATATTTATATAAATATAGCCTTAGGGAGGAGCAAATACAATCTCTTAAAAACTTCAGAAACTTAAGAACTTTGGAAATAAATATAAAGGAATTATTGTACTTGAAGACACCTGAGTAGCAAAAATAAGGTGCTATAACCACTAAATAAAAATTATCATAAATATTTTACGGAAAATTAAGATTAATGAATTCAGAAGTCTAACCCCATATTTAACAATATTATTGGTTCAATTTGGCCAACTGCAAACAAAAATTATTTTAAAAATTGGGTAAAAAATATGTTAGCCCAAAGTTCAGGGAAGCCATGTTTGGTGGATCAGTACAAGAAGTTAGCAAGAGATAGAAAAAAATGTTGTACATATACTGTTTTATATATATATATATATATATATATACACACACACACACACACACACACACATACACAATATCTTTTTCTATTACTATGGCAACAGAGCTTTTGTTTACATTGACTCGGATGGAGCTGAGCCAACCCAGTCCTTTGCCGTAGGATATTACTGTCACCTTTGGCAAGTCAGAGAAACTATTACAAGAGGCATTCCCCTTTAGACTGTTTCTGGGAGAATATATGTTCCATGTATAGCTACTTGGAGCTTTTAAGACACCTGATAGCAGGGGAGAAAAGGAATCTTTGAGATGGCTATATATGAGGAAGATGTAACCCTGGGGTTGGGCTTGCACATCTTTTCCTGAGCCTACTTGCGAGTGATGCCAACCTGTAGCAAAACAGAACCAAGAGAGAGAAAGTTCGAGCCAGGCGTGGTGGCTCATGCCTCTAATCACAGGTACTGGGGAGCTCTGAAGGCTGAGGCAGGAAATCACTTGAGACTAGGTGTTCGAGACCAGCCTTGGCAATATAACAAGAAGCTGTTTCCAAAAAAAATAAATAAATAAAGTTCACAGTCCAGGTGACATTATTTGAACTCTGACTCAGTTGTGTCCTTTACAGGAGCTAACGAGTTCACATTTGTCCTTAGTTCGAGTTGGGTTTCTAACTGAAAGAAATAACTGTAAGGTGATGCTTGTTACTGTATGAAATATTTAACTAAATGAGTTTACATAAATTCCTGGCACATTCAAGGAACTGATGCTGATACACAGCAAGGCAGAAGCTAGGCGAGTGCACATGTTAAAAAAAAAATGTCACTCTTTATCCCAAGGGAATGAGTCGTAGAGGGGTTTTATGAAGAAAATGAAATGTCTTCTTTAATCCACTAAAGTTCAGAATAGATATTTCTACCACTAAAAACTTATGAAAAACATAAATATTTTCCACACCTTTCCATCATTAATCCGTGTATTCATGTTTTAATGCTTTCAATTCCCAATAGAAGACTCACATTCCCCATGTGATTGCCACCAGGTTGATTGTGATTAATAGAAAGATAACTGATAAATACAGATGATACAGTTTCTTTTTGTCTGTAAAGGTTATAATAAGTAGTTGTGTGAAGAGAGCTGTATAAATAGCAACCAGCTGTTGAATGGAAGGAACTCCTGTCAGTTCCTGCAAAAAGCTCAACTTGGGCCCTTTTCAAGGGTGAAAATGACTGGTCTTCATGTCCCTGTGGCCATTTTCAACTGTTCTAGGAGACACATAGTCATTATGTCTATGAAATCTTCTGCTCGTCTGGCATAGCCAGAATCAAACTACCGATATAAACCAGAGATAAGGTACAAGAGCATGATGGTCTAGGAATAAGCACACCTAACATTTATTAAGCACTAATTATGATCAGACATTGTTCTAATTTATTTATATGTATAAATTGTTGAATATTTACAAAAACCCATAAGATAAGGGGCCATTTTTTATTCCCTATTTGACAGCAGAGGAAACTGAGACACATAAATGTAAACGACTTGCTCAGGATCACACAGATTGCACTCAGGCTGTATGGGTCTAGAGTCTGAACTCCTAATCACCAGATTTTACTGTCTCTATCATTCTCAGCACTAGACAGATAATGTGAGCCATTCCCATAATATGTCTGAGCAACTAATACAGAAGGCCAGTATATGACTATCTCAGGAAGAACTAAACTTCATGCTTGCCTGGAGTTCTCTACCCACGAACTGTAAAATAACATAACCTAAAATGAGAAACTATATGCAATATTACTTTAATTAATTCCTTATGATATATTTATTTCATTTTAGTTAATTCTTACCAGAAAATGAAATAGCTAGTGTTACTATATATCACTTTGTGGATGAAGCCCTTTAAATCTTCTGAAAATACTTTGAGTCATATTTTACCTCCATCCCATCTCTGGCCTGAATAGGTTTATTATTTTGTGTAACAGGCATTAACTTGCATATCTTTCTTCCCATTAGTGAAATTAAAAGCAATAGAAAACATGTTATGTTTGAGCAAGAAGAGAGAGAATGAGAATGATTGGATCATTTGAAATACACAGGGTCTGACAGCTCTCTTTACAGCGATTTCATTTCCAATATTGAAAGAACAGGGGAAATGCCTTGGTAAATAAGACTTCTTGCAATTTCCATCTGTAGTTACACAATTGCTTCTCCCAAAGGAATAAAGATTGTTTCTGGTCTGTATGTATGCTTGATTCCTTTTGCTTTGTAGTACTCTCCATGTCACATTGCTCTACATCATTTGAAATGTGTTAGTTTAGAGCCAAAAGCAGTTGTATGAAAACAGTAAAAATTTTAAGGAGGAAAAACAAAAATCAAACAAAGGCTTAGAGGAAAACAAATCCTAGTCTTTGTAACTACTTCTTTGAAATATGCAATTTTCAGCTGTGTTTCAACTTTTTGTTTTCATATTTGTAAATTATATTTTATGAGCTTCTCTTTTTAACAAAGGAAAATAAGAACAAGAATTGATTAAATTCTGTATACTTGTAGGAATAACCTCACAAATACCGTTTTCTTGCATTTCTCCAACAACCTTAGAAATAAGATATTAGGGTTTCCATTTTACACAAAGATATGAGACTTGGAAAAATTTAGTCATTTATAAAGTCACAGTCATTAAGCGATAGAATCTAAATGCCTTCATCTACCTAAAGCAAACTTGTAAGACAACTGATTATCACTATGACCCTATTATAGATGTACCAAAAAGTTAAATTTCTGTAAGTTCAATTATGGGGAGTATATTAGGTTATTATTGTATGTTAATGAATATGGTAAAGGTGTGCCTTATTTTCCATCCATAAATTAATTAGAATTCTATATTTGGTGCAAATTGATTGCTTGATTTAAGTTGTGTTTCAGAGATGCTTTTAAAACTCATCATTCAATACTTTCTTTGATGGTAAAATATAAAATAATGAAATAAAATATGTTGATTTAATGACACTCTAGTCTCCCTGTCCAGTTGTTTGTTTGTGATATCTGTAAATAGATATAGACACACTCTTAATTACATTTGTATTAATCTTCTTATAAAGAAAATATAATTCTGGTAGACAAATTAAAAACTACTCAAGTGAATCTATAAGTTCTGTTCTCTGCCCAAGCAGATAAAGAGAACTGGGAGGAAGGAGCCTTCACTGGACACTGTTTGGTGGTACCTCACAATTTGTAAGTGTAAAGCTTTGGTTACATCCTTGGTTAATCAAAGAGAGGGTTTTAATTATTTGTGGGCAGGTTCTGGAAATAATTCCATTGCAAAAGAGTATGGGAGAAATTGTCTTTTTTTTATTAAGGCTCAGGATCAGAGGATAGAGAAAGAATGAGAGGAGAGAAAAACTGAGAGAGAGAGAGAGAGACTGATTATGATTAAATATCAGGACTCCAGATATTGGAGATAATGTGAGCTGAATAAATTATTGTTATTTCTTCTTTTTATGTTTGTTTCAAACACAGGGATAGAGATATCTAATATTTAACATTAAGTCTTTATCGTTAAGGAGGACAACCCTCTATCTTATCCAAGTCCAGTTAAATCTATTTCATACCAGGATACCTGACATCAGGATTATTTGAGGAAATAAATTAAAAGGACTATGTTTACAATCCAAGTTTACCTGGCAGGGAACAAAGACAACCAAGATAGCCTGGTGAGCACATCCCTACAGGGAGGTGTCTCCCGGCTCCAAGTACAGAGCCAGGGCTGGGGATGAAAATCAAAGTTTCCAAGTGGTTGGGAAGGTTTGAATTTCCTATGCATTGAATTTTCTTAATGCACGGTCAACCAAAAGATGCTATAAGTAAAATAAATGAATCCATAAAATTACTCCTTTTCTGACTTTTCTTTGTCCATTGTGAATCAAAACCTGGTCATCTAACCCTTTGCCAGAAGAATCTTCGGCTCGCTACATGCCTGGTCCTTCCACCACACCATCCTGAAAACACCTAAATATGAAGCAATCTGTACTCTCTGATCTTTTCTCTTGACACTATGAATTGATAGTGTCTTCAACTCTTGCTTACCTTCTAGTTGTTTCTGAACACCTCCCTTGTTCATTCCTGTGGCTTAGGACAAGATGATGGAGTTTGCCGCTGAGTGGAAAAGGTTATAAATGAGGTTATATGGAAATAAACCTACAAACAAAATAGGTGAGAGGATTGCTAAGATGGAAGCACAGAGTATTATTCAAAATGCTGATGATCAAACTCAACTGAGAATTCTATAACCTGCCCAATAGGATTGTAAAGGAAATGAAGATGTTTTCCTAATTACCAAGAACAGTGGACTTTAGCATCCACAGTTCACTTTTTAAAAGAAGTTACTAAAGAATGAACATTGACAACAGGGAAAGGAAATCCAGAAATAAGTCATGGGGAAAAATGGTGAGCATAGAAGTTGATAATATGCTAGTAAAATCAATTATTTGGCTGCATGAAAAAGCAATAATGGTCATGTTAATGGAAAACACGAAAATGAAACTTAGTATCACAAAAATAAGAATAGAAAAGGATGCATTAAACGTGTAATTAAAACAGGCCAAAACTTTACTTGTTTGGTAGTGTGCTTAAATACTGTCTTTAAATTTATAGAAACATATATAGGTCAGTTTATATCTTAAAAACTTAGGGAAACAACAGGAAAGGAATTACAATCTATACTTGTCAACCAGTAGAAGAAACAAAAGTTAGGAGAGGGAAAGTTGGTTGGGAGGGGAGGCACACAAAAAGCAACCTAGTTTTAAAATAAAGTCCAAATGTATAAGTTATTAAGATATATTTAAGTAAATTTATTTAAAAAGAGAGAATTAGGAATATATGTTTAAAAGTTAGCTTTATTTGGCTTATAATAGATACATTTAAAAAAAAAGCAGAGAAAGAGAGAGACAGATTTAAAGAGAGAGAGAGATTAAAAATAAAGAAGTACCAAAAGATACATCAAGGTACTATTAGTCAAAAGAAGACATCTGGTTTCTGGTTTTGGAATATTAATATCAAACAAATAAAACTGAAGACAAAAATCATTAATAGGCAATAAATTACTAAAAAGGTGAACCAAAATATTTAAAAATACAAATAATGGACTTAGTATGTAGTAATATGGTTTGAAAATAAATAATATTTAACAATAATCAGATAAAGAAAAAATAAATTCATAATTATAGTAGGAATTTTAATGTATCATAATAAAAATGACAGATTAAGTAATCAAAAAATTAGAAATATTTATAATATAAATACATTATAAATACAATATGAGGTGATATCTGTATTAACTAACTTAATTGTGGTAATCATTTCACAATATTTATGTATATCAAATCATCTCCTTGTATATTTTTAATTCATACAATTTTATTTGTTGACTATACCTCAATAAAGCTGTAAATTTTTTAAAGATTAGAATAGCTATAAAAATGTGATTGCAAAATTAGCCCATTAATTGATAGATAAACACTCTAATCCAAAAAATAGATATAAAACATTCTTCAACAGTATCTAAGATATTTAAAATAATATTCCATTCACTAAGCCATGCCAGACAAGTTAACATACTTCAAATAATCAATATTATGCAGAGTTCTGTAACCCTAAAACAATTAAATTTTAAATTAATAATAAAAATGTAGTATTGAAAAATAAAAACAAATTTCAGAAAAAGGATAACCTTCATGTAACACATGATAGAAAAGACACATTTGAATAAAAATGATTTTATTATTAAAGAAACAATAAAATTACTACATATCAGAACACTTGAAACACAACTAAATTATAATAGAACTGAAAATACATTAAATAAGGATTAGGTTCATAGACAGGGGAGCCATTCAGCCCAGAGATGCCTGGAGGCTATAAAAGAGTCTGTGATGGAGTTGATTAACCCCTAAGTCCCCCAGCATCTTTTACATTTTGGTAAAAAGTACAGAGATTCCCAAGGTGAGCTCCTCTCAAGGGCCTGACCCCGATATGGGTGTGTTCCTGCTGCTTTGCTATTCTGGGAAAAAAACCAAAACTTCATAGACACCACCTGGCCTCACATGACCGGCCCTGTGGACAATGGACAATTCAGAGGCACAGAAGGATGAAAGGGAATGGAAAAGCTCATTTTCTGAAAATCCAGGCTGGCTTTGAAAGAAGGAGTCATCACCAGTCAGGGCAGTGGAGTGTGGAAGAAAGGTGCTGGCTATTGTGGGAGCTGTGGACTGGAAGCTCTCTGGGATGGTGGAGGCCAGGGAAGAACCAGGGTACAGTGGCAGAGGAAAGGTGCATTTGCTACTGCAGAGACCCTATGAATTCCCACACAAGGGAGTTGCTCAGGGTTTCTTGAACAGAATCTCTTAATGTAAGGACTTGTTCTTTTTAAAAGAAGTCAAACTAATTATAAGAGCTGCTTCTCTTATCTTCCCCCCCCCTTTATCTATTGAATTTGCAATTCTGCTACATGCAAGTTTTTTGAAAGCACAATGTTGAACAGATATCTCTGAGAAATAAAGGAGAAAAGAAATGACATAAATCTTAATAAGTAACTTACATTAAATTAAATAAGTAAAATAGATAAAATGAGAAATATGAAAGAAAAGAATGTAATGTATAATGAAAAATAAAAATTCCACATTAATATTTCTTATTTCTAGCAAAAAGTAGACTAGTCTAAGAAAAAAGTAAGAAGTAATAATGATATCAAATTAGAATAAAAATATATTTAAAAGATATTTTTAAACATAAAATAATACATCTTAAAACTTAGCTGGATTTTATAATTTCCATAAAAATATAAAACACTATAACTGCTACATAATGAAGAGAAAGCTAGGCCAGTGTTCCTTAAGTGAATTGAGTAAGTAATGAGCCTACTGCTCCCAAAATATAATCTCTGTGATTTAAAAAAATATCAGAAAATAGAAAACAGAAACAACCTCTTTCCTTCTAATTTTATGAAACTGGTAAAATTTGATAGTTAAATAAGACAAGAAGGACACCAGAAATACTATTTATAATTGTAGGAAAAAATGAGAGTAAGTAGGAATAAGCTTATCAAATATTTACAAAGCTTTTGTAGACATAATTACAAAATATTATAGGGCATGTTACTAGATTATGAGTCAATATCATAATGATATCAATCCTCACTAAAGCAGTCTACAAATTAGATACAATTCCCCATAGAATTTATCATATGATTTTATAGATTGATCTAAAATTAATATTCAAAAATAAAGGGGTAAGAATAGCCAGGACAATTTTGAGAGACTTTTTAAGAAGTGGGAGATGCACTAACGTGATATTAATATAGTAAAAATCTATTAAAGGAGTGTAGAATTGACACAAGGATTAAAATGGATGAATGAAATAGAACTGAAGTTTGGAAAAGATTTAAGTAATCAGATAAACTCATACCCTGCTTATGAATATTCAAATATTTGCAAATACCTTGCGGAGTACGAGAAGAATCTATAGAAATTGAGGGTGTGCATATTGAATGAATCACAAATTCTAGTTTGGTTGTAGAGCCAGATGTTCTAGAACTTATGCGCTAGGAGGCACGCAAAAAGACCAATTAGCATTTTTAATAATATCAACAAATTTTATTCCTCCAAAATGTTCATCTGTAGTAGAATGAATACCTTGTGATATATTCATAAATATTGCATAGCCTTTATAATGGAGTTTACGTAGTTGTTAGCATAAGTATTGAATGCATAATATAGAGTAAAAGAATTAAGTTGCAAAAAAAATCATAGTATTTCCATATATATTTAATAAAATATAGCACCATATATTTTTGTGGAAGTATACATTCAAAGTTGAAATATAAAAATATGGAAGTGAAGAAAAAGCACAAATGTTTCAGCACTGAACAGCCACAGTTTGCATAATTATCTTGTATGGGGATATCAAGAGAGATTCTATTATCTTCTTCTTTGACTCAAGGCTACACCAAATGTCAGGCCCTTTGTCACTTCTATGACCATTTAAAAAAAAAGAATTTCCATTTATTTATGCTGTCTTGTAAAAATATGTGGTATACAACATTATTTCATATTTTCATCTCAGTCTAGACAATTCAGACCTCTTCAAATATAAAGCTCCTAACTTCTTTCACTACTTCCAACTTCTATACCCCTAAA
Source organism: Propithecus coquereli (assembly GCF_000956105.1). Classification (NCBI taxonomy): domain Eukaryota; kingdom Metazoa; phylum Chordata; class Mammalia; order Primates; family Indriidae; genus Propithecus; species Propithecus coquereli. The sequence goes on along the minus strand of NW_012149108.1, from coordinate 3,844,815 downwards.
ACTAATGCATCTAGAAATCAGGAGTGGATATAGGTTGAATTCTACTTCTCTAATGGAGTTATAGTTCCATTGGTATATTTCAATCAATGCTTTCAAAATGTTTTATAAAAAAATCAAACAACCCCATCAACAAATGGGCAAAGGAAATGAACAGAAACTTTTCAAAAGAAGACAGAATAATGGCCAGCAAACATATAAAAAAATGCTCAACATCTCTAATCA
>NW_012149108.1:3841101-3842935 GCF_000956105.1 Propithecus coquereli | reverse complement strand
ACCACAATTATTCATTTAAAGACCACTTATTGTATTTCAAAGAAAATTTAAGAATCTCCCAGAAGCTCTGTAATAAGAAAATACATTCTTTGTTTCCATAGAAATGCATTTTTACATGTTGTTTTCCTGGTTCACTGTATGTGCTGCACAAGATTTCAGAATGACATTTGGTGTTGTATGGTTGAAATATACACCCACAAAGCAGAACAAATGTAAAATGCTGCCCTCTGTTGAAAAATACTTAACACACAAATCAGTTATTGAAAGGTAGATTAAAATATTATACCTACATCAATATGAGATGGTTTGAAGAGCTAAATATATTGATAAGCTTTGTGAAGAAATTATAACTCTTTTAGATTTAAATCAAAAAGAGCAACATCAAAAAGAAATATGATAAATATAAATAGTTAAAAAGCTAAAAACTACATTAAAAAATACTAGAGCTAAAATAGAGTATAAAACAACCTATATGGAAGAATATAACCTCCACATATGATAGATAAATGGATAATTTCTATAATTTTAATCAGCTTATATAAAGCATCAAGCTGCCAAAAAATTGGAAAATATTTTTTTCCAGAAGGGCATAGAAATTGTAATATATCCCTGACAAAATGTTAACATTCTGTAGCAATTTTAGAGTTGAAATATACTCCTAAAAATGTTTACAGTCAATGCCGGGGAGATAGTTATGAAACTGTACAATCTTTTAGGTCTGAGCTTTATTAATTGGCATAAACCTATTGTAACTTAATACGGCAACAAACCATAAGGGCCCATGTTTCTGCCCAAGATCTAGTAATCCCGTTTCTTGATATTTGATTAAAAGAAATAATTCAAGAGCTCTAGGTAACAACGAATATATCATTTATAACTTCAAAATACATAAATTAAAACATATATAATCCTCAAAATATTATTTAATATTGTGGTATATCAGGATGATGAAGTGGTATAAATTGATACATATTGTGCTAGGGCAAATAATGGCCTGCTAAAGATGTCCACATCCTAATCAGTGAAACATATGAATATTATTTTACATGGCAAGAGGGATTTTGCATATGTAAATCAGGTCACAGACCTTAAATAAGATTGGGAGATCATCTTGCGTTATCTGCATGGGCCCAATCTAATCACATAAGCCTTCCAAATCAGATAACTTTGTCCAGCTTCAGCTTCAGTGAAAGAGATGCAGCAGCAGCAGGAGCACAAGATATGAGACAGAAGAGGAAATCATAGATTCTAAATGTGGGAAGGATTTGATATGACATTGCTAGTTCTGAGATATACAAAGCTCCATGTAAGAATGAGAGAGGTTTCTAGGAACTAAGGATTCCCCTGCCCTCACTGACAGTCAGCAAGGACATGCAGGACTCAGTTCTACCACCAAAATTCAGCCAATTATAAGAACAAGTTTGGAAGTGGATTCTTCTGCCAAGTCTCTGCCATCACCTTGGTTTCAACCCCATGAGACTCTGGGATGAAGAACCAACCCAGCCAGCCCTGTACTTCTGCTCTATGGAACTAGGAGATAGTAAATTTGTGTGGTTTGAAGCCCTAAGTTTGTGGTAATTTGTTATGGAAATAATAGAAAATTAATATATGTATCAAGACGGTATAGAAAAATGTGAAATATTCATGCCAATATGGTTAGTGAAAGAGCAGAATACTAATATACACACACTCTCACATACAAAGAAAAAAAATACACAAAGCCATACACATATTTTATAACTAGATAAAATATAGAAAAACATCTAGGGAAAGAATAATAATATGTTTAGATCTAGAACTAGGAGTATTTAAAATTATTATTTGCAATTATTAA
>NW_012149108.1:3840601-3841051 GCF_000956105.1 Propithecus coquereli | reverse complement strand
GGAAGGGCATGCCTTTAACCCTCTCTTGGATGAGGCAAGACATAAAGTGTAACCATAATGTTCATACCCACATAATACTCTGAAATAAAAAAAAAAAAGTCAATGGCCAATGTACCCATAATATTAATATTTAAGAATAAAAAGTTAAAAAAAATCTGGAAAATGAAAATTAACTTATAGTGTTAGAAAGCTGAATAGCAATTACCTGGTGACAGAGATGGCAGGAGAGAGGAAAATTTGGGGGCAATAAAAATGTTTGTTATCTTGTGATGATGGGTTTTATGGAGTTATACATGTCAAACGTATCAAATTGTACACTTTAAATATTTGCAGTTTATTGTATGTCAGTTATACCTTGATAAAATTGTGAAAAAAATTTAAAAAAAAACAAAAACATCACATTAAGAACCACAAAATCCCCAAAAGAAAAAGGCACATTGTTTACTGAAA
>NW_012149108.1:3827492-3837935 GCF_000956105.1 Propithecus coquereli | reverse complement strand
AGATAATAAAATATAGAAATAAAGGTTTTTTCCTAAACAAATACCTTGGATGAAAATATGTCTTATCTTTCTAAGACTATATGCCTTCCTGTTGAGGAGTGAGGGGCAGCTACACACAGGTATGGGTAAACTAACTTTTTTATGGCCAGCATTCCAAACTGCCAAACTCTCCACAGCTGGTGCTGTGTGATTTCTAACACAAGTTTAGCCTCGATTCCAGTTTTATGACCAGCAGGTCATTCTGTCCTTGCAGGAGATTATTTGGAACTAGTCTAGCCTGGAGAATAGTCTTTTCTGATCTTTTTTCTCAATTTTAGTTATTAGACTTAGGATGTGCTCCTTGAGAAATACCATTTTTGAAGCCAGATCAAAAAAAAAAAAATAAGCTGTCTTTTTTCACATTATATCCATGTTCCAATGTCTGAATTCCCACTCTCTCTCTGAATAGGCAATTAGGTGGGCATACTGAAGTACTGACCAGTCATAGATAAGAGGAGTTCAAGACAGAGAAACTCTGCTATGGCAGTTACATGAACTGAGATTATCCAAACCAGGGAAAGCCAATGACAAGTCCAGAGTCCTTGAAGGGGACTTGAGTTGAGGGATTAACACAAAGTAATATAAAAAGGATAGAGACAACCCAAGTGCCCATAAATACATGAGTGGATTAAATAAATGTGGTACATGTATACCATGGAGTTCTACTCAGCCACAAAAAACAATGGTGATCCAGCACTGCTTGTATTATCTTGGATAGAGCTGGAACACATTCTCCTAAGTGAAGTATCACAAGAATGGAAAAACAAGCACCACATGTACTCACCATCAAATTGGTATTAACTGATCAACACTTATGTGCACATATGGTAGTGACATTCATTGGGTGCCAGCAAGTGGGAGGGGAGAGGGGGGATGGGCATATTCACACCTAATGGGTACGGTGAGCAGCATCTGGGGGATGGGCATGCTTGAAGCTTTGACTTGGGTGGGGCAAAGGCAATATATGCAACCTAAACATTTGTACCCCTGTAATATGCTGAAATAAAAAAATAAAAATAAAAACACAATAAAAAGGTAGAGAAATTAAATACAGAAGCAGATCTGAAACAAGTTAAGTAGGTACAGGATGATATCCATAAACACTAGATTTTGGAATCTTATAATAATGGGCTTGTAGGCACACTGTATGAGGTCAAACTACACGTGAAGTTAAGCATTTGTGTGAATAACCTGCCAGACACTCCAGAGTCTTCTGTCCTGTAGCCATGCTTTGTTTTCATCTGTCATTTGAGACCATGGAGTTCTATTCTCTATTGTGGTCCCATGGCCAAACATTGGTGCCTCTTGAGATCTCCTATGTGTAGCATAGCCCCTTGTGCCCTGGCTAGCTGCAAATTAATGCCAGAAAATTGTACTTGAATCAAAGCAAACAGAAGGCAGTAGGAATGCTTGAGTAGTCTTCACCATGCTGCCAGCCTCTCCTCTGATCTATGACTGTGTCATGTATTTCCAACTCTTTGTCATTTTCACCATTACAACACACGACTCTCATCTTTCTTTTCTTCTCTGAATCTGTCAAACTTTAAGAGTAAATGCCTCAGAAATCAGGGCAAAAAAATGATATAAAAAAGCAAAGGAATTTCCTTGGGGGACAGAGAGAGAAACCCATCTTTTCTGTATGTGATGGGCTTGAAGAGGGCTGTCAGGAGGGAACTGACTGAAGAAAGGCTGCCCAGGGCACTCATGTGTCCCTTTATGATCAGCGAATGAATCAGAAGTTGGCAACAGTTTTTGATGGAATGATTTTGTCAGAGACAGAAAGTGCACAATTTCTGAGTACTTAAACATTTTTAAAAAAGGAGAATAATGCAGAAACTTCTGAGATTATGAAGAATTAAAGATTATTAAGAATTATTATCTTAGTCCAAACTACTACCATTTCATTTTTTGTCCAAAAGAAATAACAGATTTCTGGCTGGTTAATCTACTTTCACTTCTGCCCCCTCCAATTTGTTTTACATAGTAGCCAACTTAATCTATTAAAATGTAAATCCAGATGATACCATTCCCCTAAAAGACCCTAGGTGCATTTAGAAAAAATAAAACTAAAACTGTTTACCATGACATGCAGGATTCTATATGTTGTGGCCCAGGGTAACAAACACTGCAGCCTGATTTCCTATTATTCCCCTTTTAACCATTAAGATCTAGGCAAATGTATCTCATTCATCTCACCTCCTCCATAGTCTGTAATAATGTCACAGTTTAAATAGTATCTGAATTTATTTATGCATTCATTAATTTATAATTTATGTATTGTTTGCTTTTGTCTCACCACTTTATCCTTTCCCATTTATCAATTTCAAGTTAAACTCCCTGAGAACAAGACATTCTACCCCACACACCTGAAGCCTGAAGCATAGATGATGCTGAACAAATATTTGTTGATTGAAGGAATAAACTAAGAGAATGTGAGAACTAGAAAAGCCTCAAAGATCATTCAGATGCAGTGAAATAACCATGAACTATGGACTGCAAAGACCTGGACCATAACCCCAGTTTTGCATCAGCTATATATAATTTTATATGCTTCCTTTTCCACAGTTGTAAAATGAAAATAATATTCTTATACTCAAAATTATAATATAGTAAAGATGAATAATAAAGGTAAATTCATGGCAACTAATACTGGCTTTTTTTAAATGTATGGTTGTAGAGGGAAATCTGAGGTAGTGTTCTATATAAATAGATGTTTTCAAATATTTGCATGTAAACTTACTGTCATAACTTAAATTTTTATGATTTGTGTGGATATATCTATTTAATAATCTGCATCTATCTGGTTAGGGCATGGCTGGTTCAAAATAGGCATAATGAGTACTTTTTTATAAGTTCTATTTAAAGTCTAGTTCAAGATCTACATAAGTGTTTATATTCATTTAGATGTAGAACATATAAACACTATAATATATCCTTTAAGATTACAGGGACCAATTGGCCTCAGAAAGAGGGAATCCTATGGGGTTTTTTTGTTTTTGTTTTTTTTTTACTTTTAAAGTTAACTAACTTTTTAATGACTTTGTTGTGTCTGCTTTTTGTTGAAAAACATTTGAATATTTGGTTGCAGCATGGAGGTCTGCAATTTCAGCTGATCCTGTAGATGAATATCAGTCATTTGTGACCTTACGGGCATCTTGATTTGGGTTAGGTAAGAGAATATAGATCCACAGCAATAAGTGGTTAAAACAAAGAAAGCATTTTTTGGGCATGTTGCCAAAGGCATGTATTCTACTTCACTTTTTTCATATTTCAATTGGATCTTTCTTAGCATCAAACAATGACTTTAAAAAGTCATCTACTGAGAGCTCAATCAATTCCATCTGTAGTTCTTCAGGTGCCTTGGTGATATCAACTAGGTGAGGCTGAAATGCTAATTTGAGGGTGATGTCATGATTCTCAAAGTCAATGAAACTTTCATTGTATTCTCCAATTAACAGGTCTATAACAGCTGCATATTCTTCAAATGAACCACATACATCATCTTGCTCATCAATGACCTTTGCTAATTGGGGAAAATGTCCATCCAAAATTTCCTTTTGAGGAAGAAGTATTTTGAAGAAAGATAGCTTTTCTTGAAATGCTTGGATTCTTTTTTTTTTTTTTTTGCCACATACATATATAGACTTAGTTTAACTTGCAAAGAAATATACAAGTTGTTTTGATTTGACATGATATCACACAGAAATGCTGCATTCCTATAGAAATCTTCTTTCAACAATTCACGTTGCTGACTCTGTTCTTCATAAAATTTAACGATCTATTCTCACAGAGATAAAATTTTGGCTGACATTTGTCCCTGCAATAGCCAACACACTTTAGAATGATATGGCAAATCCACACTAAATACCTCATCCTTCAACTTTAGCATGTTACAAAACTGACAATGGTGTATTGCATTTGCATGAATATAGTTAACAATGCTTACAATGTGTTGCAAAGTGTCACTTAAAATAGTAGCTGTAGCACAGAGATTTTGCCGATGCAATATACAATGAAAAGAAATGAGAACATTTGGATCTGTTAATACTTTTTTTTATCTGTGCAATAAATTCTTCATGTTTTCCTGTCATGGAAGGTGCACGATCTGTACATACTGGGGATCCTATGATATTGAACAAGAGCCACAGTAGAAACCCTGGGAAATACCAACAATTGCTTAGCTGATTCCTTATGTTAATATCATAACATAATAAATAATTTTAGTAGTTTTCCAACATCTTAATGAGTACAGTCATCCCTTGGTGTCCATGGGGGATGGGTTCTAAGACCCCTGATACCAAAATATGTGAATGCTCCAGTTCCTTATATAAAATGGTGTGGAATTTGCATATAAGCTATGCACATCCTCTTGTATATTACACTTTAAATCATTCTAGATTACTTATAATGCTTAATACAATGTAAATACTATGTTAATTATTGCTATATTGCATTTTTATTTGTATTATTTTGATTATTGTATTTTTATTTTTTATTTTTCAAATATATTTGATCTGCTATTGGTGGATCTGCTGATATGGAAGCCAAGGATATCCAAAGTCCACTGCAGTTGTTTTTCCTGAGCATAGAGATGAATATTTTGGATTTTGCTAAGATCTATCTGAAGCCCATTTGGGGATGGTCCCTATGGTGCTTCAGAGAACATTAGAACAGAAGAAAAAGAGTGTTGTTTTGATACTTGTTTTGGCTAAGATTTTTAATATGTAAAATGAAAATAATAATAGCCGTTCTACCTCCTTTTTGCGGGGATAACATGCGATAATACCTGAGACATCATTGTAAACTAAAAGAGGATTTGTTTTTCTGTTTGTTTGTTTTTCACCAAAAACTGTAAGAAACTAGGACACCATAATTGCTGATTTTGGTACCTGTATCATTGGAAGTAGTGCTAATGGGATGGGGTATTCACCCACATGTTAGAATTGCACACTGCACAGCTTTGGAGTCTGAATGAGTTTAGTGCTTTAACTGTAATACGGGCCTCAACAAAGTAGTACTCAGATGATGCCTAGCAACAGAGTAACAGTACAACCTTAAAGATGAGAAATCCACCAAGAACTCCCAGAAACACTGGGATTCTGAAAAGGCTAAGACTCTGCATGCGTAAGTAGGAAAAGAGCCAATGGGATTTTGATTATTGTTAATTATATTCCTTTTGTATTTTTCCTTGTTATTTTTTGTTGATTTCCCCAAGGTCTTTTCTCCCACAGCTACAGCTATTTAACTCATCCAAAAATCTTTGAGAACCAAGAATGATGCTAGCTACTTTCTTACCTTCCTATATTTAAATTCTAACCAATGATACAATAAGAAAAGCTACCTAAGTCAAATATCACATCTTCAGTAATTAACAAATGCTCACTTGACTCATAAGAACACAAATTCCTAGAAATGGATTTGTTTGGAGATTGGACAGTGACTGGTTATCCAAGTGCATAATTAGCTGAGATGAAGCAAGCCTTACAAGGACCTGTACCAATGTGGTCATCCAGGCTGGAGAGCTATCAAGAGAGGAAATGTACTATAACGAGATATAATAAACATACTGTAGTTGCCATTGTGTGCAATATGGTCCACATGCTGAACTTCACATTACTCATATGTCAGAAAGGGAAAAGTTCTAAATCAGCAACTCTAAAAGAGGTTCTTTGGAAAATTGTGCCCTAAGAAATGCTATGCAGATAAGGGTATTTTAATAATTTCCATAACAAATTCTATAATCTCACCAGCTTGGAAAGTCACACATTCCATTAGCAAAAGAAAAACTCTGAGATAGTCTACAGTGAACTATGAAATAAAGTAATCAAGAAAAATTACATGAAAAGAATTGCCATTGAAGATTAGAGGTAATGACAAGGTTGTCTGTCCCAATGAACTATGAGTCTGGGAGAGAACACAAATGCTAATCTGATTTCAAAGATTGACAATAACAACTGAGACTCAGTTTAAGATTTCTTTCTTCTTGATTTAAATCATTGACCGAGCAAACCAACAGGGCAGGTTTTCCATGAGTCAGGATCATTCAAAGCTGAGAGAGACTCAGTGTTTTAGTCCCTAATATATGAAAAAATCAGGAGAGAAAGTAGGATTAAAAAGTTTTTGATATATTTAAAATATATAGCAATTTAATCCTTTTAGCACACACAGAAATCTCATTTGAAATAAAAATGTCAAAAGTCTAAAAAAAAAAGAAAAATTCCAAATTGTATTTCTTTGTTTAACCTATTTAGGTTAAGTGATTGCCTAGCCTATTTATTTATTTATTTTCAATTTTTTTTTAAATTTCAGCATATTGTGGGGGTACAAATGTTTAGGTTACATATATTGCCCTTGCCCCACCGGAGTCAGAGCTTCAAGCATGTCCATCCCCCAGACAGTGTGTACTGCACCCATTAGGTGTGAATATATCCATCCCCCTTCCCCCCACCTTCTGCCCGACATCTGGCTAATGTTATTACTATATATGCACTTAAATGTTGATCACTTGATACCAATTTGATGGTGAGTACATGTGGTGCTTGTTTTTCCATTCTTGTGATACTTAGTAGAATGGGTTCCAGCTCTATCCAGGATAATACAAGAGGTGCTTTATCACCATTGTATTTTGTGGCTGAATAGAATTCCATGGTATACATATACCATATTTTATTAATCTACTCACGTATTGAAGGGTACTTGGGTTGTTTCTACATCTTTGCAATTGTGAATTGTGAATTGTGCTGCTATAAACATTGTGAAAATATTCGCACGTTACACATCCAATAAAGGGTTGATAATGAGAATCTATATTGAACTCAGAAAAATCAGCAATAAAAAATAAAACAACCCTATTGAAAAGTGGGTAAAGGATATGAACAGAAACTTTTCAAAAGAAGATAGACTAATGGCTAACAAACATATGAGAAAATGCTCAACATCTCTAATCATCAAGGAAATGCAAATCGAAACCACAATGAGATATCACTTATCTCCAGTGAGAATGGCCTGTATCAAAAAGTCCCCAAACAATAAATGTTGGCATGGATGCAGAAAGATAGGAACACTCATACAATGCTGGTGGGATTGCAAACTAGTATAACCTCTGTGGAAAACAATATGGAGATATGTCAAAGAGCTACAAGTAGAACTACCATTTGATCCAGCAATTCCATTACGGGGCATCTACCCAAGAGAACAAAAAACATTCTATAAAAAAGACATCTGCCTAGTCTATTTAAACTGTGTCTTTTTTAATATTCCTTGAATCCAATGTTCTGACAAGCACACTTTATGAAACTTTACATTAGTAGTCCCACTTCACATTAAATTATTATTTAATCAACACTTACCAATATATGTTTTCAATGATTGGTTGGTTATCTTTCAAAATTGAGAAGCTCATCTTTTCTATGAAGGTTCTGCTGACATTTTGGTAAGTAGGGTGTCCCTCCTCTGCACTCCTACTATACCTGCTATAATATTTGACTATACCTCCTATAATCATTGTGACATTTATTTGTATTTATTAATGATTATAGCCTTTTATTCTGTCTTTATTTCCTCAATTTTAAGTATTGGTCTGACTTAAAATAAGCAATTAATTTTTTTTACTTTATCAATGAGATGTGTGTGTGTGTGTGTGTGTGTGTGTGTGTGTGTAAGGAATATGAGATAGGGAGAGTGGGTTGAAATTTGAATACAGTACATTTGTTACAGTAAAACAATTAAGAATGCAAACCCTGGAAATATACCATCTGCTTTAATCCCCAACTCTACCTGTTATGAGTTGTGAAAGTTGAGCTGATAACTTCTTTGTACCTCAGTTTCCATATCTAAAAACTAGGGATGGTAATAACCAACATCTGCTGGTTATTTACTGTGTGCTATTCTAAGCGCTTACGGCATATTGACTCATTTAATCACTATAACTCTATGAAGTAAGTACAATTGGCATCTCTTTTCTTACATTTTTGTGAGGATTGCATAAGTTAATAGGCCCAAAAATATACTTGAAACACTATGTGACACATGGTAAGCATGCATTAGATGTTAGTTATTATTTCTTAAACTACATATATATCAAATTATATTCCTGGAAATGAAGGTGCAAAGAATAAATAATCCCTATCTTAAAAGTACACAAGGTAGAACTGCACTCAAAATGAGGGGAAAAAATAAAATCTTACTACAGAAAGTAAATTTAGAACATAATGTAGATATTAACCTGAATATCAAATAGACAGCAAAATTCACTACATTAAAAGTCCTAATAACCATGGGAGGAGAATGGAATGTATAAGCTGTTGCCAAGAAAGCAAACTCTAAACCCTAGACTTCAAAATAATTTGAACAGGAATTTCTGCCCAAGTCTTCCATCTTATAAAGGTCATAGCAGCCTCCCCTAGACATGCCTTCCTCAGTTTTTAAAGAACACACTGGTTGATTGTGTCTAAAAAATGCTAGACTCTTTAGGTGTCACCAGGTAGAAGACGGAGTATGCAACCAGGTGAACCATAGTCTTTTCCTCTGAGACACAGGTCCCTTGGTGAGATTGATTTGTGCACGTATGACTGTAAAACAAAACATAATTCAGCAAATCCTGTCATAATTCTTCAGTGGTTGTTATTCTATTTATTGAGAGCATATAATAGAACGAGAGCTGAGCTTTTCTGTATGTGGGAAACCAAAGAACCATAATAATTAGGATCCTATATCATGTGCTGGATATATACCATACGCTATCACATTTCACCCTCTCAACAATCAGGCAATGTTGGTTTTATATTCCCAGTGTTAAGACAGTAGTTCTAGGAAACTGAGATTGAGAAAGTTAGACAAAGTGATAAACTACAAAACAGGCCTAAAGTGAAGAACTATGGATTCCAGTATCCATACTCATTCTATACATCACACTACCTACCTGTGACTTTACTGAGTAGGAAGACAAGTCCACGTGAAAGAATTGGAGGAACGTGAACTGTATGGATCAAGGTCTGTTTCCTACTCTGTGTGCTTAAGCTGTTTTAAAATTTATAATACATTTCAATTACTTTTTCTCTCCTAGAAAGTGGGGATTAGGAAATTTTTTTTTTTTTTTTTTTGTAAACTTCCTTTAACTTTGCCTGTGCAGGTGGAGGCAGAGAGGGACACGAGCTCTGGAGTCAGCTGAAGCCCAGCTCTTCCATGCTTTCATGCTCAATTTCAGCTGGCTATTTTTCCTTCTAAAAATCAGTTTCCCATCCATAAAGGGAAACAATACAAAGAGTTATAAACATACATCTTAATAGTTTATAAAATTAAATTACCCAGTATTATTTTTATTATTGCCATTATTTTGCAGTTAGTATTACAGAGTAATTAGATACTAATACATGTTTTCAGCCCCTTTGGCCCACATGAGGCAAGGAAATCAGACTGGTCTTCGAAATATCTCACTAGTCCTAGCATTAGGATAATGCTTTTTCCTAATCCTTGGTTAAGTCTAACTTAAGTCTTCCCTCCGAAAGAACTATGTGCCTCCCATTTGTACCAATTCCACCCATGCTTAAAAGCTTGAAAAATAAGCTTCTACCTCTACGTCACACACACACACACACACACACACACACACATACAGTTTTTTCCAGGTAGCTCTCTGACTACCGAAGCCCATGCTCATTTATCCTTCCTTTAAATGCTAGTTACTTACATGGCATTATCCAAGGGAGATACATTTACATTTTTATCATTCCACCTGTCTTTGTTCTATTCCCCCAGTCCAGGTCAAAGCACCTCGAAGACAAAGAGCATTTCTCAAGCCTCCATAATGTTTCCCACAGGGCTTAGCCAGGTACAGGGGGAGGCCTGCACACGTGTCATGGCTTATCGATTCATTGTGATGATAGGTTAAACACTAATATAATCTGAATTCTTCTCCCAGTTTGAATTTATCAAAAGGGCTAACACTTCCAGATTCTAGGAGCTGTATGAACTCAAAGTATTTCTATGTGTAACTGTGTATCTGTTTCATCTGCTAACAGCCTTAGAATACATTTTTAAGTTTCCCAGTGTGAAGAAAAGGGATTTTTGTTTAATTAATGAAGCTTTTCTCAGGTCCAGATTTTAGTATTTTAATGCACTTTCAGCTGTTAGAAAGATACTATTAAAATGTCTTAGCTATTGACTAATGCTTAATTATTCCCTTTCTGGAGTAAATCACATTTTTAATGTAGATCAATCCTTGGCTTTCTTAACAGGAAGTCCTTTATCTTAGTAATGTATCAGTGGTTTGTGTTTGTTTTCCATTTTTCCTTGTCTTATTTTAAATGGAAAGTTTGTAATGAGTTCTACTTATGGAAATACATTAGGTAAGCTTGTGCTTAACTAGTGTGTTGGGGACAAATGGGCTATGTGGTTAACCAAATG
>NW_012149108.1:3825640-3827237 GCF_000956105.1 Propithecus coquereli | reverse complement strand
AAAGTTGAAATGGTTTTGGGGAAAATAAAGATACAATAATAACCCAAACTAAATATTATCAAGATTATTTATCTTCAAATAGTCTGTGTCAAGGATTTTTTAAATATGCATTTAGACCATAAAGAAAAAGGAAAATTTTGGATCTAGTTTAGAACGTGTCTAACAATTTGTAATGCAGATGACAACAACGTTGCTTTCAGTGGTGTGCTGAAGCCAGCCGTGTGTATCTCTTCCCAGATTCAAACTCCTTGATATCTCGTTGGTAGCTTGAAATGAGCCATGGTAGAGCATTTATGCCATGCTGTAAATCAGCACTTTTTGCCTACAAAGATCCAGGTGCAGAAATACAATAGAATACAAGATTAACATGTCTCCGGTTCATGAAGCTTACCTTCTAATGGAGGAACTAGGCCTTAACTAAGTCATCCACATAAAATATGTCACTAATTTATGATAAGATATATGAAGGAAAAGCATATAGTACAATTCAAAATGATTACAGGGTTGATTTACTATTTTCAATTATTGTTATTATTGTAGGTTTAGTTTGGGGAAATGGTATCATGACAGACTAGTATGAAGAAGTGGGGTTAACACTTAGACTGCAGTGATGAGCAAGAGCTGGTTTGATGAGCCTTGGGATAGGGGAGATTTCCTGCCAGAAGGAAGGGCCTATGTGAAGATGCTGGAGCAGGAAAGAACATTGAGCCTCTAAGGAACTGAAAGAAAACCAAGACAAAAGAAAAGGGGTAATTATGAGGTAATACTAGAGACATAAGGGAAGACCAAATTGAGCAGCGTAGTTGTGGCTATCATTTTTATTTATTTTAATGTTATACAATGGAAATTATTGCAGAGCTTTTAAGTGGGATATTGAGAAAATGACTCTGGCATTTTAAAGAGATGACTCTAGTTGCTGGGGCAAGAGAAGTGGCAGGACACCAAGTTCAGAAGATACGATAATAACACCAATAATTCAAGAAGGAGACGATAATGTAAAGTTGGCGGTAATTCTACAAAAGATGGAATGTTTGTAAGACATATTTTAGGAGTTGAATTGACCACAAGCAGTGCTCAATTAGATAGCAGAGATGAAGTAAAGGATCAAAGATGACCCTTAGGTTTCTGACTTGAAAACTTGGCTAAATAACATGAGGTACTATTTACTGAGCTAGGGAAGAGTGAAAGATTAACAGATTTAGAAGGATACATAAAAATGGCTTTATTATGATTATGTTGACTGTGGCACACCTATGACACATGCTTAAGTAGGCAGGTGGACACACAGGTATACCCATTTGAGTTCAAGAGATAGTTTCTTGTTTTAAGAGGTATACATTTGAGACTCAATGGTATATATATTGTACTTGCAGCTACGCAAATGCATATAATTATCCAGTGAAAGTGTATAGTGATAGAGGAGAAGAACTTCCAGTACTGATATCTCAGAAAATTCAACACGCACAGGACAGAAAATACACAGAGAAAATGTTTTTGGGCTGAAGGCATGCTCAGTGGTCAAGAGATGCTTAGTGGTTAAATGAGATGATCTAAGTGATTTGTTCAAACTAAAAAGTTAAGAAAGGGTAGAATCAAT
>NW_012149108.1:3810570-3811955 GCF_000956105.1 Propithecus coquereli | reverse complement strand
AACTCATACATCTAGATTTTGAACATCCAAGACAGCTATTAAATAATTTTACAAATAGAATGACTACCAGGACTTATGTGCCTCTGTAAAGAAGAACATAAAGACTTCTATGAAGAATTATTTTGAAGAAACAAAGAAAAATGACAACAACAGTAACAACAAATAACTGTATCTGATCAAGGTTCTAGTTCATATCCAACTATTGATTTACAGGAGACAGAAAGAACAGGGAGAGATGTTAAACTACACCACAGCGGCATAAGCAACATAATCTACAGTTGTGCTGTCCAGAGTAGTAGCCACTAGTAGCTACTAGTCTTTAAATAGCTACTAGCTATTTAAATTTAAACTTAACATTAACAAAAATGCTGAATTCTGTTCCTTGGCCACACTATCACATTCCTTTTAAGCACTCGATAGCCACATGTAGCTGGTGGCTTCTGTATCGAATAGCTGAGAACATTTCTATCATTGCAGAAAGTTATATTGGACAGTGCTGACTAAAATTGTGCAAATCATTTCAAGACAAACAACCAATTTCTGCAACAATGAAAGAGTGAAGAAAGAGAAAAAGTGAAGAGAGAGATCAGGGACAAGAGCAAGTGAGAGAGAGAAGCAAATTTATAAATACTCTTAAGATACATTAATCAATTTTGATGTGTGAAACTTATTGCGATCCCAATTCAAAAGAAACAAAAATAAGTTATAACATTTATGGGATTATTGGAATTTAAAAAACTGACCAGATATTTCATTACATTATGTAACTACTATTAATACATTTTAGATGTTGTAATGATGTTAAAATAATTTATAACTTTTAATGTTACAAACTATTAATTGATGAAATGATACAGTTTGGATTTGTGTTAATATAGGGGAGTAGATGCTAGGAAAGCCTAAGTGATGCGTACAGGGGGATCATAACACTTTTGTATTATAGTAAACCAAAAAAGAATAAAATACAATGTAATTGGCTCAACATATATAAATTTAACTATATTATGATAAAATGTTGCAATGGAGCTACTGTTTGTATCTCCCCCAAAATTTACATGTAGAAATCCTAATCCCAATGCGATGGTGTTTGGAGGTGGGGCCTTTGATAGGTAATTAGATCATGACAATAGAGCCCTAATGAATGGGATTACTGCCTCTATAAGAAGAGAACAAAGAGCTAGATAGATCATTTTCTGCCACGTTAGGACATGAGAAGTCAGCAATCTGCACCTGAAAGAATGTCCTCACCCAAACTGTACCATACTAGCACCCTGATCTCAGACTTCCAGCCTTTAGGACTGTGAGAAATAGATTTCTGTTGTTTACAAGCAACCCAGGCAATGGAGCTTTGTTATAGAAGCCTGGATTAAGACAAATGTAAACTG
>NW_012149108.1:3809720-3810520 GCF_000956105.1 Propithecus coquereli | reverse complement strand
AAAATATAAATCATAAACTCAACAGCAACTAAGATACATGAAAAGACTAATACAAACAAATGCAGTCAGTTCTACAATGAGGATGGTGTAAAGATAAATTGAACATTATTATATGACATTCACTTGCATAGGAAATCAAAATTAAGCTTCACAATATCACTATGGATGTAGGTGTTTATTATTTTCATATTATAATTGATGGTAATGACATTCAGATAAGTGAAGTAGCTTGGCCAAGGTCACATAACTAATAGGTGACATATAGTAATTTTTTCTCTTACCCCAAGATTTGAGAAAGGGGAACTGTAGAGAAAGATAAGAGATACAGAAAGAAGTAACAAGATGTGAAAATGAATGGAGATATGGACTAATTGGCATAATCTGGAAAAAGTGAATGGTTCTGTGCGACTGGGGAGTGGTGGTTAAAGGTAAGTCAAGAAAGAAAAGACCTAGAAAGATAAGTAAATTGGAAAACTTAAAACCAAATTCTGGCATACATGAAAAAGATGTTCTGGAGGCTCTTCTTTGAGTTATGATTCCATCCGATTAAATATAATCTATTACTTACTTATCTACATCACTGGATTCAGTGCGATATATTTTTTTAGGCCTATCTTATTTCCATGAGGCTATAAGGTTCATAAAAGAAGCAATTGAAATTTACTCAAATAAACATTTTTTTTTTTTTTGGTCACATATCAGGCTCAAAAAACATTTGCTGAAAGAACTAATGGGAAAAAGAATAAATAGCCATACCACTGGCTTTTATACTGCAGGTGGAGGAGTCATGGACCTTTTTC
>NW_012149108.1:3806018-3807865 GCF_000956105.1 Propithecus coquereli | reverse complement strand
GTGTTCTTGGGAATACTTCAGTGTACCACCAGCATTCATGTGCTCAGTTTGAGACCACCAATCTAGACCAATATATCTACTACTTAAACCCCCTCCTACTCATCCTTTACAGATAAGTCAATGGTTACGTTTATGTACAGGATCCTTCCCACAGGACTATTAGTCTCCATGAGAACTGGAGTCTTATCTTATTCACAGCCCCAAGGACAGGAATAATATTAAACTGATATATTGAATAAATTCAATAAACATTGGTTGAATTGAATTAGGATTATAGGGGATTCGCAGCAACCTCAGGTGGAAAAAATTCATATTTCACTAAAAAGAGGTTGGATAATAAAATGCCAAAGCCATATCTTGTGTAGAAATTTATATTAATTTTTTTTTTTAATTTCAAACATTATTTGGTGTTGACTAGAAATGAGTCATTCTCTGTAGCCAGGAAAGAGCCAAAAAAGGAGAGAGGAAAAACAAAACAAACAGCAGATGGCGATTTAGGCCAGCCACCCACTCTCCCTATAGGCCCTTTTGAAATCAACAGATACAGCTTCAATTTTACGTTCTGGGAACAATTCTGCTGTTTTAGGGATGTATCCCTGGCTCAGTGAACCCTTCTAAAAGCCATATTAGAGAAAAACAACAGAGAAAGATAGGATGAGTTAGGGAAATTGGTTCTTGAAATATAATTTAGCCTTCCTTCCATCTCTCCTTTAATTTCCTATATCCATGATCTGCCGTGTTTATCTGGCTTCCTAACTATCCTGTCATCCCATTTGCTGAATCCCACATCTCTTCGGTCTCTTTACTCTTCTTTACTTTAATGACTATGACTTTTCTCCTATTTTAGAGAATTTTACCTCCCATTCCCATAGAGATAACAACTCTTCTGGGATCGTTCTCTCTGAATAGGGTTGATTGGGGCATCTCAAGGCCGCCCTCCACTGAATGCATTCCAGGAAATTAAACTAGTTAACCAAGGAAATGGGGCCATACTAGGGAAGTTAAATGTTTTCTAGTGCATTGTATCATCAACTGAAGGACTTTTCTGAAAAAAACTTCTTGTTGTTGTTTTTTGCCTATGGATGCTTCCTGTAATTTCTTATAATATAGAAGTAAAGTGAAAGCTAAATTCATTGTAATGGTGTCATTACATAAAAAACTGCTGAGTTTTTATGAAGGACTAATCACTAAATCACCTTTATTCTTTTCTTAGATAAATTGATTCTTTCACAAACACCTGTCTCCGTATGTTAATATTTTCATTTTCACTGGCTTCACAGTAAGCAGTTCCATTGTCACAAAATTAATGAGTTCTGATTGGATTCAGGTTTAAATGTTTTCTTCCTTTCATCTTGGATACTCAAGCAACCAAAATGAAACTCTGCTTCTTAGGCAACTGGCAAATATATTTCCTTTTATTGGTCCAAGATAACTGATGTGAGTGATAAATATTACATTTACTGTTTCTTTCCCCTGTGTCTTCACAGCATGACATTACATATAAGAGACATGTATAGACTCCACTAAATGTATTTGGTTTGAGTTTGACTCAAAAATAAATCACTAAATAGCTCTTCTTTGTTGCCCAAGATCCTGCTATGTGCCAAGAGCTTCATGTTATTTTTAATAGTTATGATAATGCTCTAAGCTACATACCATTTTTTCCCATTTTACAGATTTTGCAACAGAGGCTTAGAAAAGTTAAAAACTTGTGCAAAGAAGATCCAATTGCTGGAAAATGACAGAGCTGAGGCTGTGTCTGTCTGCCTTCACAGAAAGAATTCAATCTACTCCTGCAGAAGCACAATCATTCCTCAGTATCCATGGGAAATAGATTCCAAGACTCC
>NW_012149108.1:3792594-3794373 GCF_000956105.1 Propithecus coquereli | reverse complement strand
ATCAGTAATGGATTTGCTTATATATGTATGTGAAAAACATAGAAGGTGTTATCAGTGGAACAATTCTTGCCTGTTGTAGGTTGATTCACATAGTGACTCTATTTAAGCCACTTAACCTTTCTGAGATTTTGTATTCTTATTTGTAAAATGGCAGGAAATGGTATGAGTTAGGCAAGATAATGCTGAATATAATGCTTATCTTCTTTTGCACCTAGTTAATATATAGTTGTTATTCAAAACCCTTTGCAAAGGCTGCCTCCTTGGAGAAACATCTGGATTCCTCTCTGATTAGCGAGTACACACATCTTTCCTCTTTGTATCCTATTTACTGCATTGTCTATATCTATCTAACTGTGAACTGCTTGAGGACAGAGACTGTTCCTTTCATTTCTGAATTTTCAGGACTCAACAGAGTGTTTGACATGTAGTAGATGTTCAATAAATGTTTGGTGAATATATAAGTGAATAGGTATTTTGATGAAAAAAAATTCCATGATTCTGTGGCCTAAGTCCCATGTTTATTTCTGGGTAATTGCAAGACTGTAGATGAAATAGGCAAATTATCCTTGTTTATCCTGTTACCAAATTAGGCACAGTTTCCCATCTTAAAATAATAGTACCTTTCTTTTACAGATGTCTATAGGATAGACACGGATGGGCTCTGAGTAACCAATGAATTAAAACTAAAGCATTAGACATGCATCATCAACAGACCCTGCCCGAACATTTTTAAATGCCTTTTAGAAGTCCTTTACTAGGAGAAATTTTTTAGTGCATTTAAGATTAATGGTTGCTTTCTTGTATTCATGCTCTGTTTGTGGAAACAGATGGAATTTTAAGCATTAGAGCTATAATAAAATTTGTTACTTCCTATGACAAAGTATTCATTATATACTGTCAGAGGAATGCAGAATCTGAAAAGTTGACTTTTAAGTAGTTTTCAGGCATAACTGCTTGATTTACTTATTGAGGTAAAAAGTAATGGTGAGAGCTAATGCAACTGTAAACTACATTTCTATTTGTCTGATAATCCCTTTTATTAGCCATAGAACTGTAGATTTGTGGGGAGGAATATTATTTCAGCCATAAGAGGGATTCTTCTTTATTAAATGCATGTTTTCAAAGAGGAGGGATTATTTACTTTAGACTGGAAACAACCATGGTGTCTACTAAAAAACAAATTGTTTTCTCAGGGCAGAGATATTAAATTGATATTAATAGGCATTCTATTCTTGAGCAACTGATTCTGTTGGTTCAGTTATTGCTCCACGTTTCGGAGATTGCAGAATCAATGACTTAAAATGTTTCTTAGTTTCCAACATTTATGGTTTGGGTTTTCAGTGACTTTAAAAAATGTGTAATTTTTCTCCCTAGAACCTATACTGTGTCTTTGTTTCACAGTTTGGGAAAAGCTCTGAATTGATAAAAGCATAGAGATAATGGTAGATTTAGGTGATAAAGTGTACCAGAAGATTCAAACAGCCCAGAGTTACCAGGTTTTAGAGAAGATATATACTAATGTTTTGAAATACTTTTCCAGAGAAAGTCACTGTTATGTGATTTACCATCATTTTTCAAGTCTCTGCTTTATATAAAGATCCTGAGTGAAGTCAAATGAAATATACTAGGATCTCCAACTGGAGTTGTTGTATGAAGCTGTACTTTGTAAACTATTAAGCTCTACAAACAGAGGGCAGGCTAATTATTCCTGTTCCTATGTTTAATTACTGATTATATTAAAGCTGTAGAGTTGGGAGAGGTAAGCCAAATTTCAAACTT
>NW_012149108.1:3780917-3781529 GCF_000956105.1 Propithecus coquereli | reverse complement strand
AAATTTTTCATTTTGAAAAAATAAAAAGAAGACAGATTGTAAGATCAATATCCACTCATTGTTCTCACATATCTTCTCACCCCCAGGACTCTTAAGTGTCTTTTCCTACCCATTACTGTGATCATAAGGAATAGGTTTCTTTTAGATTGTTTAAACATTTATCCAACTAATCATGAAGTCATCTTAAAATGTAGTGGTATATTCTACCCCGTAGTCATATGTTATTTAAAATTCTCTGTGATATTAACCTGGTGCTTACCAGCCTGTAAATCTTTGAAGGTAAGAATTATGTCTTTTTGTGTCCTGTAGAATTTGGCTTTACCTAATTCTTTTACAGAGCCAAGAACAATGCCTAGAACATTTAAAAAATGGAATCCTGGCTGAATGTTAAATGAATGAATTAGAATCATTTACATTAATATAAAGAAGCAAATAGACTAAACTCAGATGGCCTGAAATTTTATTTCAAATCTCTGTTCCATAGCTTATTAGCTGTGCCACCTTGGGCATTACTTAATCTCCCTTTTCTTAAAAGGGAGATTAAAATGGGGTACCTGAGTGCCTATTACATAGAATGGCTGGGCAGAATATTATATATATGTGTGTAATATA
>NW_012149108.1:3779726-3780867 GCF_000956105.1 Propithecus coquereli | reverse complement strand
AACATCTCTAATCATCAGGGAAATACAAATCAAATCCACAATGAGATATCACTTATCTCCAGTGAGAATGGCCTTTATTGAAAAGTTCCAAAAGAATAAATGTTGGCGTGGATGTGGAGAGATAGGGACACTCATACACTGCTGGTGGGATTGCAAACTAGTACAACCTCTGTGGAAAGGAATATGAAGATACCTCATAGTAGAATCTTGAGCAAGACATTACTGTTTACTTAAACTCAAGATGGATTTTCTAAAATTATTAAATCTTCAGACAGAAAGACAAAGGTTAATACTAAATTTAAGCAATTAAAGAACATCTCATGTAGCTCAAAGCAAACTTGGTTTCAATATTTAATGATGGGTTTGTATGTTGTGAGTAACAGAAATGTCTCCTCAATAAAACCATGTTTTGCATACCGTAGTTTGTATTAGCTTGGAAAAGAACTGTTGGAATATATACTTAAAGACCAATTCTATTATTTTATTTTACTTTAGAACTTAAGTATTTTTGTTAGAATATAAACATATTTTCTTTCAGTTTTGTGAATTAGAACACCATTGAATTTTGGCACACAATGATACAGTATTCAGTTTTTTTTCTAAATGCATCGGAAGAAAGCTTATTTGTAATTCTGGCCAGGAAAATATACTATGAGCTTCTAAGCCAGGGTGCTGGGGGGATTCAGCTAGTAGAAGCAGCCTACCAACAGCCAAACATCACATCTTAGGAGTGTCATTGTTCTCGTCTTATTTTAAATCATCTGTTTCTCATGACAAGCCTAGTTTTAGCACCAATTATGAGAAAAATAAAACAAGGAAGGTTTGTGCTATGAGTGTTCAATAAATATTTGCTGAATAAATAAATTAATGAACAAATAAATACTACACAGCATACAAAGTCCTTTGGGGGAAAAAAAAATCCATAATAAAGCCTCTGTACTTTCTCTGTCTTTTTAAAACCACCTCCAACCAGTGCCATTATTTTTCACTTCACTGAGTGAGGACTTTGAGGGAGACCCAGATAGGAAAAGGTCAACACGAAGGATGTGATTGAGTTCTAAGAAATATCAAGAAAAAAATTTATGATAGGGACTTTTCAAAATGTGAAAATCTTGGCAACATAAGTAAAGCAGAAAGAAAA
>NW_012149108.1:3778649-3779676 GCF_000956105.1 Propithecus coquereli | reverse complement strand
TTCACTTGAAAATGAAAAAATACATCCTCTACATGTTAACATAACTCACTATCGATAAAATTAACCTTATTTTCCCAAACAAAAAATATATAATAGGAACAATTGCACTATTTTACATTTTGGTAAATGTATTAGTTTGGAGTTTAATACAAGAAGTTGAATTCCTATTACTGTTCTGCATTCAAATTCTGGCTTAGGTTGCTTTGGTTGAGAAGAGAATTTGACCTCACACAGATATGCAGTTGGAAAGGGGAGAATAATTTTAATAGGCTTTTAAGAAAATTGTGGCTATTCTTGTTAGATACTATGGCAAAACTCGACAAATAGAAATTTCTTAAATGTTAGTTGCAGTGTGGAATCTGATTCTATATCATAAACTTTTTGTTCTCTGTTACAGTAAGAATCATTAGTTTCTTTTGCATTTTGAATGGATATTTTGCCCATGTTTTATTTTATAACACATGCATCTGTCATTTTGAAAATAATAGCTAATTGAATTATGTTTATCTTCCAAATGTTGACACATTTCATTATAATATATCAAAAATTGCATTCATTCATTTCATTACCAATCTTATCAGGAAAGTTTTGAATATTGGGAAACTGTCAGGTTCATGGTGACAGACACAAATTTTCCAAAATTCTAATTTTTCTTGACAGTTCAAATTTTATCACTGAAACCAATGTTAATTGCTTCACTACAAATGACAGGCTCACTTCATATAATTTTCAGAAAGTTTATGCCAATTACCCAAATGTGAATGAGCATTGTTTGTCAGTTGTTCTTTCAAGTGAAGAGGGTTTCTGTGAACAAAAGCAACTATTTCGGCTCATAAGTCAAGCAATTGCCCAATAATGTTCTCTAGCTAACTACCACATTTCTGTAGGCAGCAGAATTGTTTTATGAATGCTTTTTATTTCATCACACACACATATAGACATACTATTAAAGATACATACTCAAAGGTTGACCTTTAAAAATTAATTTTACTGATGGACATATTTGAAACACGGACTTGGGGGGGGG
>NW_012149108.1:3777633-3778599 GCF_000956105.1 Propithecus coquereli | reverse complement strand
ACATAACCACATTCCATATATGGTATTTCCTTTCTTTTCCACCCAGCACTTCTTAAGGGCAGAGCACTATCTCACTCATTTTGGCTTTTCCAGTGCCTAGTATATATTATCTCTCAATAAATGTTGAAGGAATTCTGTTCCCAGAGAGAATAAGCAAGGCAATCTGACATGTGAGCAAGGACCATTTGGTGTTAGGGCTTGTGAAAAACAGAAGAAGTCTCCAGAAGCTAAGGCTCTGGGTATGGTAAATGGAAACAATCAGAGGAGACGAAAAGTGTCAAAGAGTAGCATTGAGGGTCTAGCTGTTATCCACCAATGTGGTTCTGTGAGGAAGTCAAGGATTATGTGGTTTTTGCCATCACCAATAGATCAAGGGAGCTGAGGACAAACTTGGGGCTACCCACAGAATTGTCGCTAGCATAACACCTACAAGGGTAGCTTTGTGTATCTGTAGATATAATATTTATAGGGATGGCTTTCTGTATCTGCAGACACAACACCTACAGGGGTGGCTTTCTGTATCTCTGAAGATAAAGTCATATTATGCATATCATATAGTTTCAACAGTTAGGCTAATCTTATTTAGTTTCAATGACCTTCCTGAACATAGCAGAATCTTTTTTCCCCCAATGCTTTCATTTTTTTTTATTTCAGCATATTACAGAGATGCAAATGTTTAGGTTATATATATTGCCTTTGCCCCATCCGAGTCAGAGCTTCAAGTGTGTCCATCCCCCAGACAGTGCATGGTCTAGGCAAAGAATTTATGAAGAAGACCCCAAAGCCAATCACAACAACAACAAAAATAAATAAATGGGACCTGATCAAATTAAAAAGCTTTAGCATAGCCAAGGAACTATCATTAGAGCACCCTACACAATGGTAGAAAATATTTGCATGGTATACATTCAATAAGGGGCTGGTAACTAGATCTGCATAGAACTCAGGAAAATTAGCAAGAAAAAA
>NW_012149108.1:3751074-3774011 GCF_000956105.1 Propithecus coquereli | reverse complement strand
TTGTAAAAATTTACCTTCAAATAATCCCCCATGTTTAGCGCATATAATAGGTCTCCAATGAATATCTGTTGAAGTATTATATAATATAATTAACACATATAATAATATATGCATATATAACAATGTATACAATACACGCATTACTTGGAATAGGTGGCATATAATAAACATCATATAAAGATTAATTATCGTTTTTCATTTATTTTTGTTGTTTTTATTATCATATAGTTTCCTTAATATTACCTAATCATGACTTGAATCAAGGCAAAAAAAGGGGGCATCTGCAATGGTAATGAAAATGAGAGGTTATGGCTTTGTCCCTAATCCATCAGGAAGACAGATTCATAATTTGTAACATTGCATAATGTGATATTTAATGGTTGCATACCATTGCTTCTCAGTATAGGTATCACAAAGGGCTTTGGCTGCGGGCTAAAAGTGGTGGGCAAACTCCACTACTCTATCTGCTAGATATGCTGGATCACAAATACGTTAGAGTAGCAACGGAAAATTGGGATGACTTTAGGAAAAATTTCAAGTAGTATCTGTGCTCCTTGGAATGGAAAATCACAAGCCCTTTGGCTTACTTAATGATTCGCAGAACCTGTGCTTTAGCTCCATTCTGGGACATAACAGATAAACATACAGGCTCAGTGGTTCAGATCTTGCTGAGGTGGCTTTTGGATTGGCAGGGGAAACATCCCAGTGAGAAGAGTTAGTGCCCCTATAACTTCATGCAACCCAGATCCTGCTCTGGTGACCAGCCTTGACTTGACCTAGGATGGGGCACCAGGGAGCCACCCCCAATTTACTCTCTGGCATCTCTTTTGTCCTACTTAGTTAAATTGTGACATTTGCCTGAGCTTAGTAAGTATCATTTACTACTGTGAAAACAGGTCCTTATGTCTCATTTCTGTTGACCTCCCTTATAGCAAGCTTTCCCTCTTTCTGTTTCAATGTAGCATCCTATGATTTAGACTTTGCATTCTGTGCCAAAGATGTTACGTTCAATATTAAAGGAAAGAAGCCCCTGTGCAGTTAAAATTTTAAACAACTAATCTACTAACACAAATAAAAAGACATCACATGGGAGAGGCACATAATTTCTGGAAAATAATTCACACCTTAGTTCTAGTTTTCTGTATTGATCTAAAGAGACAGAGAGGAATGAATGAAAGGTCATGGAAAGTCTCGGATTTAGATGCTGTAGCATTTATTTACACTCACTGGGCTCTATTTCATCTAGCTGCAAATCAGGCTTGAGACGAAAAGGTGATTCCCTACCTCACAGACATCAAAATATTAGGGTCTAGAAAAATAACCATGTGGAAGCAATTTTAAAACTATAATGATTTATATAGATGCAAGAAGATGTTACTGTTTTGTTACTCTGAGTGATAACTAATGGAAAAACACGAGGATAAACACAGTAATACTTAACATTTTTGTTTCTTTTATAGAAATGACCCTAAAAGATACATATTTATTAACCCAAAGTGCCCAAATATATCATTGTGTTGTTATATCTATAAAAGCTTTTTGTATTTTCTTTAAATTATTTTTTTATTCACATTAGTCTTAATGTTTCCTATTTCTGAGCAACTGAAATTATGACATAATTTTAATTGAAAGTTTAAGGTAATATAACTCACACACCATAAATTTAGACATCTATAAACATTTTATGGTACAAATTTGGATATGTATATATAATTAAATGCATAAATAAACCATGCTACCAGCTTCAGGAAGCTTTTAGTGATTATTACTGACCAGATTTTAGAAAAACACTAATTTCACAGATAGAGAGATGGATGATTGAGGAAGTTTAATGATTTTTGCAAGGTCATGGAATGAATAGCAAGGTCAGGATACTGTATCCTGACAGGTGCAATGGTGGTGTGCTCTATGAATTTGTCAAAGCCACCAAACGTCTGTCTTAGTTTTTCCAAATATAAAATTTAAATAATAGTATCTACTTGAGAGGGACCCTTCAGGTTTTTGCTTTGAAGATGAGAGGTTCTCCACAACAAAATCATATTTTTATGCTTTGCTCTTTTGTCCAGTATTTACTTTATTTTAATATAACATAATACTCAAAATGTAAAAACAGGCATTTAATTATAATATGACAATTCTCTAGCAAATTTATTAAACCCAAATTCATTATAATCATTCTTTCTAATAAGCCATACAATATTTATAAATGGAAGTTTACATATCATGAAATTTTAATGTATACATGAATATCAATTTTTCAAAAACCACCTAAAGAATATTAATTTAGCAGTATTGAGGTTATTAAATGTGTCAATTTAAATCTGACTCAAACCGTATAAAGCAAATTATGTAACCAAAATGTATATACTCTTGTAATATTCTGAAGTAAAAAAATGAAATCAATTTAAATCTCAATGCTGTACAGCTTCCACTGAATTTACTTGAGTGCTAGGTTTGGCATTGATTTAATACGTGCTGGTTTTAGAAGCTTAGGGTGAAAAAAATGAGGAAATTTGTATGTATTGAAGACAATGATGAAAATAGAATTTATGTTTAAATTCATTTTTATTAATATATATTTCCCTTCCATTGTTTTTTTCTTCCTAGGTATTTTATTGTAAAAATTTACCTTCAAATAATCCCCCATGTTTAGCGCATATAATAGGTCTCCAATGAATATCTGTTGAATGCATGAGTATTCCAAAGTGTCACTCAACCTATCCATACTATTTCAAATTCAGCTCAAATGTACTTTCATCATGAAGTGTTCAAAAAATTATCCTTCTCTCCTGCCTGAGCTCTAAAGACAGCTGCTTTTTACTCCTTACTTGTCATTCAAGTCATTCATTTGCTGAATTATTATTTCAGACTTAAAGTTGTACCCTTAGGCTTACAGACTAATGGAAGAGAAAGACATGTGAATCAGTAATTATAATGTACTTTAGTAAGTTCTATTATAGGTATGTCTAAAGTACTGTGGAAATGAAGAGGGTGGTGGGACAGTAATTTCCTGATATATATATGAAAGCTCCATGGAGGACAGGCCACGTGAGCTATACCTTGTTGAATAAGAAGAATTTAAACAAATGAAAACTGGTGGGAAATTCTTTCCATTCAGGTCATTAAAAGAAGGCAGCCTGGGGATAGTGTGACTCTTTTGAATTTCCTGCTAACTATATAATTTTCTTCCATACCATGTGGAGACATGATATTCTCCCCACTCACCTCCTTCTCATTGTCTGTCATTTTCTGTCTTTATTTCTTTCGCCTTCCATCTATAATTTTTTCCTCCTTTTTTATTTCTTTATCATTTTGAAAGAAGATATTAAGCTGTTTCCTAAACACAAATCTCTTTCTGCCATGGAATCATGAATTTGAGGAGGGTATTGGTTGTGAGGAATTTAGTAGTATATGTTTCCACCTCTCTTCTGTTGCACAACATATATCAAATTCTCAAAAACAGTACAGGAACCATATCACAATTTTAACTTTACAATATATTGTTGATTTTTCCTCCTCTTCTAGATTTTGACCTTGACAGGAAGGACTTATATTATCTCTTTGCTTTGTACTTTTCCTGATCAAAGCAGGTACTTGACATTTGCTGATTAAAGGACTTATTTTTGTTCTTACATTGCACCTAGCAACTTAGCAACGCTTATGATTGGTTTAAATTTTTTAAAAGCGGTAAAAGAGGTGCTGCAAAATCATGTCAATTGTTCCAATAAGAAATGAGATTAAATTAACCAAAACCCATTACAATAGCAATTTATAAAAGGTTTCTGATCAAACAAACAAATATTTATCCCTGTATTGGTTTGCTAAGCCCATAAAAAACTACCATAGACGAGTAGCTTAAACAACAAAAACTTATTTTCTTACTATTCTAGAAGCTAGATCAAGGCATTGGTGGGATTGGTTCTCCTAAGGGCCTCCCTCTGTGTATGTCTCTCCTAATGTCCTCTTCTTACAAGGTTTCACCCCAGTGACTTCATTAAATTTTCCCTCTTTATATACTATACCCTTTCTCCAAATACAATCACATTCTCAAATACTGGGGCTTAGAACTTCAACCTACAAATTTTGGAGGTGGACACAATTTAGCCCGTAACACTCTCATTCAGAAGAAAGAAAACTTTTAGACCTTTCTGAGAGCACCCTGGAAATAGAACAAAAGTGACTGACTTCCCTGGAAGTTTCTGTAAAGAGGGGCAATAACCGTAGAACTATCTGGAAAAAAAAAATCACATGATAGAATGAGGTTAATTGGAAAACATTATTGGGCAGTAAATGACATTGTTGTATGGTAGTTACATTAGGAATATTAAAGGAAGAGGTGAAGGCCAGAATTCATGGTTTTATTTGTTTGGTAGCAACATGATCTCTGCTGTTTCTCTGTAGTAAGACTTTAATCTTTTTTGCTGGCTACCCGGCTATCTCCTTCTCCCCCACCATGCCTTTGATTGTATTCATGTTGCTTTGTAAATGATTTTTAAGTGATTTTAATACTTATTTTATTTCACTAGATGCAACTGGTCCAAGTGTCTAGTAGTGACTGAGGACACAGGATGTCATCTCCAAGGACAACGGCAGGAAGGGGACTAGTCTAGTTTTGGCTAGGGTGAATGGTAAGTGGAAGACAGGGATTATGAAAAGCAGCAGCCGAGAATGTGAAGAGAAGTATGTTTACCCATGACAGTTTGAACAAAGAAAGTGTGCTGGAAATTGAGGACGATTGGTCATTTACTCTATCTACACTCGTACTGGGTACCTTAGGAAGAATCAACAAGACTTGGGAAAAGAAAACACTTGGACATAGCCTTGTTACATGTATTTTATTCTCTGTGATAGCTCACCATGCCTCATTATTAGTTTATATACTAGCTTAAAATATTCAGTAGTGGGTGGTAATACAGACAGTAAAAGTAATATTCACAGATTTATTAGAAATCAACTTGGGCATGTAGAGGATTGAAAATTAAAACATAAAATAACTACAAAATCTCCAAGGTTAGGTAGGCTTTTTAATGTGTTGATTAGCCTTAGTTTCAGTGTAACAGAAGCTTGGCAAAATCTGTTTTATGATTCCTTCTCACCCAGAATATGAAAAGAAAGTATAAGCTATTTTTTTAAATGCAACTTATGGATCATCATACAGCAGCAGATACCACTGCAATATTGACATGTTACTGAATTTGGGCAAGTATATTTGGAGGGGACATGATGGAAATTGACTTTTTATCAACTTTTATTTGTGGCGACCATATTAGTTTACCTTAAACTTTCAAAAAGTCATTCAACAAATACAAATTAATTATTTATATGTGCCAAGCTCAGGGAAACATAAAGACAAATCGAAGAGTTCAAAATTTAAAGAAACAATAAACATTTCAGTGCAGGTGACTTTTGATAAAATGACTTCTTTTGCTTTGGGTAAATACCCTGTAATGGGGTTGCTGGATCAAATTGCATGCCTACTTCAACTTCTTTCAGAAATCCCCATAATGTTTTCTATAGGGCTTGTACTAAGTTGAAGTCCCACCAACAGTGTATTAGCATTCCTTTCAATCTGTATTCGTGTCGGCATCTATTTTTTTTTTTTTGGAATTTTAATAGAAGCCATTTTAATAGGAGTAAGCCAATATCACATTGTGGTTTTAATTTGCAGTTCCCTGTGATTAGTGACATTGAACATTTTTTCATATGTTTTTTGGCCATTTTTCTATATTCTTTTGAAAAACTTTCTGTTCATGTATTTTGCCCACTTTTTAATAGGATCATTTATTTCTTGCTGATTTTTTTTTTTTTTTTTTTTTGTAGATTCTGGATATTAACCCTTTCTCAGATATATGGATTGTGAATATATTCTCCCATTCTGTAGGTTGTATATTTGCTCTGCAGATTATTGCAACACAATTCACAATCACAAAGAAGTGCAATCAACCCAAGTGCCCATCAATTCATGACTGGATTAACAAAATGTGGTATATATATATATCATGGAGTACTACTCAGCCATAAAAAAGGATGAATTAATGCCTTTTGCTGCAATTTGGGAGGAACCAGAGATCGTTATTCTAAGCAAAGTATCTCAGGAATGGAAAAACAGTTTTCCTGGTTGCAGTGGATAGGAAGGGGAAAGGAAGTAAAAGCGTCTGAATGGTAGAAAGCCAGCTCTCCAGACTCTTGTGACACTCTCTTTGGAGGAGAACCCCACAGAGAATGTCCAAACTCTGGGATCATCCAAGTTCTCCCCACTATTTTGTGTTGCCATCATGCTTGGCCTTGTTGGAGTGGAAAAGTCTCCACAAAACTTGGTAGCCTGCTGGTCACTGAAAGTACATGGGGGTGGAAAGAGAGGTCCCCTCTCATCACTTCACTGGGTTCCAAGCCTCTCTGGGTTTGATCCTCACCAATATCATATTTCCTTTATCTTTTTCCTTCTCTTCTTTGAAATTGTCCTTCATCAGATCCTTAGCAGGCTCCAGCACCTCTCTCTATGAGCTATACCTGAGTTTTGTCTCCTCTCCCCTTTCCTTTATCTGAAATCCTACCTATGCTCTGGGATGATTTGGCAAGCAATGTCTCTAGTCAGCCATCTTGACCCCTCTCCTTAGAATTCTTGCTAGATTACCAAGAATAGAAGAAAAAGGACTCAAATGAGTTCAATCAGAAATCAAAAAAGGTGACATTACAATTTATACTGCAGAAATACAAAACATCATCGATGCATACCATGTAAACCTCTATGTGCATAAATAAGAGAAAGTAGAGGAAATCGACAACCTCCCAAGACTCAACCAGGAAGAAATAGAACTTTGGAACAGGCCAATTGCAACCAGTGAGATTGAATCAGTAATAAAAACTTCCCCAGAAAAACAACAACAAAAAATTTGGACCAGATGGATTCACAGCCAAAATTTATCAGATCTACAAAGAAGACCTGGTATCCATAGTACAGAAATTATAATATAATATTGAGAAGGAAGGAATCTTCCCAAACTCATTCTGTGAAGTGAGTATCACCTTGATACCAAAGCAAGGAAAGGACACTACAAAAAAAGAAAACTATAGACCATTATCCCTTATAAATGCAAATGCAAAAATCCTCAATAAAATACTAACAAACTAGATTCAACATCGTATCGAAAGAATAATCCACCAGGACCAAGTAGGCTTCATCTCAGGGATGCAAGGATGGTTCAACATATGTAAATCAATGCATGTGATTCACTACATAAAGAAAAGGAAAAACAAAGATCATATGATCATCTCAATAGATGCAGAAAAAGTATTCAACAAAATCTAGCATCCTTTCATGATAAAAGCCTCAACAAACTATGCATAGAAGGAACATATCTCAGAATTATAAAGCTATGCATGACAAACCCACAAACAACATCATACAGAATGAGGAAAAGTTGAAAGCATCTGCCCTAAGAGCTGGAACAAGACAAAAATGCCCACTGTCACCACTCCTATTAAACACAGGGCTAGAAGTTCTAGCCAGGGCAATCAGGCAAGAGAAAAATATTAATGGTATCCAAATTGGTAAACAGGAGGTCAAACTATCACTCTTTGCTGATGATATGTTCTTGCACCTAGAAAAACCAAAAGATTCCACCAAGAGTCTCCTTGAGTTAATAAATAAATTCAGCAAAGTCTCAGGATACAAAGTCAATGTACAAAAATCAGTAGCATTTCTATATATTAATAACAGTCAAACCAAGAGTCAAATCAAAGACTCAATACTATTGTCAATATCTACAAAGAAAATAAAATACCTAGGAATATACTCAATTAAGGAGGTGAAAGATCTCTACGAGAAGAACTTTGAAACTCAAATAACCCCATTAAAAAGTCGGCAAAGGACATGAACAGAAACTTTTCAAAAGAAGACAGACTAATGGCCAACAAACATATGAGAAAATGCTCAACATCTCTGATCATCATGGAAATGCAAATCAAAACCACGATGAGATATCACTTATCTCCAGTGAGAATGGCCTTTATCAAAAAGTCCCCAAACAATAAATGTTGCCATGGATGCGAAGAGATAGAAATACTCATACATTGCTGGTGGGACTGCAAACTAGTGCAACCTCTGTGGAAAGCAATATGGAGATACCTCAAAGAGCTACAAGTAGAACTACCATTTGATCCAGCAATCTCACTACTGCATATTTACCCAAAGGAAAAAAAAGACATTCTATAAAAAAGACATCTGCACTAGAATGTTTATAGCAACACTATTCACAATTGCAAAGATGTGGAAACAACCAAGTGCCCATCAATACATGAATGGATTAATAAAATGTGGTATATGTACACATGGAATACTACTCAGCCATAAAAAAAGATGAATTCATACCTTTTGCTGCAATCTGGATAGAACTGGAGACCATTATCCTAAGTGAAGTATCACAAGAATGGAAAAACAAACACCACGTGTACTCACTATTAAACTGGAGCTAAATGATGAGCACACAAGTACACAGATGGAAGTTTTAATAAAACTCCATGGGAACCAACCGGTGGGAGGGAGGAGGGGGGGAGTGGAATAAACCAACCTAATGTGTACTATGAGCACTATTTGAGTGATAGGCAGATCTATAGTCGGAAATCAAACATTACAAAAATGATCCATGTAATCTAATACATTGGTACCCCCTTAACATTTTGAAATAAAAAAAGAATGGATAAACTAACACCACATGTACTCTCTAATAAATTGGAACTAATTCATGGTATACAAGTGCACAGAGGGAAGTAAAAGTCTTAGGAAATCAAGCAGGTGAAGAGGGGAGGAAAGGGAGGGGCAAAATGCCCGTAAGGGGTACAATGAACACAATTCTGGTTATGGGCACATTTACAGCCCTGACTCAAGTTATGTATGAAAACCATGTGTACCCTCTTAATATTTTGAAGTTCAAAAAAACTTAAAGAAGGCCGGGCGCGGTGGCTCATGCCTGTAATCCTAGCACTCTGGGAGGCTGAGGCAGGCGGATTGTTTGAACTCAGCAGTTCGAGACCAGCCTGAGCAAGAGCGAGATCCCGACTCTACTAAAAATAGAAAATAAATTAATCGGCCAACTAAAAATATATATAGAAAAAATTAGCCGGGCATGGTGGCGTATGCCTGTAGTCCCAGCTACTTGGGAGGCTGAGGCAGAAGGATTGCTTGAGCCCAGGAGTGTGAGGTTGCTGTGAGCTAGGCTGATGCCATGGCACTCACTTTAGCCCAAAAAAAAAAAAAAAAAAATTAAGGAACAAAGTGTTAAAAAATTCCATGGAAAAACAATGAAGGAGGATGTGAATTCTACCTTTGGGAAGAAATGTAGAGCAATTTTCACAGAAGTATGACATATAATTCATGCCATAAAGTATGAATAGTTCACAGAAACTCAAGTTGAGGATAAATGTCCTCATAAAGGCAACTAGAGTAGCAAGAGTTCAGAAGTAGGAGAAATCCGTGTATATGTGTGTGTGTGTATGTGTGCATGAGATGCTAAGGGGATTGGATTTTACATATAGACAGAGGGAAGACAATAATAATTTTTACCAAAGAGCATGGAATAGTATAATCTCATAGGGTTAACTTAAAAAGACTGGAGAAACCAACTGGAGAGCTGCTGCCATTGTCCAGGTAGAAGGTGATCGGTCATGAGAGAAAACCATGGTGAGGAAGGGGAGGAAGAAATAGATTCAGGTCATTAGATTCAAATCCATTCAAGATCCTTGGTGATCAATAGCACCTTAGATCTCTAATGGTGAAATGGGTCAGTAGTGTAAAAAATCACTTAGAAATGATTTATTGTAATAATTTTGAATGTGGTTTTCCACTTCTATGGAGAATATTGCCTATACAGTCAGTAGCTGGAAGAACAGTGGAAGAGTCTAGAAGTTCCCCAGCTTGTTGCAACTAATATTTACTGGGCTTTGTTCTAGGAGGTTGGTGAATGGCAATATATTAGAACAGTGATTCCTGACTATAAAAATTTATAGTCTGGAGGACCTAAAAAGTTACTTTTAGAATTTTGCATTTTTATAGCATTTTTCTCTCTTATGTCCAAATCCCAGAGATATATTTGTTAAGACAAATTTAGTCTTTAATCAGCATGCAAGGACAAGAAAAGATTAATATTAATTATATTACCTCTGAATCCCCTTGCAGCTGAAAGATCCCTTAGTCCATTCTGATTCTGTTCTGAACTATTTGCCCTTACAGAGCAAAAATTGATATCTCCCATCGTATTTCATTCAATTTGGGGACATTTATTTGAAATTAGAATCCATATATGAATATGTATAGCCTTTCCTTTTCCTACTTCCCCTGTGATCTTAATTTAAAAAGCTCTTATGAACCCCAAGATTTTCCTTCAGGCTGAATAAACTCTAAGCTGCCAACTGCTCCTCAAAACACATAGATGAAAGACCCCTCATCCTCTCTGGTCACTCTTTTCTGGACTACCTATACTGCATTTGCCTGTACTGTATATCATCTTGGAACTGTGGCTTTGAAGATGAAATCAACCTCCAAGCATTTAATCCAGGTGAGGTAGAGCTGTATGCTAATCTCTGTCATCATAGATAACATCATGTGTACAGCTTCACTCTTCTAAACCACTACCACAATTCATGGTCTTCTTTGGCAATACAGATAAAGTTCATGATGTAGATTCTTCTCTCAAAGATGTTTTTTTGCTTTGGTGCAAACGCCACCATTTTTAATTTACTGTCACCAAGTGCTAGACTTTTTGGTAAAATATAAACAGATTGACAATATGAAAAACAATTCTAGTATGTGCTCTGTGACTTTAAAAACAAAATAGTTACATTTACTTAAGGTTTCTATATTTCGAAAACACAAATCAATACAATAGTCTAATTCAGTACATTGAATGCACCAAGAACTCAATAAATGTTTGTTTATTAATATTTCCTATTTGGACAAAAAATATCACTTTACATATAGATGTTAGAGTAATCACAGAGATTTAAATTGTGGGGAATCCTTCCTTCTTTCATTCCTCCTTTCCTTCCCTTTCTTTTCTCTCTTCTTCCTATTTTTCACAGGTTTCTTTTTCTCGTCTTATTTCTTTTTTTTTGTTATTGTTGTTGGTAGGATGTGTGTGTGTGTGTATACATATATATTATTCTGGATTATTTACAGCAATAATCCAGAGATTTAATGATTGAACATAGTAAGATTTGATTTGATAGCCTATATGAAACAAAGTTAAAAAAGTAGAAAATATCCATATTATAGCTGGAAATAATGAATTAGGTTAGTCTTGTGTTCCCAAATCACAGAGAATTCTATCTTTAAAGAATGAGATCCAGGACAAAAAGTGCAATTATGTTCAGATGGTACACTGATGAACATGAGTGATATCTAAAGCTGTTTCAAAGGAAAGCAGCTACAGAAGATGTCACAAAAATAGCAATCTTTTTTTTTCCTTTTTTTCCTTTCCAAATAAAATTTTCCTTTTTTTTCCTTTCCAAATAAAATAGGAGTGCTAAGGGATTAGAGAGTATAGGCAGAAAATTAAGGAGATCAAATGATTCAATTAGGCTGAACATACAGAGCAGTTAATTTTTGTTCTTGAATTTGAGCCCAATAGTTATAAACAAGTCAATAGGAATTCTAAACATATTTTTGTCAGCTGCATTTCTTAGCCTATGAAAGGGTTAAAATCAGATTCTGGCATTGATTACCAGCATAATATGAAGTTGTTGCTTACTAGTATCGCAATGTAGTTACCAACAGGTAGCTATGGTCAGCAAATAGACTTAAGAATGAAATGAAAGATTTTGGTAAGAAGACTTGCATATTGCCTCACCTAGGAATTTTTTATTTCCTCTTTCCAAGAAAACAATCCAATACTAAATTATCCTATCACTTTGTCATAAAAAATTTTTAAATTAACTAATTAAGAGCTTTGGATTTAATGCTTATTAGTGCTAAGACCTATCTGTACCAGCACTGATTGAAGATATAAAAATGAATATACACAATTCTTTCACTAAAGAAATAAAGTTTGAGCATAGAATGCAAGCATGGATATATATATGAAAATAAAGTAATAGAAATGTATTAAAATGTATTGAAAACAGAAAGAGAGAATATGTCTAACAGGAGAATGTGGAAGTTACAGAAAGGACTAGCAAAAGATCAATTATTAAAGAGAACTAGTAAAGGATGGCTTGAGAATTTTCCGGCTGTTAAAGCTAAAGTGAATGCTGGACATTTCAAGCAAGACAAAGTTACATACACCTTCAAATTTATTGTGTGAGCACTGAGTGCAAACTATTGCTAGCATTGGAGGGGTGGACACTTTCCAACAAAATGCAAATATAAACAAAATGGTTTCTGCATTGGAGAAACGATGGATTTTTTATTATGTGCTGATAGCTGAACCTTAAAGTAAGAAAACAGTGGATTTAACAAGCACAGAGAGGATATAATATAGGTAGAAAAGTCAAACAGAATGAGCTTTTGATAAAGACAATTCTCCAGTTTCTGGATTGGGGCACTAAAACTGACTTTTCTGGAACGGAGAATTTGGAGATTGTGAAAAATATGGCTCTAGATGTTTGTGACAAAGTTGAATATCCACTTCTTCTCACTCATGAGGTTTTAAATTCTGAGAACAATAGGATTTCAGAGCTAGAAGAGAATTCATAAATTATCCAATCTATTTTTCTCATTTTTAAAAATGAGACTGCATTATTTACAGGAACAGATGGTGAGAGGAAGGCATACTTATAAAAGACAGCTAATTGTTTAGCTAGAATGCATCAAGAGATGTACTAAGTGGTAGCAGGTAGGCAAGAGCTAACTTCTTTTAAAAGCTTTGAATGCTTTGTCACATAGTTTGATTTTCATCCTGGAGAAAATAAGGACCCCGGAAGCAAAACGATAGCATATACCTGCCCTGTCAAAGGGCTGACACAGAGTGACACATGGTATTAGGCAAGACGCATAGAAATTCAAGTTGTCGCATTCTTCAGTCTGGTTAAAGCCCACGATTTCTTAACTGATGACTTTCACTGGTTGTGTAAACTTCCCACACTCTCCAGTCTAATATATGAGGCAGAACTTGAAGTGCTAGGATACATATGCCCCTGCCTTCTAATATAATTAATTAAAACCTTTAAGGATCTGTTGCCATTGAATTTTTCTTCTCTTTTATTAAAAAAAAATCAATAAAGTGTTAGATAACCAAAGCTGTTCCAACTGGTCCCTGGCTCACATTCCCATTTCAAGGCTGTTTTTGGAGACTGAGGCTCATGATGTTAATCAAAGGTCAAAGCAACACCCCATGGACTGAAGCTTGACAAGTGAAACATATGTTTGCACAAACCCTACTGATTTTCCAGGATGTGCAGCTGAGGGAAAAAAAACAAGTTGGAAGGTGTTAAATTGCCTTCTTAAAACATTCATAGTTTCAGCTTTGAATTTAGATGTTAATATGCCAAGACTAAATCAGGGAAATTGCAGCAGTTTTGGAGTACATAGTATAATGTGAAAGATAGCATCATATATTTTGGGCTGAAAACTAAGTCTAATTGGAGAAGGAAGTTTAAAATTGAATACAGATAGTTTTTAAAAATCCTCAAAATCTTCCCTGGTGCAATTATTCATTGATACCTTTTGAAAGCTAAATTGAACACGTCTGGGTGTTTTTAAAGTGCAGTTTTAGTGTGACTCAGTTTTACTAAAAATAAACTTAGCTCATCTGCAAAACAATCAAAAGAAATGAAGTGAGTGTACTTTAATAATTAAAGTTGTTCATGGGAATTAAGAAGACTCATTCATGCAATATTTGCCAATGTAGAAGCCAGGCTGTCGTGCTTGTCTACATAGGAGTTGGTAGTGTATCATAGAAGTCATTGTCCTTGTCCTAAAGTGATCTATCTAAGGCCACTCTTCACATGACTTTGAAGTAAAAATAAAATAAACTAAAGTAAATCCGAGTAGCAACCAAAGCATGAAGATCATTCATTCATTCATTTACCTGCTTCCTATTGCTAAAGGCATGATTAGTACTTTAATAAGAAAGCCTATGTTGAAGAGATTAAATAGGTTCAAATATAGACATTCTCAGTTCTTATACCCCTTCCTAGTTCCCTTTTCCTTCCCTTCTTCTTTTTATACTTCTTTCAATAACCCTGTACTGAAAAATCAACTAATCCTAGGGAAGATGTGGGTGTACATAAGTGAAAAAAGAGTCAAGTTCCCTGCATTACTGATGAAATAATGCAAGGGTCAGTAATCATTTCCATAAAGAAACAAAGAGTAGGAGGAAATATTTTAGACTTTGTAGGCCAAAAGGTGTGTGTCACAACTACTCAATTCTGCTATAGTGAAAAAGCAACCAAAGCCAACAAACGAATGGGTGTGGTTGTGTCCCAGTGAAATTGCATTCACAGGAATAGACAGCAGGTTGACAAGCAGAGCTGATATTCCAACACTCACAAAATAGTGGGGAAGATGAGGAGGAGTGCAAAAGGCTCCGGGCGTTGATTCCCAGCTCCAATTCTTTTAAGCCTTGCTACTGATGCAATCGCCTAATTTATAAACGTGGATATTGCTATTTGCTTGCCTGATTTGTTTTATTATGAGAATCAAATTATAAGACTAAATGTATACCAATTTAATACTATTTGTCTCTCTTCTTAGCTCATCAAAATCATGTTTTACACTATTACCTTGAAGCTTTTAGGGTGAATTATATTTTCCTTTTTGTGTTACTCCAGAGAGCCATAGTAAGAACAATCAAAGGGCAGAGATCACCTTTCTATAACCAATGTCCCTCAATGTGCACTTTTTTGTAAAGCATATACATTAATACTTAATTTGATTTATTTTCCCATTTTCAAAACAGAAAATGAGACACAGGATTACTAAAATGCATATTTCAACACTACAGGTTAATAGTAATGGAGTCAAAGTAGGAATATGTGTGTTCCTTTCACCTATGCCATTATTAGAACACAATTTCTTTAAAATAAGCAAAATGCAGAATCCCTAAAATTACATGGTGAATGCAGAAAAGGCCTATTTGTTTGGAGTCAGAATAATTTTACAGAAGATAAAACTTTTTCTCCAATTTGCTAAGTGAATAATTTTAGTGTGTGAGAAAGATTTTTCAGACTGTTAATAAGATAATGAAATATGATAAAGTCACCCTTTTATTAAAGTTTTCTTTGTTCCTTAATATTAATGGTTTACTTCAAACAACAAAACATCTGGAACATTTTGCGAAACATGAACCTCACAGGCCTTTATCTAAATTTCCCATTTTCTTTATATATGGCATTATGGCTCAGTGTTGTTGTTTGTAATAGAATCTGTAGTGTGAACTAATAGTCTATTGAAGTGCAAGCTGCTGTTAAAACCACATTAATTTGAGGTCATTGTACATTCATTTTGGTTTCTTTGATGTAGCTTCTGGGCTATAACTTAACCTTCCTTCTATTTAACTAATGCTTAAAGAAGCCTCCAAAATAGTCATATGTTATTACTTGAAGATTTTAGCAAGACTAAGTATACAAAGTGCATTCTCTGGAGAAAGGTACTTGCTCATACTCTGTTCTATTGATATTTATTCAGGAAATATTCTTTTTGTATTGCTCCCAAACCCAACGTGCTGCAAGGCTCTGAATATAGAGAGTGTAATGATGGAGAGATTAGGAATAAGAGGTCTGTATCTTCATGGAGAAGCACTCAAATTTTTTTCAATGTTAACTTTAATTTCTTTTTTAAATTTTAGAATATTATGAGGGTAC
This sequence comes from Propithecus coquereli, assembly GCF_000956105.1. NCBI lineage: Eukaryota > Metazoa > Chordata > Mammalia > Primates > Indriidae > Propithecus > Propithecus coquereli. Next base: position 3,758,216 of record NW_012149108.1, on the reverse strand, counting down.
AGATGTGATGTAATTTGCTTTTGTACAGCTTGAGTCAAAGTTATAAGTGCACCTTTCACCCAGATAGTGTGCATTGTACACATTAAGTATGAATTTACCCATCCCCTCCACCCCTCCTGTCTGTTGATTTCCATTGAATTTCATTTCCCTGTGTGTACTTAAGTGTTGGTCAATTAGTCCCAATTTAGTATTGAGTACATGTGGTGTTTGCTTTTCCATTCTTGTGATATTTCACTTAAAAGAATGGTCTATAGTTCCATCCAGGTTGTTACAAAAGATACTAGATCACCATTTTTTTATGGCAGAGTAGTGCTCCATGATATACATATACCACATTTTATTCATCCACTGATGTATTGATGGACATTTGGTTGTTTTCACATCTATGCAATTGTGAATTGTGCTGCTATAAACATTTGAGTACAAGTGTCTTTTTGATAAAATGTCTTTATTTCCTTTGGATAAATACCCAGTGGTGGGATTGCTGGAACAAAGGATAGGTCTATTTTTTGTTCTTTGAGGTGTCTCCATACTGCTTTCCATAGAGATTGTACTAGTTTGAAGTTCCACCAACAGTGTGTTAGTGTTCCTATCTTTCTGCATCTCTGCTAGCATCTGCTGTTTTGGGACATTTCATAAAAGCCATTATAAGAAGGGTAGGGTGATATCTCATTGTGGTTTTAATTTGCACTTCCCCGGTGAGATGTTGAGCACTTTTTCATGTGTTTGTTGGCCATTGTATATCTTCATTTGAAAAGTTTCTGTTCTGTCTTTTGCCCAATTTTTAATAGAGTTGTTTGATTTTTTCTTGCTGATTTGCTTGAGTTCCTTGTAGATTCTGGTTATCAGCCCTTTATCAGATGTATAGCATGCAAATGTTTTCTCCCATTCTGTAGGTTGTCTATTTGTTCTGTTGATTTTTTCCTTGAATGTTCAGAAGCTTGTTAATTTGATCAGGTCCCATCTATTTCTTTTTGTTGTTGCTGTGATTGCTATTGGAGTTTACTTCATAAATTCATTGTCTTGGCAGATATCTATAAGTGTTTTTCCAATATTTCCTTCTAGAATTCTTCTAGTTTTATGCCTTAGGTTTAAGTCTGTTATCCATCTCAAATTAACTTTTGTGAGTAGTGAGAGATGCAGATCCTATTTCAGTCTTCTACATATTGCTATCCAATTTCCCCAGCATTAGTTATTGAATAGAAATTCTTAACTCCAATGTATGTTTTTGTCTGATTTGTCAAAGATCAGATAGCAATATGAGGATAGTTTCATATCTCAATTCACTGTTCTGATCCATTGGTCTATGTCTCTGTTCTTGTGCCAGTACCATGATATTTTGGTTATCATAGGCTTGTAGTATAGCTTGAAGACTGTCAAAGTGATGCCTCCTGATTTGTTCTTATTATGTAAAGTTGCACTGTCTATTCAGGCTCTTTTCTGATTGCATACAAAGTGAGAACTATTTTTTTTTGATCTGTGAAAAATTACATTAGTATTTTAATGGGGATTGTATTAAATATGTAAATCACTTTGGGTAGTATAGACATTTTAACAATGTTGATTCTGCCAATCCATGAGCATGATATATTTTTCCATCTATTTACATCCTCTGCAATTTCATTCCCAAATGTTTCACAGTTTTCCCTATAAAGGTCTTTTGCCTCTTTAGTTAAATATATTCCTAGGTATTTTATTTTCTTTGTTGCTATTGTGAAAGGTATTGTGTCTTTGATTTGATTCTAAGCTTGACTATTGTTGGTGTATATGAAGGCTACTGATTTGTGTATATTGATTTCGTATCCTGAGACTTTGCTGAATTTATTTGTCAATTTCAAGTGTCTCTTGGTTGAATCGTTGGGGTTTTCTAAATATAAGATCATATCATCAGCAAAAAGTGATAGTTTGACTCCTCTCCCCATTTGGATACCCTTGATGACAGAGAAGGGATCTATCATGTATCTCTGACTTTTTGTTCTACTGACAGTACTTCTTGACTTCCAGGTTATTTCTTTACATCTTTCTGTTAATTATTTATTCCTGGGTAAAGAACATTTAGCTTGGATATCAAAGTTCTAAATCTTGCACAAAGCAAGAGACTATGCAAATACTCAGTTTATTACCGTTTAAGGGTTTGGTTTCTCAAACTCATATAGACTCTTTAGGTTATGGGACTAAAATTTCTTGAGTGGCTAGGCTCTTTTTATAATTACCCTAAATAGATTTAAGTGGCCATGCCTATACCTCTATCTTTCTGAACACTACTTTGATCCCTACCTACTTGGTTATCTATGGGGCTTTTGAAGGTTGGGTAGGACTCTCTGTCACAGGGATCCCTGGGCATTTTTACCTAATTGGCTTATTTGATAAACCATCCGAAAGAGATGAATGTCCACAAAGAGCATAAATAATTAATATATATTATGCCCAAGGAATTAAAACAAAGAATTCTTTTAAGGTCTTCATTTTTCACCCTCAAAGCTGTATTCTCTATACTGTTGCTTAGAAAAATAAGTTTTCCTTAGAGGTTAGATTGAAGGAATAAAAGTATTCATTAAAGATATAGGCTTTGGCTATCTGCTCCTCCATGGGAAACCATTTGTTACATTCATGACTCATGCTTTCTAAGGGACATATTTTTGGCCAATTTATCCACCAGGGCACTCTCACCATCTTGAATTCTGAGTACCCTTTGGATCTTCATACACCTATAAATCATTCCCTTTGACCAATTAACTTGATGACAACAAGTTTTCACCAACCAAATCTAAATCCTTCTTGATCTAGAATAGGAGGAGGGAGACTTATATTGAACAAACTAATGAAATTATATGAACAGAATGAGTCAGAAAGACACAGTATGGAAAATTCTCCTATAATAAATCTTCATACTATCTTGACACTAGTCTTTATTTTTTAGTGATAATGGTGTAATTATGTCTAATATTTTTTCCACTTTTCTTCCCTACATAGACAAGCATGAGAAGCCCAAGTTCACATTAACCATCTCACCCCTGATTACTTTCAGGCAACACTTACAACTCATAGGCCCAAACTCATCTAGGCTTCCTGTACACAGGAGTGATTATTTTTACAAAGAAAATATGCAAAGTGCAATGGAATAAAAGAGAACTATTTATTTTCCATGAGCCCATTAGTTCAGGTTCATTTGTTCTTTTCTTAGAAATAAAGTAATTATCCTACCTGTACATACCATGAGGCTAGGCAATAGGTACTATGCTATTTGCCTTGTGAGATTTTTATCAGGGAGTCTAAAGTTGGAATTAACAGGGGAGCTGAATTTTGAAGATGAGGAAATCTCAAAAGAATATATTATTCTCAGAGAAGCATTTACAATCCATCACTGATTTAAAATCTAGCAAAATTTCTCAGCATTGAATAATAATAGTTTTCTCTTTAAAATTGTCCTTATTTGTAAATTCTACATTTCCTTATACTCTGATCACAACATAGTCTGAAATAAATCTTTTAAGCTAATTAAATGTGATGAATTATATGGAATGACATATTGTGGAATGGCATACCTGGTCCTGCATAGTTTCTTGAGTACATGCTAAATGGTGATTGCTAAGACATAACTTGTCCCATTCTGAAATTCCTTTGACATATTCTGCTAACATCTGAAAGTTCTGTAATGTTATTATCACTTTTGTTGTGTTAAGAGCTTAACAACCCTCTCTTGCTGTTTTGGTTCAAGACCCTCTTACACAGGAACTAAAAATGTTGCTGTTCATTTCTCTCTTTCTTTAGACTTGGTCCTGGAAAATCATAACATTTTTTTTGTCATCACACTCCCAGAGAACCCATTGGCAGGCCACAGGCTTCCAATCCAGTGTCCAGTATATAAGAATTGAGGGAAGTTTAAGAATCCTAGGTTAATCCCCTAACTCTTTGAATGATCATATAATTCTATTCTTTTAACTCTCCTGGCCTGCCCCACTTAGCCAGATCCCTTGCATAGTAGTACCTTCCAAGATTAGCAAGAAGAAGGTAAGTGGATCAAGAATTCTATTTGGGTTCCACTTCCAGGATGACACCTTGAGGAGCTCTACTGACATGCTTTCTAGTAAAACTGGTATAAATTATTAAAACAACAGTAGCAACAACTTAGCATTTAAAGTCTCAGGAAACGACCCTAAGGACATACAGTAAATAGAGAAACATTTACTCAAGAAAAATTACTAAAACCGTGGTAATAAATGTTAAAGTCTCAGGAATTTGATCTAAAATATTCACTTTTCCTCCCCTTGATAATTTGGTGAAATGGAAACACACCGCAGACTGGTACAGCCATGAACAAGAGGCTCCTCCTCCCTCAGCTACCAGTCAAAGGGCTATTTTCCCTGAAGGAGTAGGACTATCTCTATGTGCAGATATTGAGTACTGAGACAAAGTTCTGGGTACATCCAGCGAAGAGGTGGGGGTTTCGTTCTGTCTAACCCACAGTCATGGTTCTGAGGCTCTGTCTTGAGCACAGCATGACTAAGAATACTTGATCCCCTTTGTCCAGGCTCCTGGGGTGGGAGTACATGTTAAGAGAGGAAAGTTGAGGAAATCTAGGCATATCTGATTGTCCCCCTACTATACGAAGCTCTCAGCACTTAAAGTGGGACTGTCACTCGGAGAAAAGTGCACTATTGTCCCATTGGCCCTGCTCTGAGCACCGAAGCTATAGCTTAGACGTTCTTCCTGGAGTGAGAAGCAGGACACAGAACAGAGCTTCAGATCCCTTCACAAATGAATGGAGAAATTCAAGTGTAGTGAAAGGCAATTGATAAGTGAGTGACAGATTCACCAGAGATACAGGCTAAACTGTTGGTTGGCTGGCTAGTTTACCAGAGAGAAATTGGGAAAACACAGCTTGAAAGAATCACTTTGTCATCAGAACAGATATCAAAACTGACTTTAAAGAACTGTCTCTTCAAAGGAGACCAAATTTGATTGGGTAATTCTATGAAGTGATTTATACCCTCGGGCATTGTTGAAAACAATAAGCCTGAAATGAGTGGAGTTTAACAGCTACTTTTAGTCAGGAAAAAGACAGTCAAAAAGAGCCCTTCCAATTTGATAGTGAGTACAAGTGGAGCCCGTTCTTCCGATCTTGTGATACCTCACTTTGGATAATGGGCTTCAGTTTAATCCAGGGAAGTATAAGAGGTGCTAGATCACTGTCATTTCTTATGATTGAGTAATATTCCATTGTATACATATACCAAATTTTAGTAATCCACTCATGTATTGATGGGCATTTGGGTTGTTTCCACATCCTTGCAATAGTGAATTGTGTTGCCATAAACATTCAGGTGTCAAATTGGTACTAACTGCTGAACAGTAGGGTGCTCACATGGCAGTAATACTCTCCAGGGATTGGGAGGATGGGGGGGTAAACCCGCAACTAAAGGACATGGGGAGCATTGTAGGGGGGGAGGGCACACCTCTAACCCTTGCTTAGGTGAGGCAAAGACATAAAATGTAACCATAATGTTTGTACCTCATAATACCCTGAAATAAAAAAAAATGATAAAACAAACAAACAAACAAACAAAAAAGAGCCCTTCCAAATCTGCTGTCATCCCAGGGTGACTATGAGCATACCCAAAGCTGTATACCTAAGGAGCAACATTGGAGCCTTCAAATTGCAAGGAGGATAGACTGCCCCAAAATAACCCTGCCAATTACTAAACAAGTAAACAAGCAAATAACAATAACAAGCCTCAAAGGAGAATACTGGTACCTAGAATTGCTACAATATGTTATCTAAAATGTTCAGTTTCCAATAAAAATTACTAGACATAACAGTAAACAAGAAAGTATGACCCATACACCAGAAATAAAGCAGTCAACTGTGAGAGTGAACAGATGTTAGATTTAACAAAGCCTTTAAAGTAGCCATTATAAGTATTTTCAGAGAACTAATGTTAAACATGATTAAGGATGCAAAGGAAGGTATGTTGAAAATTGCATCTTATGTAAAGAATGCCAATTAAGAGATAGAAATTCTGTAAAGAGAAACATAGAAATTATGGAGTCGAAAAGTACGATAACTGAAATGAAAAAGAAATGATTAGAGGGGATTGACAGTAGATTTGAACTGGCAGAAGAAAGAATTTGTGAACTTGAAGACAGATCATAGTAATCATATGATCTAAGAACAGAAAGGGAAAAGAAAGAAAGAAAAGTATATAGAGCCTCAGACAAATGTAGAAAACCATTAAGTACACCAATGTATGCATAACGGGAGGATGGAATTGTATGATGTCAGCAAAAATGGCAGACCAGAAAGTTTCAGCTCTTTTTTTTTTCTTAGAGAGACTGATTTAGCAACAATATATGGGCCACAGCACCATTATAATAACTCCAAATTCCACTTAAGAAGTTGCAGTACTACAGGTAAACACAAAGCCAGGAACAACCACATTGAAATAGGTAAGAAAAGCAGTTTCACTATATCAGCAATATAGACAATATTATTAACAGTATTCCAAAATTATATATGAGAAACCGTCTAAGATAGCTTAAGTAAATTGTTCAATATCACACAACTAATAAGTGGAAGATTTGAACCTTTTCTTAAATTCTCATGTAGCCCTCATATCCTTTCACCAGGTTATACTATCTCTCGTAGTATTATACTTAGCTTATATTTGCTGCAAAGATACTGTAGTTAAGATAATGCACTACCTGTACTGGGAAATGCCAGAAAATATGAGCTTGCCCAGTTTTCAAAAAAGCTTTTGATATACACAAAAGAGCACACACACACACGCACACGCGCACACATACAGAATACATTATACTATATGTGTGTGTATATGTGTATATACATACACACATACAGTGGTAGAAAAATCTTTCATAATGAAATATATATTTTCAGATTAAGACAATTATGTGTGGAAAACCAAGTTTGAGCTGTAACTTGAAAGATAGGAAAGGTTTCAACAAAATAGTGATCAGAAACATATGCTCACCGGCCCAGACATGGGAAATCTCTAAGCATCTTTAGATGATGACAAAGTGAATGAGCATTTCTTTATAGTATAGAAGAATTATAGGATATGAGTTCTGAAAGTAAATGCTATAGAAAAATTTTAGGATGAAGAATATCAGGTATGCTCTTA
>NW_012149108.1:3741043-3750643 GCF_000956105.1 Propithecus coquereli | reverse complement strand
GGAGACTAAATTTTCAAAAACAAACAAACTATATGCATGATTCTATGGGGGAGTAAATTTACATTATTAAAATGTATGAATGTCTGCTATATGACAGAGAAGTTCTGCTTCTACTAATTTTTCTAGAAAATATTTCCATGCATATTAAAGATACATGCATAAGAAGGTCACTATGAAAATTACTTCTTAACTTTATAATACCACATTTATTTTAAATATAGGTTCATTGAGGTAAAATTTACATATATGCACCAATATTAAGTATACAAATCAAGTCTGTCAAATGCATGTACCCATTTAATCACAATCATAATCAATATAGAGAATATTTCCAACAACCCAAAATTTTTGTTACCCACATTTATAATCACTACTGCCTACTCAGGTCCCAAGCAAAGATTCATTTGGTTTTCCATTACAAATTTGAATTTACCTTTTATAGAATTTTATATAAGTAAAATTATATATAATGTACTCTTTTTTGTCTTTTTCTAAGTATAACATTTTTGTCCTCATCCATAATATTATAAATATGTATCAGTAGCTTGTTTTTTGTTATTGATGAATAATGTCCCATTATGTGGATATATCACATATTTTTTATCCATCCAATTGCTGACAAATACTAGTGTTGTTCCTGGTTTGGTGTTGTTATGAATAAAATTCTTTTAAACTTTCACACACACGTCTTTGTGTGGACATGTTTTATTTCTCCTGGCTAATACCTAGAACTGTAATTAACAAATCAAGTGGTGAGCCCACGTTTAATATTATTTATTAACTGTTTCCCAAAGCCTTTATACCATTTTACATCCTAACAACATATGAGAATTACAATTGTTCCACACTTTTGAAAAAACTTGGCTTTGGCATATTTCTTAATTGTAGCCATTCCAGCAGTTCGTATATTTATCTAACTCTAGCTTAAATTTGCATTTGTGATGACTAATATGCAGCATGTTTACATGTCTTTATTTGCCATTCTTATATTCCCCTTTATGATATAATGGATAAAAACCTTTTGCCCATTTTTGAATTATTTGTTATCTTATTACTGAGTCATAAAATTTCATTATATGTTTTGGATATGATTTATTTGCCAGCCATACATTTTGCTAATATTTTTCCTCCCCATCAGTGGTTTCCATTTTAATCTTTTAGCAGCGTCTTTAGAAAATAAGTTTTCACTTTGCTGAAGTTTTCAATTCATCAATTTTTTAAAATTTCCTCTTTAAATATTTGATAATAGTCTCCAGTGAAACCATCTGGGCTTATAGTTTTCTCTATGGGATTTTTATTAAATTACAAATTCTGTTTATTTAGTATATAGAGAACTACTCATTTTTAACTGCTTTTATTTCTGTTTTGGTAGTTTGCTCATTTTATGGAATTTGTTTATCATCGCTTGAAAATTTATTGGCATAAAGTTTATCCTAATATTCCACTATTTATATTTTAATTCCTGTTTGATATGAAATGATTTTATGTCTTTTATCTCTGATTATAGTAATTTATGTTTTGATTTTTTAATTAAATCTTTATGGTTTTATTAATGTATTCATCTTTTTGAATAAACAACTTTGGTTTTGCTGATTTTCTTTGTAACTTTTCTGTTTATGTATTTCATTAATTTCTACTCTTTATTATTTTCATATTTCTACTCACTTTGGCTTTAACACGGTTTTATTTTCCAAGCTTCTTAAAGTAGGAATATGGATCATTTATTTAAAATCTTTCTTTTTTTCTAATGCATATATTTAAAGCTACACAATTTCCTCTAAATCATTCTTACTTGCGTTCCAAAACGCTTGATATGTTTTGTTACAATCTTTGGGTTAAAAATATATTCTAGGCCAGGTATGGTGGCTCACACCTGTAATCCCAGCAGTTTGGGAGGCTGAGGCAGGAGGATGCCTTAAGGGCAGGATTTTGAGACCAGCCCGTGCAACTTGAAAGACCCTGTCTCCACAAAAGATTGAAAAAAATCAGCCAGGCATGGTGACCTGTGCCTTTAGTCCCAAGTACTTGGGAGGCTGAGATGGGATGATTGCTTGAGCCCAGGAGTTTGAGGTTACCCAGTGAGCTATGATTATGTCATGGCACTCCAGCCTGGGTGACAGAGCAAGAACCTTTCTCAAAAAAAAAAAAAAAAAGAATTCTAATTTCCTTAGCAATTTTTCTTTGACATTTTCTTTATTAGAGATACATTGATTAATTTCTAATTATTGAAGGAATATTCTAGTTATCATTATTAAGACAACATGCTATATATGACTTAATATTGTGAAAATCAATACTTCTTTTATGGCCAAACTTATAGTCTATCTTGGTGAGTATTCCATATTTATTAAAAAAATGTCTATTCTCTAAATTTGTCAAATATAGTGTTCTGCAAACATCAGTTACCTACAATGGTTCATAATGTCTAAAAATTCTGTATTTTTAGTGATATTACAACTTTTTCAATCATTTTTAAAAGAGATATATCAAAACACCACCTATGAGGGAAGAGAAAATCTCCCTCGTAGAAAAATTCCAAATAATTTATATAGACGCCGTGCTCTCAAAGAGTGGCAGTATAACTCCCTACTTCTTGTGTAGTCTACAGATAATGACATCCTTCCACAAGGTAAAATACGAAAAAGGTGAAAATGAGTAAATTTACAGTGGACAAACCTGAAAAATACCACTTCAGGATGGCTATCAAGGTCAACATCAAAAGTGTTAATTCATGTCCATAGTATGTACCCATGATATGATGTGATGCCAATGGCACTTTACGTCCATGGTCTTACTCCAAAAAAAAAAAAAAAAAAAAAGACACCAGTTTAGTCGTGAAAAAAGACAAATACCTAATTCAATTGAGAGACATTCTGCAGAATATCTAACTAGTACTTCTCAAAACTTTCGAGGTCTTTAGCAATCAGGAAATCTGAGAAATTCTCACAGCCAAGAGCAGTCTCAGGAGACATGTTATCTGATTGCAATGTGGAATCTTGCCTAGGATCCTGGAATATAAAAAGGACATTAGGTAGAAACCAAGGAAATCTGAATAAAGAATAAAATTTAATTAAGAATTACATATTAACATTGGTTCATTAATTGTAACAAATGTACCATTTTCATGCAAGATGCTATTAATTTAGGAAGCTGGGTATCAGGTATATGGGAACTCTGTCATATCTTCACAATTTTACCCAAGAAACTTTCAATTTCTCTGTCTTTCTCCTCACCACCCACCTACCAGACACACATAAAATCAGGTTGTTTTTTTTTTGGAAAAAATGGAACAATGGAAGAAATTTTTATAGTTGTTTTAGATTTTTTTAAAAAGCTAATACATTTGTAGGTAATTAAAGATTGAATGAGATTATTGACTTGTAAGAGTTGTTAAAAGATCTATACAGAATGGAACAACAGACACAATCAATAAAAATAAAAATATAACTATATAGTCAGATGGTATACAGATGCTAGAAATACAGGAATGAAAAAGATAGTTTCTCTCCTTAAATAATCTTTAGACTAGTGGAGAAGACATACTATTAAGCATGTACTTCATGATTACTCAAACTAGGTTAAATACATTAATTATATGTTCCCAAAACACCCTGTTACTTTTCTTTCATGTCTCCTCTATTTTTATAAATTTAGTTTCTTTTCTTTCCCTCCACTTTGTATAATCCATGAAGAATATGTTTCATTTATTTTAGTGTATTCAGAGTCTAGTAAAATAAAATTTAAGACATAATTTAAAAAAAATTAATTGAAGTATAATTAATATAAATCAGAGAAAAAAGTTTACATTAAATATAAACAATATTTCTACAAGTTTAAGCTATTCAAAAGTGTAAGAGGCATCCTTGTAAAATGTAGTTTTCTTTGTTGTTCTAAGCTAAGGGTTGAATTTCATATCTATCCTGTAAGACCTCTTGTACTTTAAAGTTTCCCTAGTTCTATGAGCAAAATATATTGATGCAAATTAAATGTACATTGAATATATTGGTGTAGGTTGATGAAATCTCTCAAATGAAGGGAGAAGAGTATACCTATCTTGAAGTCATCCTGAGAGTTATATTAGGTAAACTTCGGTAGAACAACAAAATTCTTAAAAGTTACAACTGTGAAGTAAAAAATAGTAGACTCAGAGGTATAAAAGAAGGGTAAAAGCAATGGAGAATGGGAGAGTTCATCAGGGTAGAAAATTGCTCAACATAACCCACTGGATATTTTTAACACATGCTGTGAAGGCAAATGTATTTGCTGAATAGAAGTTGAAACCAAAATGGTTTGTTCTAAATAAGCTGATATAATAAAAATTGCTTCAATCTATATTTCAGTGCAACTTCTGGGGGGAATTCTTCTTTAGTGTGAATACACTAACTGAAGTAAAGATACATTAAATCTTACATTCCAGTATTTCCATTTTTCATTAAAATAAAATATAACAAAATTGATGCCCATGATAAAGACCTGGAGGTCCTGCAAAATTATGTTATGAATGAACCATTTAAATACAGAAAAAGTTTTGTTTAGTATAATAGTAAGGTTGTAACATACATTTTCTATGCCATTCTTTTTCTCTAAATTGCCAACCTAGGGATTCTAGGAACCTGAGTAATCAAATCTGATTATTCATGTCTCCCATATGGTTAACCAATGACTTTCTCTAAAAATTATTTTTAAAGTAACATAAAACTAAGTACTCTATGCACATTGTCTTGAATTCTCACATGAATTCTCACCCCAAATATGAAGTTAGATTTGATTACTTTCATTACAAGAGAAACTGAGTTTTCTAATAATTAATGTAACTAAGAAAATCAAATACCTGCAAGATTTCAGGCAAGAAAAAATGAATGAGTAGAGAAGGAAGTAAAGGAAAATGTGCTGAACCAGAGTAAGAATATAGTATGTGTTCTTTTCAAAAAATGTAGTCTTTACAAAGCACCTAAAGGGAATTTCTACATGTTAGGCCTAAACACACCCAAATATCTTGCATTCAATTTGGAAAAGAAGTACAGGTATCTAGAAAAAAAAAAAAAGAAAAAACTAAAAAAAACTGTCAGATTAAGTAAGGTAATGAAATGTTTGTTTAAATATCTGCTGGGTAGTAACTTAATAATTTATAATGCAATAAAACATATTTTGGAATGGCTTATAAATGGTCTTTTGAGACAAGTTTAAAAGAAAAGATACAAATATATTTCGAGTGGTGATAACAGTATTTAAATAATTCATATGTTTAGGATTACTACTTGTAAACATGTATTTATTTGGATGTGTAAGTCATTATTAATTTGTTTAAAAAGTCACATTTTTCTATATTCACAACTTATATTTACCCATGCAGTGATTTTATATAAAATGTGATACAAGGTTAAAAAAATATGCCTCTTTGATATTACTGTGATTAACTGTTATGTCTGTGGAACTGCATTAACTTCCTGCCTTTAATCTCATGCCCTTCTAATCTATCCTTCACACTGTGCAAAGCCTTCTAAAATGTAAATTGGATAATTTCACTCTTTTTCTTAAAGCCATTCCATGTTTCTCCACTGCCTTGACGATAAATCCCAATAACTTCATATGCCATACACAGTGCTCCAGTGTTGGCACCTGCCAGGTTGTTTCCTCTCCTCCGTCTTCCATACATGCAGTTTGCTACCAGAATCCCACCCTATTAATAGCCCCCGGACTGTGTCATGCACTCTTACACTGTCTTTTCTCTCTCTAGACTGTTATTTATCCAGCATCCATCTGCCTCTTCCTAGTACTTGGAGCTTCAGTTTCACACATACTTTACCCTGAAAGATCACTGTGATTACTCACTGGTTAGTGCCTCCTCTGTGGCTTCACCTCACATACACTTCATCACCTTGCTCATTAGGATGTATTTTAAAGTCAACATTTCATTATGGGTTTTCCCATTAGATTTCTTGTTCTTTCATGTTAAAACACGGGTGCTATATCTAATACGAAGATCTTCACTGAATATTTTAATAAGTAAATCTCTAAAAAAAATTGCTCACCCAATAAAAAATCTGGGCCCTCTGCCACAGTATTATAGCCTGCATTTATACTATACAATTTCTTCAAAGGAAGAAAGACTACATAAACCCTTTTATATAACAACCTGATACGGACTCTGTGTCTCCCATACCTAAGTGATATTCAAAATGTTTTTTGGTCAATCTCTTGGTAAGCAGAATTTTAAAATTTCTCATGTCAGGAATAATAATTGTAAGGATGTGATGATAACTAAGATACCTGGTGAGCAATCAGTATTAGCAAGAAGGAAGGAGGAAATGAAAAAAAAGATGAGAAAAGAAGGAAAAAAAGTAAAAGAAAACAGACTGACTTTACAAAATCAATAGTATTCAAATGGACCATTTTGTAAATTTTATCAGTAATTTTCCCACTTCCTAAACCCATTCCTAATTCTCCTCCTTCCACAGCTCTACTGGCTTTTTCTCCCTTCTTTTTTTGAGGTTCAAACTTCTTTGAATCTTCTCAACATAAATCAATTATAATGCTAAAATAATCATAATTTAAAAAACTCTCCTCCTTTCTATGGCAGTCTTTTAGCAGCTGTGGCAAATGGAGTAAGGAATCAGAGCAGGACAGCAACAGAACCCTGCAAGGGGCAGGGATGGGCCAGGATGGCATCTGTTTGGGGCTAAATTAAGTGCCCCCCCAATTCATATATTGAATCCTTAACCCCTTCCATCTCAGAGTGGGACCGAATTTAGAAGTAGGCCCTTTAAATAGGTGATTATGTTAAAAGGAATCCTTTCGGCTGGGCTATAATCTAATGGAACTGGTGGTGTCCTTTTAAGAAGAGGAAGAAATAGCAGAGATGTGCCCTCTCAGAGCAAAGGGTATCTGCAATCAAAGGAGAGAGGCCTCAGGAGAAACCAAACCTGCCCACACTTGGCTCTTGGAATTTAACCTCCAGAAATGTGATAAAATAAATTTCTGTTGTTTAAGCCACTCAGTCTGTGGTATTTTGTCATGGTATCCATACCAAATTAAGATAGTGTCCAAACTGAGAGGAGGCTCTATGGGAGTCAAGGTCTATGCAAGACAGGCATCCAGCCAAGGTGGTGCCTTGGGTCAGCAGACTGGCTATACACAGGATTTTGAATGAGTAGAAAGCACTGAGGATCATGAGACTTAGCCTTCCCACACTTGAAGAAGAGAAGCACAACTATGAAAAAGAAGAAAGAAAGATCAAACCATAAGGTTCAATTTACATGTATTTTAACTGCCTACTAAAAGGGCCTAAAATCAATAATACTCCAGTAGGAATGAACACAATTAAAACTCATATCTTGTTTTCTGAAAATTACTCCTATTAAAAGGAGTTACAAATCTTTGTATTTTAAGGGCATTGAGTAGACAAAATGTTATGTAGAAAGAAGAATAAAGTCAGATATCACACTTCGAGGTTTTAAAACTTACTACAAACAATGATAAACAATTTGGTACTGGCAGAAGGATAGAAGTATAGAACAACGAAAGTAGAATGGGGAGTCCTGAAGTAAAACCAGACATTTACGCCTAACTGGTTTTAAACAAAGGTGCCAACACCATTCATGGAATAAAGAATGGTCTGAACCAAATGGTACTGAAGCAACTAGATATCCACAAGCAACATAATGAAATTGAACCCTTGTTTAACACCATTTACAAAAATGAACTCCAATTAGATCTCTACCTCACAGCATATGCAATAATTAACTCAAAATGTATCAATGACCTAAATATAAGAGCTAAAACCATAAAACACTGAAAAGAAAACACGGGCATAAATCTTCAAGGCCTTGGGTTTGGCAATGAATTTTTAGATATGACACCAAAAGTATGAGCAACAAAAGAAAAAATAAATATATTGGACTTTACCAAAATTAAACGTTTTAATGCGTCAAAGTTCATTACCAAGAAAGTGAAAAGACAACCTACAGAAAGGATGGAAATATTTGGTAAAGGTCTAATATTCAGAATATATGAAGAACTTTTATAAGTCACCAAAAAAGGCAAATAATTCATTTAAAACAAAAAAGCCTAAAGACTTGAACAGCTGTTTCTCCAAAGAAGATACAGAAATGACTAACAAATACACAAAAATATGTTCAATATTATTAGACATTAAGAAAATTCCAATTAAAACCACAGTGAGATGCCACTGCACACTTACTAAGCTAGCTAAAATCTAAAAGAAAATAATGTGTTGACAAGTATGGAGAGAAATTGGAAACATCATATATTATTGAAAGGAATGGTGTAGCTGCTGTAGAAAAAAGGTTAATGGTTCCTCAAAAACTAAAACATTGAATTCCCATATAACCCAGAAATTTCACTTCTAGGTATATACCTCAAATCATTGAACATAAAGACTGAAATTGATACTTTTACTTGAATGTTTATAGCAGCATTATTCACAGTGGCCAAGAGGAGGAAACAACCCAAATGTCCATCAACATATGAATGAATAAACAAATTGTGAAACAAATATGCAATGGAATATTTTTCATCAACAAAAAGGCACGAAACATTGATAAAAACTACAATGGGAACAAAGCTCAGAAACATTATGCCAAGTGAAAGAAGCCAGACACAAAAGGCCATGTATGATTCTACTTGTATGAAATATCCAGAATAGGGAAGTCCATCGAGACAGAAATCAGATCAGCAGTTGCCAAAAGGCAGGGGAAGTAGAGAATGGGGAGTTAATGCCTAATGGACATAAGGTTTCATGTCAGGGTGGTAAAAAACATTTTGGAGCTAGAAGAGGTTGGTTTCACCACATTATGACTTCTCTATCTGTCCTAAATGCCTCTAAATTGTTACTAAAATGATTAAATTTACATTATATGAATTTCACCTCATTTTAAAAACATCTTCATCTGATAATAATCATAGTAACAACACAATCTTAAGTGATACTAAAACTAGTGGCTGAATGTGAATATGGAATATAATTTTATGCAGTCTCAAAGTATATCCCCACAAAACATATAATAATTTCAAAGGGAATAAAAAAGTAACTTTACATTAGAAAATCTTCACAGACATCATCATGAAGAAATTTTGTCGATGTAATGGAGTATCATTGATGGGACAATTCCACATTTGTACCATTCGATAAGATGCAGTGAAGGCCTCAGCATCATTTCTGCGATTTAGAGGCCCAAAGGCATGACTTGTGTGTACTGAGAAGGAACCAGAAATATGTGACAGCTGGCTGGATTGTGTGATACTGGATTGGATCATTTTGTTCTAAACTTTTTGGAACAGTGGGTGAAACAATGGGATTGACACAATCACTAAGAAAAGATACCATGGCTCTGATTCACAAGAAAAGTGATTGCTTTTGCAGTTTAGTGAGCTTATCTGAAAAAACGCTTTGGCATTGAAAATTATCTGTAAACCATGTTAATTCATTCACCTACTTCAACAGGTATTATATTAAATAAGATAATGCATGTTAAGTACTCTACACATTTCCTGGCTTGTATTGCTCAATAAATGTCAAAAATGTCAACTATGACTGCATAAATTGAAGGGAAATCAGGACAGGATCTCAACTGTGTTCTT
>NW_012149108.1:3721126-3739438 GCF_000956105.1 Propithecus coquereli | reverse complement strand
ACATATAGATATCCTTCTCCCATGACATTCAATTGTATTAAGTTATATTTCATTGTAGATATGTAGGTATTTATTAAAAATAATTTATAATCAGCAAAAGCACTGTCCAATCAAAATGGCTGCCTGAACACTAAAAGCAAACATTGGTGTAATAGTGCCACAAAACAACAGACATTTTCAGTGGCTTATAATTTCCAGCATTTCAGTTTACAGATTCAATAGTTTTGAGTTCAAATAGCTTTTTTGTTTCTTATGCTGGTACATAGGCTAAAAGAGAGGATACTGCTTGGGGAATGATCTCACTGTGAATGTTAGGAATGCAAGAGTTTGCCTAACCACACAAGTACTTACGACTACTTGTCTGCTCATGCATCAATGACTGAAGCAAAGTATGTGACTCAGGGACATCAGGGCAAGAGCAGAATGTGAAGAACCATCTGAGAACAAATGCTGATGTTTGTCAAACTGAATGCCAGTCCTGTTTGGAATTAGCCCAATTACATTAATTAAATTTTACTGATGCAGATTCTGTTTTTATTCTCTATTATAAATAATGCAGTAATGAACAACTTTTTACGTTCAACTTTGTAAGTTCCTATCAAAATAAATTCCCCAAAGTGGACTTTTTGGATCAGAATATAAACATCATTATTTTTACAGAAGTGACATTCCAAAGAGGTTGCATTAATTTACACTTCCATCAGCAAAACATGTGAATGCTTGGTTCTTCACACACTTCCTGACACTGTGTGGAAAATTATAAATTACTGTTTTAATATACTTTTCTATAGTTTATAGTGAGCTTCAGTAATTTTACATATGTACAAATCATGCAATCTTTCCATTAGTATGAATTACCTATACCTATTTGTTATCTATTTTTCATTGGATTCTTGGCTTTTAAAAAGTTTGTTTTTTATATGTGAATATGAGCTGTTTATACATATATATATATATATCTATTAATACAAATGAAATTCATTCTCTTTCTATATATGTGGGTTTATGGAGGAGCTTTTCCTTACTGCAAGTCTAGACAAAACTGCTCAGCAGTACCACTTGGAGAGCCTGAAATGTGTCCTCTGGAGTTAGGGAGTTAAGAGTCTCACAGTTGAAAAACCAGATACATGAGAAACTATGCCGCAATCCTGGTCTGAATAAAAGGCATTACTGTGCTGCATTTCCTGAGTTTTTGGTGACTAGGAGAAAATAACATTATTGAGGAGAAAGAGGTGGACCATGTGCTGGAGAGAGTAAAAAAAAAAAGAACTGAGAAAAGGATCTTGCATGATCAGCCAGATCCTTCACTTGAACCAGTGACCTGCAGCCAGGACGTGCCAACCAATTCACAAAACATTCAACTTGAGGGAGATTTAGTTTTAAAGGTCTATCAGGCTCAGAGAGTGCTAATGTTAGCTAAAAAGTGAACTACTAATTACAACCTTGCATGCTACATACCTCTCTTCCTCTGTTTTCTACCGTACATTCTCTCCTCCTCTCATTTTCTCTACCTCTCCATTGACCCTAAAAGGAATAGAAACAATTATGGAGGAGAAACACTGCTGAAAAACAGAAAAACAATGTCACTTTCATACAGCTTACATTCTAATGAAACAAACAGCAGATAATAGAAGAAATAGATTTAAAAATGAATATGAGTGACTGGGTGGCTATTTCCAATTGAATAGAGTAAAACTCTCTAGAAAACAATAAGCAAGATGATATCTGAATGCCAAGGGCTATGAGAAGAGACAAACATGATCAAATACATAGAGTACCTTTTGTCATCTTTACAGAAAATAAACTGTAAAATCAGAAGAAAGGAACCCAGGTTCTATGAAACTTTCAAGTAACAGATAAAGATCTATTCTAACTGTTCTAGAGCATAGAAAATAATTCAATATATTCCCTTCCTTTATCTAGTTTTTAGTATATAAGAATAACATTGATATAAAACACTAATAATAATAACAAACAAAAGAGAAAACAAAACATGTTCAAAAGAGTCTCTTTTATGTACATGCAAAAACCGTTAAAATTGTAACAAGCAAAATATTAATACAATGGCACACAGAAAGAATAAAATAGCCAAAATTAGTAGTGTTTAGTTCAGTAATTAAGGACAATTCAATAATATAAAGCATATTGCTTTATATGTATATATAAAACCATAGCATACTTAGTTTTTGAATAAAAAATACTTTATTAAAACAGGAATACATAGATGATTTCTACATTTGATTAAATGTATGTATATACATATATGTGCATATGAATTCAGAATTATAGTAACATGTAATGTATATCTCAGGACATATAACAGAATCATGACAAATAAATAATAGAAAGCACCTCCACTAAATTTATAAGACTTGTTTACTATTAATAATTATTCTCAAGAATATGCTGGATTTACTATTCAAATTGAATCAATGAGGAAACTAAATTAAAACAATAAATGTTCAGAAAGCTATCTCTATGTATGATATTTTATATAACTAAGAAATGCAAGATAAGCAGCAAGAAAGGAAAGAAACCTATTGCATACAAAAACAGGAATGTGGCTGATACTAAATACAAAATAGCACCCATACATGTTGCCTTAAACCATATTTAATTTCCAAATAAAGATAGTAACAAGGTCATAATTCACCTAACATGATATAATCCTCCTGAGTACTAATCTAAATGCATTAACCTCTTCTCCAGAATGGGAATAAAGTCTTTGGGTGATGTTTATTCTTCACGATATCCCATAACTTAAATATTATGATGTAAACTTAACAATACCTAAATATTTTGATAATAAGTCAACGCATCTTTTGTTACATAATAAGGGAATAGAGACAGAGGAAACTAAGGATCTTTTCTATACACCTCCACATGCACACACATATTCATAACAAATTAAGGAGAAATACTTATAACAATTATAGTCCTCATTTCTGTAATTTTACACATGGCAAGAGATAATATTGTTTGAAAGGTTAATTTTACTGAATGTAGAATTTCAGGTTAGTAGTTTTTCCTTCACTACTTTAAATATTTCATTCCATTCTCTTCATGTTTGCATGGTTTCTGATAAGAAGTGCACTGTAATGGTTCTTCTGTAGCTATGGTGCTCCCGTCCTCTGGTTTCTTTCAACATTTTCACCTTATCTTTGATTTGGTGCAATTAGAATATGAAATTTACAGATGTAGATTTTTGTGTTTGTTTGCTTTTTTGTTTATGTTTTTGTATTTATCCAGATTATGTATCTCTAAGTTCCTGGATCTGTCATTTGTTATCTTTCATTAATTCTGAAATGCTCTCAGCCATTATTATTTAAAGTATTTCTTGTGCAGTAGTCTTTCTTTCTTTACTGTGATATTCCAATTATGCATAAGTTATACTTTTTGAAGTTGTCTCAGTTTTTAAATGCTGTTTTTATTTTTAAGTTTTTTGTCTTTTTATTTATGTTTTCAAAATTTCTACTGACACGTTTTCAAGCTTACTGATTGTTTCTTTAGCTGTGTCAAGTCTAGACGAACACATAAAGGCATTTTCCCATTTTGTTACAATGCTGTTTTATAGCATTTCACTTTGATTCTTCCTTAGAGATTCTATCACTCTGCCTACATAATCCATCTGTTCTTGTATGTCATCTTCTTTTCTCCATCAAAGCTTTGAACATATTAATCACAGTTATTTCAAATTCCTTGTATGTTAATTCCAGCATGTCATGTCTGAGCCCAGCTTTCCTGTTTCTTTGTCCCATCAGACTGTATGTTTTTGTTGTTGTTCATTTGTTTGTTTTGCCTTTTGGCATGTTGGTAATTTTTTCTTGTTTAAAGTCACGCGTGTCATGCATGCTGTGTTAGGTAATAGAAATCAAGGTAAATAGGTCTTTAGTGTGAATATTTATATTAATCTGGCTATGTGTCGGATTTTGTTTAATGCTTGTTTATAGCTATAGTTATCAAGAGGTTCATATTTCTCTAATGTCATTGATTTTGTCTTTTCCTTTGCCTTGGGGACTGCCCCACATATTGCTGTTTTAGTAAAGTCTACACTTTGAAGCTCTCTCAGTTGTAATTTATTGTTATTATACTGCAGCCCTGTTGGTATGGTGGTTAAGGTTTGGGGGAGAAGAATTCTGTAATCTTTTAACTCTTTAACTCTCCTTCTTTTAGTGGCCTTGAATCTGGGGACTGTGACCTTTCCAAGTGTTTTTCAGTATTACAGCTTTTTTATTCTCTCACTTTGTTGAGACAGGAAGGCTAGTGGAGGCTCAAATGAGAATGCCCTTCTGCCAATTGAGATAACTCTAGAATAATCTTTTTTCTTGGTAGGGAGAATAGATCTTTGTTATGGAATATTTTGGGGGCATATTTTACAATGTTTACTATTTCCTACCCCTTGCCTGAACCACAAGGGAATCATTCTTAGATTTTTACTATGATAACTTGGTGGGATTTCTGAAACTAAAACACATGATAGCAGGAAGCCCAACCATGATTGAAGCCCCCAGGAGTTTCTTAGTCTCACACTAGTGGATGCTCAGCCTCCAGGTGTTCATCAGAATTATCACTTCAGTGCTCTTACTAGTGTCTACATCTCCAGCAGTTTCTGCTCCAGCTAAATAAATCTCAGCTCTGACCTTCTTGATGCACCTTTGTCTCCAGGTTCTGATGTGGCGATTTGCCCTGCAATCTTAGTTCTTTCATAGGTCCAGAAAAAACGTGATCGATTTTCAATTTTCTTAGTTTTTAATTTATTATAAGGAAAGGACTGACAACTTCCAGTCTCCTTATATGTTGGAGCTGAAACTCAAAGTCCTACCACGTATTTTTGAAGTGCTAAATTTAAAGTAATATTCTACATGAAGTATGAAGAATGTCAAAAGCAATTTAATCAGTTGTCTTACACCTTTTTATCTCAAATAGGCTATGGCTAAACTCTCCAGTGTTTCATGCAACATGTTGATGATTCTAAATTATGTAGATATAATATGCACAGGATAAATTCACATTCTTTATCTTTCCCAATCTCTATGCTTTTTCACTGACACAAAGCAAATATGTCTTCTAACCTTCAGAGAGGTTTTTGCCTCAATTGTTAGAGAACAATATACACAGGCCATACCTCAACATCCATTGTTCTCTAAGATAAGGTTATCTAATGGGGAAGACAGAAAATTTGACCAAAATCGGTACCTTCCTCAAAGTTATTTATTAGGCCTCTACGTGTTTACTAATATATGCCTCAGTAGCAATTGTTCATGTTTTCAGTGTAAAGTATGATGGAAAGAATTAACGATATGTGAAAATTCTGTGACAATCAGGGAACAGATCATGGCAGGTCTTAAATCGCATATTAAGGTATTAGGACTTTAATATAATGACAATTGTAACCTATTTGAAAAATTTTAAATAAGGCAGTCTAACATTTGAAAAATCCCTTTGATTTCCATGTGGATAATTCATTAATCTGGACAATACAGTATGTGAGATGATCAAATAGAAAAATCATGAAGAAAGTCAATCAGATCAAAGTAGCTGAGTTCATCCCTACTTATCTGTTTTAGTTGAGTCATAAGGTAAATAAACATAGTCCATGTTTATTTGGTAGAATGATGACCTTGACTGAAATATATTACTGAAAAATGAAGATATAATGACTCTTTGATTAATTTAATTTTTATTTATGCTTATACTTCAGAAAAAATACGGTATTGTCTTTCTACACTAATTTATTATTATGTAATTATACTGGGATATAGTTATTTACATATATATATATATATATATATATAAAAGCATAAGATAACACAATCTGGTGGAGCATGCCTGTGTGCTCAACCAAAAAATGTGTAGATTTTCCCAGCTTCTGTTAAATCATGCTTTGCCATTATAAATCCAAGACCTGGGCTGACAACTGTGTGAAATAGCTTAACACTATAATTGAGGGGTGGGGAATGTCACTCTGTGGGTACAGATAGTTCTTCAGATAGAACTCAGATGTTCTCTTTGACAATATTTCTTTCTACCCACATAATTTTGAAAATAGAAGTTTATTGTTGAATGAATGATTAGCTTCAACTAGTTCACAAAATAAAATTAATAGATGGCTACAAAGGGTAGAGTACACAGATAATGCTTTCCACCTGCTCCTTCTATGTATAGGCAACTAAAAATTCAGAGACTTTAAATGAGTTTTCCATGGGTATACATAGCTCCTACACACAGGCCAGAAGCAACCACATTGAAGTGAAAAAATCATGAGTTTGATTTGTATTTAATTTCAAATCACAGCTTTACCAGTTCTTTTTGTGTGCTTCAATAATGTTTATTAAAAATCATTAAATTTTACTTTTGTGATGTGTATAATGGTGAAAATAATACTTATCTTTCAGTTGTAAAATTTACATGAAGCAATATGCATAATATATTTAATTTTTTTCTAACACGTGATAGGCTCCTCGTACATCTATTTTTTATTCATTATTATTGGTAGTAGTATTTAAGAGATGATTGCCTAGATCTAGACTCAAGATGTACTACCTAAGACAAGCAAGCCTGAATTAAAGGGCTGAGACTAAGCCCAAATAATTAAAACTATTGAGACCAAGCTGAGGAAACCGGATCATTTGAGAAGGGCAAGAAAGGACAAATACAAGGGTAAAAATGGAAGGGAAAAAAATGGTCAGGTAGAATGTGAAACTGAGTGAAATTAGCAGAAAATAGGAATAAAATAAAGAATAATTGAGTGACAGATACAATAGAGTTGAAACATTTATACACTAATTCACTGGTGTGAGACCAAGGGAAGACTTCCAGTGGTGTAGTTCAATGATGAGCCCTGATTTTCTGGATTGTCTGATACCCAACAGTGAACATTTAAAATTTATCAGTAATGATTTTTGAATATCATTAATGTGATATACATATGAGAAAAATACACACAAATGAATATAATTACACAAATTAAAATGTTTAACATAAAATAAGCATGTTTTTCTCAATAAAATGAAAGTCTCCTCTTATAGTTTGCCTTATATATTCTAATGCGAAATAGAACTCTAATTCTAATTCAAGTACTAGAATATAGTAAAGCAAACAAGAATAACCTTTAATAAAATTTAATCAATTATAAGTATAAATCTTAGTGTAGCAACATACAAAGGAAAAAACACTTTTTTAAAAAGAGAATGAACTATCTAATGTCACAACATAACTTGCAAGTAGTTACTACTCTACATTGAGATGAAAAACTGAAGTCTTGAAAGCCGAGAGATGCCCAAGATTCCTGAGAGAAAGAAGCAGAATCAGGACTGGAAGACTTATGCTCATAAATTCTGAATATAAAATTCAGTGTTCTTTATATAACTTGATACTTTTCTCTTGAACAAGTATGCTAAATTAGCTATATAGATGCCAATATGATCGATACATATGGCATATATTTATCATGATTTTTTCATAGTTACTTCACATTCTGAGAGTCCAATGGGATAGTGTACATTTATGGCAGATAACTATATCTGTTGTGAAAAATTTTCTGGTTAAAATAATTTTATCAATGTTTTATTAAGTAAAAATCTACAAACTTAGTTTATCACTTGTTTACACATTGGTAACCACTCCAATATTGTTCAGTGAGGAAGAAATACCTTTAAGAAGAGATAAATAGAACCTGAATCTTTAAATCAGAAATACTGGAGTTCATATTTCATCTTTAAGTAGCTGTGTGAGCAATTGAAACATTTTTGTCTGTATCCCCTTATTGGTAAAATGGAAGAAATAGCTCCATCAAAAAGGTTTTTAGAACTTTAATTTGCAGAACATATTTAAAGTGTCTAGGAGAATTTATAGCACATAATAAGCAATAAATTAGGGTTTTTTTTTCAGTTTATGTATATGTATCCCATGTCCCTCACCTTCATGTGGATATTAGATAGCACTTTATATGGACAAGAAAAATAATTTTATTTCTAAATTGTGATAAAATGCCAATTCCAGTACTTACTTCATTTTGCTAAAGCATTTTGTCAACGTGATTCATTTATTTGTCAGTTTTACTCAAAGACAATCCCCAAAATTTCAGGAGCTTACATCAACAAAGATTAATTTGTCCCTCGGTTTATATCTAGATGGTTGGTCAGTGGTGACTCTGTTTCAGGCTTCAGCTAGGGGTTGTGTCTCTTGTGTCTTGTCATTCAGAGACTTGGGCTAACAAAGAAACTGTCATAAGGGATATGCCTGTTTTCACCTGTTGGGAGTGTTAATCAGGCAACATATTTAAAGAATAAAGTATTCAGGGACCCATCAAGAAACTGTAACTTTCAATCATTATGCTTTGTCAAAATGTTTCAAATTTAAACTGAGATAGTTCTCCTTCATTAAGGTGACTTTTAAAGTTATGATCTTGGATTTTATTGAAAGTCACTACCGGAACGAGCAATATAAATGTGCTATTTCAAGAGCAATAACCAATGTTATTGCAGATATTTCATCAGTTAGATTCTTAACATATAAGAAATCTATTGAAATTCAGTCATATAAAAAGTGTTATTTCTTTGACTAATGGAGTTATTTACCCTCTGATTCATTTACTATTTTGCTTTGGCTGTAGGGAAGCTCAAAAACAAATTTGAAGGTCATTAAAATTCTGTTGATTCCTATGGTCAGCGCATATTAACATTTACTTCTCTTTGACTCTGATTTTCTAGTTTTGTGTATATTATGTGACTATTTTATCTGCATATATATTCATATAGATTTGTTATTACTGAGACTCCTTTGTGAAGACAAATTACATTTGTGTATATATACATACTAAAATGTTTGAAGTTTAGTAGCATAAATTCATCATGTCTTCTGATAAGTGGCTGATTTGTGAAAGGTTATCACATATTCAAGTTGGTTTATTTTTTCTCATAGAGATGGTCAAATGATATAGTAAGAACAAAAAGATCCTTGCTTTCTACTTTTTTTTCAAAACTCGGTTATTATTTTCAATGTGATTGGTGTCATTGGATATTTTCAGGTGAAAGGCTAAGAATGCAGTATCTTCGGGGAAAACTGTTAATAGCTGTTAAAATAGAAGCTATTAAGAACCATAAATCATATTTATGATAATTCCAATGGCTACATCTTTCATTGGGGCTTCAAATAATTAAGTGAGTTACTTTGGGTTATGAAAAGAGAAAAAAAGAGAAGGTCAATGGTCTTGAAGAAAATATATGAGAGGAAGACTGATTTAAAAAGAGCATGAATTTTGAAGACAGGCCAACCTAGTTTGGGAACTAAGCTCTGCCAACTACAAGCAGCATGAATTTAGAATGATTTTATAACCTTTACGAATTTCAAATTACTCATTTTTTGGTAACTTTTGTACTGATGTATAACAAATACACAGTACTGTCTTAAGTATAAAGACGTATGAATATTTGCATATGTCTATCTCTAATTAACTACTACCTAAGTAAAGAGCCAGAATACTTGCAATACCAAGGTGCCACCTCCCAGTCTATATGCCTCCTCCACTTGTCCAGAAGTAACCAATGTTTTAAATGCTCTGAGAATAAATTATGTGTGTGTGTTTGTAGTATAGTTACACATGAAATATTACACATCAACAAAAATAAACTGATATACTTAATAAAATGAATGAAGCTCACAAATAAAATGTTGAATGAAAGAAGCCAAACACAAGTGAATATCAGTTTGTTCAAATAACATCTTTTCGTTGAATTTTGTTTTGTTATTGATGAGAAAAAAATTGATTCACAGCCAGGGTCACTGTCTATGTGGAGTTTACATATTCTCTCCATATTTGCATGTGTTTTCTCTGGGAAATCAGGTTTCCTCCCACATTCCAAAGATGTGCACATTAGGTGAATTGGCATGCCTAAATGGTTCCAAGTTGAGTGAGTATGGGCATGTATGAGTGTGCCCTGCCACAGGATGGCATCCTGGCCAGGGTGGGTTTCCACCTTGCACACTGAGCTGCCAGGTCTCTACCATCTACGACCCTGAACTGGAATGATTGAGTCAATAATTATCTTAATTATTTTGATTAATCTTTCTTAAATGTATGTATATCTCACAATTATTTCAATATTTAATATTAGAAATGTTTGAATCTTTATTTAGAAGCTTCGTGATGTTTTTGTGACCAGAAACGTGTACATGTTATTTAGCTACTGCTTATAAGTGAGAATATGTGGTATTTGGCTTTCTCATTCTGAGTTGTTTCACTTAAGACAATGGGCTCCAGTGCCATCCATGTTGCTGCAAAGACATAATTTCATTCTTTCTATCCTGAGTAGCATTCCATTATATATTTATCACATTTTCTTTATCTAATCATCTGCTGATGGACACTTATGTAGATACCATATATTTGCTTGTGAATAATGCTAAAATTAACATAAGAGTGTGGGTATCTTTTTGATATAATGATTTATTATCTACTGGTTACCCAGTAGTGGGAATGCTAGATCAAATGGTAGCTCTGTTTTTAGTTCTTTGAGAAATTTCCATACTGTTTTCCATAGAGGTTGTATTAATTTACATTACCACCAACAGTGTATAAGCATTCCCTTTTCTCCTCATCCTCACCAATATCTGTTACTTTTTCACTTTTTTAAAAAATAGCCATTTTAACTAGTGTTAAGATGATATCTTATTGCGGTCTTAATTTGCATTTCTCTGATACTTAGTGATGAGCATTTTTTCACATGCCTCTGATCACTCGTATGCCTTCTTTTAAAAAAATATCTGTTCATGTCTTTTTCTTACTTTTTAATGTGGTTATTTGGTTTTTCTTGTTGTTGAGTTGTGAGTTCTTTATAAATTCTAAATATCAATCTCCTGTCATATACCTAGTTTGTAAATGTTTTCTTCCATTCTGTACTATTTACTCTGTTGATTATTTCTTTTGCTGTGCAGAAGCTTTTTGGTTTACTTGAGTATTATTTGTCTATTTTGGGTTTTGCTGCTTGCATTTTTGAGGTTTTAGTCACGAATTTTTTGCCTAGACCAATGTCCAGAAGAGTTTTTCCTAGGTTTTCTTCTAGTATATTTATAGTTTCAAGTTTTATGTCAATTAATTTATGGTAAAATTTGTTTTGTTATATGTCATTTCACTTAAAGTAGCAGCTTTCAAGAACTTATCAACAATGTTAAGTGAGAACTTACTGTGTTATCTGGTGCCATATGGCAAACAGATGTTCTTAATTTTAATGAAAGCTACTTTATAACTTTTTTCATATTTAGTAAATTTTGTGTCCTGTTTCAGAAATTTGATGTATACCAAAGTTTTGAAGCTTTAGCATTTTACCTTTCACATTTGGATATATGATACATTTGAGTTTATTTGTGTGTATTGATAAGATAGATATCATGGTTCATTATTTTTCTAACATATATTCACTTTTTCCAAGACATTTCTTACATAAACCATACATCTCTCACTAAATTACAGAGAAATTTTTGACGTAAATCAAGAGACTGCTTAATTATCATATGTTTCTATATTATCTATTATGGTTAATTGGCCCATTTTTCTATCTTTGCTCCTACACTCCAGTGTCTTGATAATTCCACTTTTATAGTACAATTTAAATGTACTATATGTACTAAATGTTGATGTTGCAACTATGCCAAATTTATTATTTTTCAAGATAGTCTAGACTATTCCCAGTCATTACATTTTCATATGAAATTTAATATCAGTTTGCTGATTTCAAAAATACAAGCTAAGGATTTTATTGGAACCACATAGAATTTACAGATAAATTTTGGGAAAATTGACATCTTAGCAGTAGAAATACTATTTTGCTTATTTTGTCCTTTTAAATGTATCTGAGCA
Organism: Propithecus coquereli; assembly: GCF_000956105.1. Taxonomy (NCBI): domain Eukaryota; kingdom Metazoa; phylum Chordata; class Mammalia; order Primates; family Indriidae; genus Propithecus; species Propithecus coquereli. The sequence continues at coordinate 3,727,581 of NW_012149108.1, read as the reverse complement.
ATATTTTAGAAAATATTCAGCATAGAAATCTTAAAGTTATTTTACTAAATACATCACTGGATATCTGGTGCTAATGTAAAGAATATTTTAAAACTCGTTTTCTATTTTTTGATAGTATATAAAAACCCACTTTATGTTTTATACATTGATCGTATACCCAATGGCAATCTAAAATCACTTATTATGTGGGTTGAGCAAGATGGCTGGCCAGAGACATCAGCTGCCAGAGCATCTCAGTAAGAAGTTTTAGGTGAAAGAATAAAAGGAAACAGACAAACATAGATCGGGTCTGAAGGAAGGGTGCCAGAATCTTCAGGAGATTCCACGGGAAGAAGTTGTGGAGCAGGACAGCAAGGAGCAAGGTATAAGCAGAGATCAACCCCCAAGAGATTTGTAGTCCAGTGAGAAGGGTAGGTGGAAAGGTTTTTTTCTCCCTCGCTTACATCTCTGACAGTCTGCAGATTCCTGAGCTGCTAGAGAGACTTTCTGCCCACATGAGCCCAGAGACTGCTGCTGCCAGTGAGAGGGGTGCTTCTCTTGGACAGGGAACCAGCCTCCCAGCCCCCCTGGGGCACTTCCTGTCATCACAGGCCTGAGCTGGGATGGCAGGCACCATATTTCTTCTCTACCCAACGTGTGCCTTAGTCTTCAACTTCTTAGATTTCATCTTGCTGGTTCCCACACAGACATTTCTCAACTCCAGCCTAGATTGCAGGAGCCACAGGGGTCCAGTAAACCTGGGGGATCCGCATGACTCCAGAGCCTGGCCATTCTGGGTGGGCTCCCTCTGGGGGAAAGGAGCAGAGATAAGCAGAGTGCTAGCTTTCCTCCATCCAGACTCTTTTCCTCTCCTTTTCTTCCCCCACACACAGCTGCCAAGAGAGACAATTGAGCCACTACATTTCTGGCAGGAAGGAGCTCAAGGCAGCTGAGCTCCCCCATGACTGTGCTGTGGGCCTGGAATCCCAGCATCCTGGCCTGAGCTGAGAGCATCATCTTCCTCTGGCATGAGGGATGCCCCGTGAGCATGCCACACCTAGGACCCACACTGCACTCTCCCCCCAGGTCTGTCCATACAGGCTTCAACAGAAAGTGGGGCTCAGACCTTTCCTCTTGGGGTCCTGCAGCAGTGGGATGGGTGCTCGGACTGTGAGCTCTCTCTCTCTGCTCGCTGGCCCTCCCTCGTGCTGCTTGCCTAGTGGCTCCATCAGAGTGGGACATGCCCCGAGGCAGAGGGACATGGAACTTGCTTGGGCACCTCGTGGGCAAATTGGGACCAGATAGTTTTCCCTTGCATGGTCAGGGATTGATATTTAGGGACCCGGGGACAGACCTGCAGGCCAGATTCCATACCCCCCGGTCTCAATCACATTGCTAAGGGGCATGGAAGGGAGATTTGTGAATTAATCTCAGGAGGCAAGGGATCCCATGTGGAAAAATCAAAACTTTTATGCCTCCAAGCCTTTTAACTTGCAATTCTTTCTTCCTCAAATTTTCATCCTTCATAGCTTTTCATGGCTAACTTATTTTTATTGATAAAGACTTTACTAGAATGTCATTACGGATACTCACTTTGGCCATCCAATCTAAATATATGACAACTCCCATTCTCTTGTCAATATTTCTCATGTTATTCTATCGTAATGTCTTTATAGCACTTAGTACTATATAAAAATTTCTTATTTGCTTATACTTTTACTTTTACTTCCCCCCAACACGCACTGTTAAAAAAACTGGCAAATGGCAGATGCTTAATAAACATTTTTGAAAGAAAGAAAATTCAAACTTATTTTAGTATTATAGATCAGACCTTTATATAGCGAGTCTCTTACTTCAGTAAGTTTATCTATGAATTTACTACTCCAAATATACAAATCTGATTATCATAACATTTTTTTCTCAAAAATGCCTTTTCCTCTTTACATGAACAAAGCCAACCTTTTGCATAATGATAAAACTTTTTTATAACTCATACCAAGCTCTGAAGGGATCACTGAAAAAGTGATTAGGAACATCATTATTGGCTTGAGGAAGTCACATGGAGGAATGAGTATGAATTGGTCCAAATATGAACTGTGCTAGAATGGAAAATGGGAAAAGAGCTGAGGGGTAGAACTAATCATGTCTGCTGCAGAAGACACTGCAAGGATAAAGAAGATACTGTATACTCGGCATGTCAGTGACAGAACTGTAATTTATACAATTCTACATTTTCTCTATATTAGGCTAGCATATGAGCTTAAATATTTATTTTAAAAGGTCAGTAGGGGAGTTTAAAATCTTATTGGAAAAAATAAGTGTTACCCATTTGTTACCATGCAAATACCCTCAATCTGCAACATATGCTTGAGGTAAAATAAGAATTTTGTTTTAAGTTTTGAAATCTAATTTTTCATGCAAGGATACTGTTATTATTTTATTATTTTATATATGAAATAAAATATGCTAATATCTGCTAGCAATTCCCATTTTTTTATTTATATTGTACACTATTACTATAAAAAGAGACAGAAATTTTTCCACATGCCTGATCTTTTTCCTATTTTTTTGAAGCATCCCAGAGTGAGCTGTGTTATAGTAGGAAAAGAATTGGAAGTGGTGTCAAGTACTGCTCATGAAAATATAAATTGATATAATCTCTGTGGAAAACAATTTAGCAGCATCATATATGTGAAGTCTAAATATATTCATGTTCTTTAACTTAGTAATTCCAGCTTCAGAAATACATCTTAAAAACTAATAGTATGATTTAAATGTAAAAATTTTCACTGCTGGGTTATTTATATTAAGGAATAAATGATTAGATAATTAAATATTAAATGTACAATTTCAAATCAAAAATTTAATTTATTATATCTCAACAAGGAGCAGTACAATTAATCAAAATATGTGCCTAAACTATTGACACAGTTTTGCCATCTTAAAGGTAGCTTGTTTATGCCAGCAGCAAAGAACCCTAGAGAGTGAGTGGTGATGAAATCATGAAAGGCATTTTCCACAGCTTGTGGAGAATTGAATATTTTTCCTTGAAAGAAGTGTTCCAAGCCTGGAAGAAGTGGTAGTCAGTTGGTGCAAGGTCTGGTGAATATGGTGGAAGATAGAGAGTTTCCAAGTCCCGTCTCTGTAGTTTGAGCAGCGCTGTTTGTGCAACATGTGGTTAAGAGTTGTCTTGTAAGAGAATTGGCCTGACTCTATTGACCAATGTCAGATGCTTAATTGTAAGCATCCTCATCATTTCCTCCAACTGGTTGCAGTAGACATCCCCTGTAATTGAATGATCAGATTTCATGAAGCTGTAGTGGATAATACCAGCACTAGACCACCGAACAGAAACCATTAGCTTTTTTTTTTGATGAATGTTCAGTTTTGGACCATGTTTTGGCACTTTGTCATTATCCAACCATTGTGCTGAATGCTTGTGATTATCAAAAAGAATCCATTTTTCATCACAAATAACAATACAGTGTAAAATGGTTTGCCTTTATGTCATGACAGCAAAGAAAGGCAAAAACTTTGAGACGATTTCTCTTCTAACGCTCATTTTATTCATGCACTACCCATCTATCCAGCTTCTTTACCTTGCCAATTTGTTTCAGATGGTCCAATATTGGACCATTAGTAACCTCAATAGTAATGTCAAAGTGAAATAGTAATGTTAAACCTTGCTGCTAACTCATGCATAGATTGAGATGCATTTGCTTCCACTACAACTTTCAGCTCATCATTATCCACCTTGGTCTCAGGTCGCCCATATGGCTCATTTTCAAGATTAAAATCACCAGAATGGAACCTCTCAAACCATCAATGCTGTGCATTCATTAGCAACATCCTTCCCAAATAATTCCTTGATAATTTGAGCTGACTGTACTGCATTTGTTCCTTGACGCAACTCACATTAGAAAATAACACGAATTTTTGACTTATCGATGGTTTCACAAAAATTGCTCTAAAAAAATTTTGAAAGATAATCATAAGCCAAACCATGCCTTTGAAATAATGAGGATGTACCTTCACAATAAAAATAAAACAAGATGTCTCAATGTGAAATGTCAGATATCAACTGTCACACTTAGTACTTAATGATATTAGGCATTTCATACTTAATAACCTAATAGTAATGACCTGACTATGCAGAAGTAGAAAATTGGTTAAATTAACTGTGGCACATCTACCAAATGGAACACAATACTACTAATAAAAATACTGCACATTAATATTTAATGCCATGGAAAAACATTCATAATAAATTAGGTACAAATGCTAGCTATAAAGTTGTATGAACTGTAGAATTCCAATTTTGTGGGAAGAAATTGAATGTGTGTGTGTGTATGATAGAAAGAGGTGGGAGAAAAATATTTTTGAATTATAGTGATTTCTGTTCCTGGTGCCTTAAGATGCTTATGCTTTTTTGCAGCTTTTTTGTGTCTGTTTATTTGTGTCTGTATGTGTTGTGTAATGCATTCTCTTTAAAAAACAACACTGATTTGGTGTTAGAAAAGCAGAATTTTTATGTCTTTTTTTACACTACAAACATCTGATTTCCCTTTTGTGTCACTTCATTATTTCATATAAATTGATCAATATATTTTGATAATAAATATGGTATTTGTAATTACTTTCACCACTCACTGTTGGCATGCTTGCCACCTCTCTGACCAAGTATCAAATTAATTAACTGTGCTTCAAATCACTCATGTCACAGTCATGAAGTACTCATGAGACAAATAGATAAAAGAAAACATCCAAGTTGTGACCTCATGGGTATTTATGGGGAGAGTTTCCATAGTCTGAAATGATAGGCTTCTTTAAAACATGCATCATTTTCGATTCGTGTTCCACTTATGAGACTCTATCTTAAGAAACACACCTGTACTTAAACAAAATAAAATATCATTTACCTCCTGTTATTGCTTTCTGGCTTCCACCTAGGACATCTTTGCCTATCTCTGGGTCATGAAGATATCGTCCTGTTTCTTACTAAAATTTTATATTTCTAACTTTCCATTTAGGTATGAGATCCCTTTTTAATTTTTTACTTTGAAAGAAAATCATGGAGAATCTTTTTTTTTTTTGTATAAATTACCAGTTGTTCTAGCATCGATTATTGAAAATATTTTCAATATTCAATAAGTAGTACCTTTGTGGAAATTATAAATGTAGGTCTATTTATGGATTCTCTATTTGGCTCCATTTTTATCTACTTTTCAATTGCTGTGCAAATACAAAACTGTCTTGATTACTCTAGCTTATAGCGTTTAACTGTAGCTTTATGTGATTACTAGAGCTTTTTAAAATTTTATATTCTATAATTGTATAGGGCTGAAGTCAAACAGCATGTGTCCTCCAACTTCATCATTCTTTTTCACAGTGTTTTGTCTATTCTAAGTCATTTATGTTTCCTTATTAGTTTTAGATTTAATTTGTCAATTACTATTAAAATCCCAGCTGTGATAATTATTGGGATTACATCAAATCTATAAATTAATTATGGGAGAATTTTCATATTAACAATATTTAGCTTCTCAGTCCATGGGCACCTAATATCTCTTCTTTTACTTGAGTATAATTTAACTAAATAATATTTTTGCCTTTCAGTGTTGTGATTTTACCCCTCCTTCATTACATTCATTTTACTGTATTTTATACATTTTGAAGCTATATTAAATGTAATTGAAAAACATCAACACCTATGTGCACATATAGTAGTAACATTCATTGGGTACTAGGCAGGTGGGAGGAGGGAGGAGAGGATGGGTATATTCACACCTAGTGAGTGCGGTATGCACCATCTGGGGGATGGACACGCTTGAAGCTCTGACTTGGGTGGGACAAAGGCAATATATGTAACTTGGGTGGGACAAAGGCAATTTTTACCCCCGTATTATCCTGAAATAAAAAAGTAAATAAATAAACAAATAAATAAATAAAAAATAGAATGAGTGAGAGAGGATCAAAATAACCCAAATGTTCATCAACAGGCAAATAGAAAAATAATTTGTGGTATATTGATATGATGGAATACACAGCAACAAAAATAAATGAACTATTGACACACACAATGTGGTGAGTGAAAGAAGTCAGAAAAAACAAATGCATGTTGTAGACTTATTATGTATAAAAATCTGAGAAATACAAACTCACCTATAGTGATAGAAAGCAGATTGGTGATTGCTTGGTTCTGGAAGGAGCCATGGATAGGGAAGAATAGGATATGGGTATTGTAGAAAGGTGCAAGAAACTTTGCAGGGAGGGGTGAGAGATGTATTTAATTTCTTGATTGCAGTGATAGTTTCAAATTGTGAGGTAAATATATTTTAAATGTTATACTTCAAATAAAGTTTATTATGAGTCAATTGTAAATTAATGTAGCTGTGAAAATGTTAAGAAATGAATCCACATGGAATTTAAAAATTTTCTATTAAACAACTCTCAGATAAAAAAGGAAAATCAAAACA
>NW_012149108.1:3695145-3720112 GCF_000956105.1 Propithecus coquereli | reverse complement strand
CATTGTACTAGAAGGTGAAATTTTAAGAGCATTCCCCCTAAAACTTAGAAATATAACAGGGAAAAAAAGAAAACAACTAGAAGTATTAAAATTGGAAAAGAATAAACAGAATTATCTTAGTTTATGGAGGGCATGATAACATACCTGGAAAACCCTTGGGAATCAATAATAAAATTATCTCAAAAGAGTTCAACAAGTTAGCATGACACACTATTAGTATACAAAAATTAATAGCATTCCTATACACAAATAAAGTTAGGTAGTAAAATGGATGAAGTAACTATAATAGCAACAAAAATATAAAATACTTAGTAATAAACTTGACAATAAATGTCTTATGTAAAGAAGACTAAAAAACACTCCTAACAGTCACAAATGGAGACTTAAAGAAATGGAAGGACATTCTTCTTCTTAGAATGGCTTTACATTCTAAACATAATAGTTTCCCTAAGTCGATTTACAAATTAAATGTGATTTAACAAAAAATTTTAATGAGATTATTTTTATGGAGGTAGACATTTTAAACCTCATATGAAAAAATAAACATACAGATTTGCTATAAAAATGTTGAAAAGGAGGTGCTATAAGGGTAATGAAACCTCCTGGATATTAAAGCATATTACAATGTATTTGTAATGTAAACAGTGTACTACTGGTTCTTCAATAGGCAGACAGACTGATGGAGTAAAATAGGAAGTCCCAAAATAGACCTAACCACATTTAGAAATATAGTAGATGATAAAATTGATATCTCAAATCACTGGACAGAGATTATATTTTTAATAATTGTTGTTAGAACAATTGGAAAGCCATTTCCATTCCTCACACCATGCACAAGAATAAGCTCCAAGTGGATCATAATTCTCTGGGTATTCATCTAAGTTGTTGCATATATCAATAGTTTGGTCCTTTTTATTGCTGAGTAATATATCATGGTATAGATATGCTGCAGTTCTGTTAATTATTCTCCTTTTAAAGCACATCTGGGTTATTTCCAGTTTTTGATTATTATGAGTGAATCTGCTATAAACATTCACGTACTAGTTTTTGTGTGAACATGTCTTTGTTTCTCCAGGATACATGTCCAGGAGTTCAATTGCTGTATCATATGGTAGCTGCATATTTTATTTTTTAAGAAAATGTTCAAGTGATTTCCAAAGTGGTTGCAACAGTTTATATTCTCACCAGTAATGTATGAGTGACCAGATTTCTATGAATCCTTGCTAGCATTTGGTGGTGTTACTATTATGTACACACACACACACACACACACATATATATATCTTTTATTTTATCTACTCTGGTACTTGTATTGTGATATATCATTGTGGTTTTAATTTACTTTCCTCAAATGGCTAATGATTTTGAACATTATTTCATGTATTTTTAATGCCAGCTGCATATTATCTTTGAATATCTGTTTATGTCCTTTTCTAATTGTATTGTTTGTTTACTGTTGAGTTCTGAGGGTTTTTTATATATTCTAGATACTAGACCTTTGTCACATATGTGCTGTGTACATATTTTCTCCCACTGTGTAGCTTATCTTTTCATCTTCTTAATAGGATCTTTCACAGAACAATCATTTTAATTAAATGTTGATGACATCCTATTCATCAGTTTTCCTTTTATACTTTCTTTTTCATGCTCTCGGTGTCAAGTCTACCTCTTTGACTTGCCCTAGAGCCTGAGGATTTTGTCCTATGGTTTTTTTCCTAAAAGTTTTATAATTTTACCTTTCATATTTAGGTCTATGCTCATTTTGAGTAAGTTTTTATGTAAACTGCGAGATGTAGGTCAAAGTTCACTTTTCCCTTTTCCTCCACTGAATTTCTTTTGCACTTTTGTTAAAAATCACTTGAGGATTCACAGCAATAAGAGCACGATAGAGGCTACAAGAATCTAAGTATTTCATACGCACTCCATCCCCATCTCTTACCTTGGCCCTCACACAGCCCCGGCCCAACCCAGGGGGATGTACGAGCTCAAGGTCTACAACAAGGAACAGCAATGGGGGCTGGGTGGAAGATACTTTCAGAAGAGCAAGTATTTGACCTACAAGGATCAGGACGCTCTGGCCACCAGGCTCAATCTGAACCAGGACCAAGTGTAGGTGTTGTTCAAGAACATCTGGGCCAAATAGTGTAGGTGACAGCTATATCAACAACTCCAGCAATTTCTTGGATAATGGAACCTGGAAGTTCAAGGTGTTCCAGGTACACGCAGCAGAACCTCTGCTCCTCAGGTCCTGTCATTGGGAAAGAGTCAATGAGAGGGCCATGTTTTTGCAGACCCCCTTTTCCTTGCCCCTTGATAATCTTCCCAGGAGCAGAGGCCACAATCTCCATCATTGACCAGGCCTGAGAGACCCCTCTGCAGGAGACTGAGCCCCACCATGGACTCAGGACTCCTACCCTCGAAATTCTCACCAGAACCTGAGTTCTTCCCTGACTTCACAGGGCTCATCTCACCCCAACATCTCTTTGGAGGACCCTCCTTCTCCCATATGATGTCTAAATATCAAAGAGGGGATGGACAGTCTCCATCCCCAGGACGTTACTGAACTTACTGGAAAGTGTATGCTTGCAGTATCCTGCAGATCCATCCAGGAGCCAGAGGGGGCAAGGGTATAAGAGCCTGTGTTCTGCCTCTGCACAGTGTCTGAAGAGGTGAATGGTTGGTCTTCACCACTGGCTACCCTTCAGCAGTGTGAATGCACTGATATTTATTTATCCAACCAGCTGGAGGGCATTTGCATGTTTTCACTATGTGGTTGTTCTGATGTGTCACTTGGGTTGCATGTGTGAGCATTTCTTTTGGTTCCTGGAACTGGAAGTAGAATTGCAGTTTATTCTCCATGTTTAGATTTAGTAGATGCAGCCTACAATGTTTCTAAGGGATGTTGGCCAGCAGCATCTTCAGCATCTAGGGTTGTGAGACATTTTAATGTTTGTTGATCTGCTGACTTGTAGCTTCTTTGTGGTTTTAATATTAATTTTCCCAATTATCATAAAGTTTAGTGATTCTCATGACTTATTGAGTATTAGGGATCCTCCTAAAGTGTCTATTCACTTTTTTGGTCCATTTTTTAAATTGGTTTAATTCTTTTTTACAAATATTTATGATTTTTTTTAACATAAAGCTCCCCTGGCAATTAATATATAATAATCATCTCTGATTTTGTGGCTTGTCTTTTCATTCTTGGAGTGTCTTTTACTGAATAGATGGTTTTGGAAAATTTTAACATTGTCTATTTTACTACGTATCTTTGTATACCATTTAAAAAATGCAGTCATTGGCGGACTGATACTTTAGCAAAACGCAAATGTATCATCACATATGTAATAATATGACAAGATATTTCAATACAAACACAATTTTAAAAATTACATTCAATAAATATAAAATCCAATCTGTTAAAAAAGTTTATAAATTTTTCCTACTAATGACAAAGTCGCAGACTGGGGCAAATACCAGAAGCATGGTTTGTGTAACGATCGAGTTTTTTTGTTTTTTTTGTTTTTCTCTTTTACTCCCTAGTGGTGGTGTTTTGCTGTCTTGTTGTAAGAAATCCTGCACAATTTCAAGGTTGTGGAGATACTCTATCTTATTTCTCCTATGAGTTTCTTTTCTTTTATTTTTCACATTTAGACATTAAATGAATTTACCTGATTGTATCTATTGTGAATTAGGGGTTTGATTTCATTTTTTTCCCCTAAGAACTCAATTGTCCTCTATCAATTGAAAATATTGTCCTTTCCCCACTGCTTCCCAGTGACAACTCCATCATATATCGAGATTTTGTTAATGAATGATATGTCTCTGAAATCTGTATTCTGTGGTGGTTTATGTATCCATCCTTGGACCAGTAACATGCTAACCTAACTACTATAGAACTAAAATAAGTCTAGATGTTTGCTAAGGCATACCGTCCCACCTTGTTATTTATCAAGAGTCTATGAGCTTTTAAATACATCTGAGTAAAATACATACAAGGTTTTGTATTACTCTTAACCTTTTGGTATGTTTGAAGTTATTTCAAAATAAAAAGTTTTATAAAATTAAATAATTTCCACAGTTCCATGAATTAATAAAGGTGAACCCAGGAAAGCTTGTTAGACAATGACTTTCCAGCTCTGTGCCTGGCCTAATCTGCAAAATGGGGATAATATGATCTACCTCATGATGTTGTTGTGAAGATTAAAAATGTTAATATATGCAGGATGCCTAACACAATGCCTGGCTAGTAGCTCAGTGGATGTTGGCTGACACTGCGTGCCTTTTGCGGTGGTAATGATCATAGTTACCATCATTACTACAGATAATGTAGTGATGATCACAGGACTCCATGAAAGATCTCAGACTGACATCTAATATTTGAATTCTCATTTCTGCTCTTTCCACTACATTGTTTTTCTCAATTCGAGCTTGGTCTCATAATTTTCATTGGATTAATGTTTAAAGGAAATAGGTTGCATTTGAACGTAGATTCTGTCTCTGTTCAAAAACATTTCTGCTATGACATGGAATCCTTTGTTTTGAAAGCAGTTTATTAGTTCAAACCATCATAATCCGATGTTTATAAATTCAAGTCGGCACCTGGTAGATCTCTGTAGAATAAATGTTTTGAATTGACTTCTGAGTGTGATCCTATCCTGCCTGCGAAAATAACCTGAAAAGTTTTAACTTAGGGGCTCATCAATTAGACTTTGTGCTCAAGACATAAGGACTGAAAGGGAATAAAAATCAATTCTAGATATAAAGTGTTGAATCGAGATATTTATTTATTTATTTTGAATTTCGGTGCCTGTAGGGGAAGCGTATGTCTCTCTCTCTATGGCTGATCCGATCTCCTTTATTTGACTGACTGTTGAATCTATTGATGAGTGAAGAGTTCAGCTAGATTCCCCAGGAGCAAGGTCAGTGGACTGTGATTCCTCAGCGGGAGGCTGGAGTCTGTGCGGAGGAGCCTCCTCCGTGCAGGAGCATTTTGAGTATGCGGAACACATCGGCTCAGCCTGGCGCCGGCAGTTAGTGTGCGCACATACGCGGGCGCACACACGCGCACACACACACGCGCACACGCACACACACACACACACACACACACACGCACACACACGCACACACACGCACCAGCGCTGTCTCCTTAAGTGAGGCGGCGTTAGAAACTGCAGTCCCAGCTTCCTGTGCTGAGGTGTCAGCGGCCACTGCCTGATTTGTTGGAGGAGCGCTGGAGTCCAGTTTCTGAGAGACCCGGAACACGCAGCTGTCACAGCTAGTGGCAGGCGGCCACTTCTTCCCAGCTGCTTCCCCAGCCCTGGCAGGAGGGCACCCTCTTCCAAAAGCCAGTGTGCCTGGGGAGGAGGTGGCTCCCTGCCGAAGGTAAGACTGTTTCCCACTCGCTCTCTTTCCTAACGTGCCAGCCACCTCACCATCCACTTTCAGGTAGGCTCTTGCAATTTCTTGTTTTGGGTATTGGAAAACCTTTCCAATCATAGCATTTACTTTAACTGAGAAAGTCTTTTTATTAAAGGAAACAGAACGGTAAGCGCTTGATAGTTTAGCAGCTATTTTTCTGTTTAAAGTTTTAGTGCAGATGGTAACTCTACTTCTCTCCCCACCCTTGCGAATATTCTACAAATAATGAGACTCAGCCTCATTTTGTGATTCATAGGCAACTTCACATTTAGCATAAGTATGCATTTCTAACCTTTTGAGTTAGTTGACAATTGTTATGTAACTCTGCATGTGTAATTTAAAGACCTTTAAGTGCTCTCTCCTCTCCTGCTGGGGAAAAAAAAAAAACACCAAAAACATAACTCAGTCCTCTAAAATGAAAGCAGAATGGTGGGAGCTATGGATTCAAACTCTTCTTCACCATTTAACATTCAGTGATATAGACGGGAGTGAAAGTTGCTGAATCACAGAAGTTTAATATTCATGCAAATTGCTGTATTTGTTAGAGAAAGCCAGGAATCAAATGTCTTTTCATCTTTTTGAGCTCTTATACATATACGGAGGAGGATGTAGATTTGAAGAGGGGAAGTTTTTTGTTGACGTAACTCAATCTGTGTGCCGAAATGAGTAAACTGATTTCTTGACATAGTGAAGTGTTAACTGGAGGGGATTTCTTCTGCTAAAATGCACTAGATTCTAGGATTGCACTTGGGAATTTCTTAGTTAACAGATCTGTATTTGTAAAACTTGAAACAAAGCTATAGTTTGTTGATTTGAGTCTCCTTGCTTTAGTGATGTTAATCTGAATGAGTTATCATCCCTAATATTCCTTCACTGTACATATTTTCCTAGCCAAAATTCCAGGTGAAGAAAAATTAATGTAGAAAAAATTCAACAACGTTTTAATATCACCATCCCTTGATATTCATTTTAATTATTTCCTAAACATCATTTTGCAAGTTTTATGAGAGACTGATAATCATAATTTGTCCAATTTAGTTGAACTGATCATAAAGAAAAGGTTGTTTAACCCTTTTTTTCTAGTTCTACACATAAGTCAGGCTTCTGGTATCTCTGAGGTATCACTGAGTTCAGAACTAAGGTTTTAGGGGAGTTTGGGCAAGCAGAAAATTAGTCAGAAGACACAGTTTTTGTGACTGTTTTTATGAGCATCACTTTAAAACTACACTTATAAAAAAGTCAGTGTCTCTTTTCATTACTCTCCTGGGAAGTGCCTTCAAGCTGTCAACGGTGTCTGATTTACGCGCGCGATTTACGCGGATGGCCTTAGCTCTGGTGGGGGAGCATGGCACACAACTTTGAGGTAGATCTAGGTTTATGCTTAAAAGTCAAGGTATCACCTGGGGTCAGGAATTTCCAAGCTTAGGCAGCTAGATACCTTCTCCTCTGATAACTGTAGGGACACAGACCTCAATCAGAAAGACGATATTCACAAGTCTATATGTCTGCTGCCTCTTTAGAAGGTAGTGGAAAGAAAAGAGTTGCCTCCTTCACTTGTCATTAATGTTTAATGCAAGTGATCCCTCTGCAGCATTCAATAGAGACATTCCGTCCATAACAAATATTTAACATATGCTTTCTGGTATTGCTTTTGGCTTCTATGATATCTGTAGTTTCTATATTGAATGCTCATAAAGTAATTTGACAAAGTAAATTCTGCAGTATGCTACACAATAACAAATACGCCAAGAGAGCACAACTTTATTTTTGTTACTTTACACTTTGATTCACGATCAAACTTGAAATGAACCTGCTCATATTACTCTCTCCATGGTGCTGTGACAGCTGATGGCTCAGTCCAAGGATTTGATATTGCTCTTAGTAAAATAAAAAGTTCAGAACCAGCAAGGGAGATAGAAAGCATATAATTCTTCTTTTCATGCTGGGTGGGTGGTGTGGACTTGGAATGGAATCTTGGAGTGAGACAAGATACTTTTTTTTTCTTTTGCCAAAGATGTCCAACTCAGCCAGCAACCTAAGAGATCCAAAGATGTGATCTGAACCAGGCCTTCTGTGGAGGTGAAAGGTAATTTAATTCAGTTGTTGAGCTAGCTTTCTTCTTCTTGGTCTCCCTCACTTGCCCTTCTTTCTAGGCGAGTAGATTTCCGAGTCAGCCATTGATTGCACATTACGGATCACCATTCAAAGCTATCTTTGCTCAGGGGGAATCCATTTCATTTCATTTGGAGCCAGAGGTAATGACTTCTCTGTCACTTTTCTGGCTCCAAGTCACCAGCCTTCTTAGTTTTTAAACACCTTTTCCCCCTATATCTGATAGCCCTTCCTGCATAGCTTGGTGAATTGGTGTTTGGGGGATTTATTTTTTAATAAAGGCAATAAATTAATACTACAGATTAAATCAAACAAATGGGTCATCAACAACATTCAGTGCTGTTAAGCCACATACATTTCAATTCATGCTAATCAGTGAGGTAGAGTTGATGGTGCAGCCTGCAGACATTTCTATATATGTATGATGACTTTGCAGATCCATGCTGACCAAGGCAAAAAAAAAAGGGGGAAAAAATGCAAGAGAAACCTATAAGCTTTTATGAAATGCAAACAGGTGCTGAATACCAAGAAAACCATGTAGTTATACTCACAAGCTGATTTTCCCCAAATTGCCTTGGATTATACACTAGCTCTAACAATGGCATGTTGTATACACCCTTCAGGGATGCACTGAGTGATAGCTGTAAATTAGAATGAAGAGAAGAAAACGCTTTAAAGTTTCAATATTAAGGAGAATTAGGATCCAGATGGTAAGGCTTTTTATAGCAATACATTGGATGGTGTTACAAGCTTCTATGGCTACTGCCCTATTATATTCTCTCTACTAAAATGCAGTTTGGTGAAGGGGCTGATTGCTAAGAGCCATCTTGCAAACTTAGAAAAGTGAACTTCCTTTCCATGTTAAATTTTCCATCTTTGCTGACTTATTTTTGTTTCCCTAGTCCTTATTTTTTTCCATCCTAATTCTGAATTCAATGAAAATTAAATAATGCCATTCGTTGTTAATTTCAAGGTTGCTTTCTTTTCTCTCTCTCATTTCTTTTTGTTCCCTGTGTATCTGCCTCGCATTATAAATGCATTTGAGAAGTATGTGAAGCCGTTTGTACTTGGACATAGAATGGTTATTAGACAGGTTCCCATCTGGCTTTTAAATGTCTCTAGTCTAAAACCAACTTTTCTAATTATCCTGTCTCTGTAAAGACAGTTTTGAAGAGAACTGCTGGAAGAGTCTTAGCTGTAGATCAGGTGTTTCGTTGTTCCAGACTTCAGTTTTCTGTGAAAGGATCACTTTTCTCCTTTCTATACTCTCTAGTGGGAATTTTATTGCCTCCAATTTTCTGGGGCCACAGTGGCATCTCTGCTCAGCCCTAGGTATAGAACGTGAGCCACCTAGTGGTGAAAAAGAGTAACTTTTATATTCCTTGCTCAGCGGTCCAAGTTGACAGCCCAGAAGGATATTGCTGACTCTGTTACATGGCCAAGAGGTGCTGGTTTAATGAAAATGTCCTTTCATGGTATTTTCTGCTTTTCAAATCAATTGTTTAGTTGCAAGTACGAATTTCTTCACTCTATGCCTCATTTTCTAATTTGATATGACCTAACTTTTGTTTTTTATGTGCACACATTTTAAAAAATACATTTATGTTTTCTGTGTATTTAATAATACACATTTAATGCACATTTTATAGATATTAATGTATCAAGATACTTCAATGAAGAAAATACTTCGTAAAGAAAGCAATGAAATTACATGTTTTCCAGAGTATTTGTACTGCATTTGAATAGCATATACATGTATGAAAATAGTTTAATATATCTGCATATACATATTTGCAGAAACATTTATATATCTATGAATATGAAAATATAAATATAATAAAACAAAATAAAACTATATACACACATATAGATATATACCTTAGTTTTAAAATACAGATATTCCTACGCCTTTTAAAAACGTTAATCTAGCTGACCAATTACCAAAGCTACAGTAGCCCTGGTCTTAGCCTCCTTATTCCTTCTCAGCATCCCTATCTTTCTGTGCTGGGAGGCAGCCATGGCATTCGTTTAGGAGGTATATCTCTTGGCTGGGAATAACTCTTTGGAATTGGTGGTGTTGGGGACATGTTTTTGGGAATTAGAGTTCTACAAATATATATGGCAAAAGTGAAGGAGCTGTGCAAATAAAGGACGCGATTATTATTGGTAATTATGTCCAATTTAGAAGACTTGGATGTAGGTGAGGGAGATTGAGTTAAACAGGATTGATTTTAATTGCATTTTACTCAAACAAAACTGAGAAGTTAAATGACAGATAATCTGATTAATTCCTTAACTTGCTATTTAATAATGGCATTGTTTAGAGCATATTTTGGCTAGAATCACATCTGGAGATTTGCTCTCTAGGTCTTGAATTAGCTTTCTCTCTAGGTGCCTCCTGTATCATCCATGCTGTTCTTCAACTGCAGTCATTTATTTGGGCAATCGGCCTGCGTCAACTAATAATTCCCTGTGTGCCTTCCTTTAAAAATTGCAGAAAGGTCTTTTGAAATTGTTTCCACATAAGCTTTCTATAGCTTGAAGTATGAATACAAACAGAAATTAATAATTCCTGATTTAATCTCAAGAAGTTAGCATGTGATGTTCCACTTGTTTTAGACCTAAATGGTGAATAGAAGCTCAAATGTCTTATTCCACTTGCCTTGGAGTAAACTCAGGTATAATAAAACCATTGTATTTATGAAGACCAGCTCCCATGTGATTGTAAGTAAAGATAAAGAGCATTATAAAGTAATTTTAATATATTAGGTAATAACCTTGAATATTCAAGCATTTAGAAAATTACCACTAAACATTAGATGCTCTTCAAAATTATTAATATATCTATGATTTTCAACTGAGATTTTACCGGTGTCTATCAGTGATGGGAAGTACAATCTTGACTTGGAATTTAGTTCGATTTTCACAAGCCAATGTCTCTTTCCTTGCAACTTTCTAACCTAAAACTTGGTGAGATGTGATTATTAGACACACACAGATCTGTAATAATTTTAATATATTTCAAGTTGATTGCCGGTAAGAACACAATTATTCAATTATAAAAAATAGAGGGACAAATCAATACAGAATCCTTTATTTCACATGAGTTTAGGATATGAAGCATTGCAAAGAAAGCAACTTCCTGCTGTTTGTCTCTCCCTCTCCCCCTCTTTCCCACGTCTCTCTCTATCTCACTGTCCCCATGTTCCATTTTTCTTGTTTTTTGTTTTTTTCCCCTACCAATCCAGTATACTTATTTAACCTCCACATTTTCCATTTAAGGCTCTAAAAATCCCTAGTCAACATTCATTCTCTGAATTGTGATGCATTCAGCTAATTATTTCCCACAATGTACTTTAAATATATGTAAATTAGACTTTTGATGAACTGGAATATTTTACAGATTCTCTGCATAAATCACACTGGGTAAAAAAAAAAAAAAATCAACCTGTTTAAGGAGCAGGATATTTTTGGACCTTCCTCATTTGCTTCAGTGACTGAGGACATCTCAGTGCTGCTGCCTTCAGGTATGTGCCTCCGGGGGCAGCCTGCATACTTTTCAGAAAGACATATTCCTTAGTAAATTCCTAGCTTTGAAGAAAACCTATTATTCACCTACTATGTGTCAATTGAATCTGCGAATGGGCAAAGGTGGTAATTTGAACTCTCCTATTTTCTAGGCTAGTTTTCCAAAGTAATGTTCATTTATAATTATAATTATGCATTTGCTTTTATAATGATATTTATTATCATCATCATTGTTTAAATAGAAGCAATAATTTGAAAAACCACCTCACTCTTCTCTCTATGGAGTAATACAAAATAAAGCATTCTTAAACTGATTGTAAATTGTCTTATTGAATGCTCAAGTAACAGGATAGTGCTCAATCATTCTAAAAAAACGTGCCGTTTAGAACGCCGATGGTTTTCTTTTATAGAAATGAAACCTTATATCCTGTAGCAATAAAGTTTTAGTCAGGCCACTTTTTATATATTATCTTTTCACATACCCAGCAACAATGACCATATCATGTACTCATGGTTTTCTTTAGGCTGATAGTTTCCAGTCCATTATTTGTTTCTCATGATGACTGAGTTGTTGATTTGTGTGTGTGTGGTTTTTTTTCTGACCCTCGATTGTTTTTTTTTTTTTTAATTCCTTGCTATTCTTAAATGTAACAACAGCAAAAACCCGCAGCTCACAATATTTCCAACACACAATGGAAAATAATATGCCCACTGCTGCCTCATATTCTAGGTATTTTGCATTACAGTGATTGCATATAAAATATTCGCTTGGCAAATCCAAATAAGAATCTTGATTTAACGGGATGTTGTGTTAACAGAAGTGAATATTCCCCCTGAGTCAAGAGATCTGGTTTGGGGTAACCAAGGAAGTACAAAGGCTTTAGCTCAGGACTTCGAGGTTCGAGGAACAAAGGAAGTTTATCAGCTAAGGAGAACTAGGAAATACCGCACTAGCTTATCTACCCATCAATTTAAGTGTGCGAGTCCACCTTCACACTCCAGGGAAGTGCGAGCACAGGGCTGAGAAAACCACCTGCCATTCTCTCTGATGTCACTGACCACTTTGGCCACCTCATCCAGGTTTTCTTTACAGATTTCTCATTTGTATTAAGGCATGACTGATGTGTCGCAGATCTCCTGGATTCCCTTTACTTCTGGTTTTTATTCAGCACATTGAGTA
The DNA here is from genome assembly GCF_000956105.1 of Propithecus coquereli. Lineage (NCBI taxonomy): Eukaryota > Metazoa > Chordata > Mammalia > Primates > Indriidae > Propithecus > Propithecus coquereli. The sequence continues at coordinate 3,707,871 of NW_012149108.1, read as the reverse complement.
CATCCCCTAACCACAGCTTTAGGTAAAAGAGAAAATCTACTGAAAAGGTCCTTAAAACACCTCTCCCTTGTAGAGATACACCAACCAGTCTCATTCACCTTTAAAAAGATATGGGGGTAAAAAAAAAAAGACAAAGATTTGTTACCATGGCAATTTTTCCTTTGTTAAAACAATGCAGAGAAAAACATCAGTTTTCCATATTGAAAATCCATCATATATGCTGTGCTTTTTAACTTAGTGACAAATAATAATAATATTAGTAATAATCTTCTCATGCATATAGCCATTTACTATTTACAAAGAACTTTTACAGACATTTTTATATGTTATGTCTTCTTTGTTAATTTCTTGAGTTAAAGGCTCTTTGACATAGATGAGTGTTACCAAAATCTTCACGATAATAACAATTATTGACTTTTTTAAATAATAGATTTCCAATTACCTCCCATGAATATTATTCTGATTTAAGATTTCTGAGATGGTATACAAAAATTAGTATTTTTAGTGAATCACAATCAGAGAAGATTGGCAGACACTGAGATAGATCTTTGTGTGTTCCACTGTGCCTTGCACATAGTAAGCACATGAATTTTAAAATTAAATACAATTATTATACCCTTCCTAGCAATGCCTTTTAAACCTTACATCTGTGATACAATTTAATTAGATTAGTCAGTCGGCCCTGTTTCCATCAGTGAATTTAATAAATAAGTCTCCTTTGTGTCTGGATTTGCATCTATAACTTTGAACAGGATGTAGTTCAACAACCTGCCAGAAAGTCTCCCTCTGGTTTGATGATGATGCAACAATTCACATTAATTGTCAGCAGTGGTTAAAGTACAAATCCATCTAACTACGCATATTTTATTCTACATGCCTTCCTCCTGTTGCAAAGGATCTACTTCATTTGAGGCACTGTCAAATCTTTACTGAAATTACTGTCTTTTAAAATAACTGCTTAGTAAAGAGACCATTTGAAAGAAAAATATGTTGTTAGCATCATCTCTTTTAAACCCAGGTAGGCCTGTAAAATCACTACTTTTTTTGAAATCTTTACAAACTGTATGGATAGTAATCCATTGTAGAATTTTGATATAGAGTAGGTGATAAACTTACAAATTTACTTTTCCTCACCCTCAGCCTTCAGGAGACTTTCTTATTCTCTTGGATTTTTGAATAATTACCAAGAGCAGTTTTACCACCACGTGTGACAAATGCTATTAGCTCAGATATATATTCTGTAATTACATTCTTACCTTTTATTGGTTTCAATCTGCCTGGCCTACATTTGTGTTGCCATCTATGGTATAAATTAATACTTTTTTCCCCTTGGATGCAAAAGTGTTTTGTGTAATTTGGCTTCTCTCATTTTATTTTTAATAATATTATTGGCCCAAGGCAGCGAACCCATCTCTTCCATAAACTTGCTTTTACCTCAGGCATGCCTAAATTAGCTTCTTCTATTATTTTTAGCAGTTTTAGGGGTATCAGCTCAATATGGAATTTAGCCTTGATTTAAAAAGTAGATAATTTTATCTTTTATATGTTTTTTATGCTAAAATCGGCATTTGTACTATAAAAATGGACTTACATTATCCATCATAACTCCATTGGGCAGTTGAACTGACATTCATTCAAGACCATGGAATACAAAATAGCTTTAGGAAGGCTTCATATAAATCCAATATTTGATTAATATAATATTATTTTATGAAAATTTGAGGACAGTATATCACTGCTAGAATAGTAAGTTCCAAAGGTGACTCTTACTATCCCTAACTTTTGGAAAGCATTTTAGAAGTTATCTTTAGATATAATTAGAATTGGTCAGAAAAATGAAAACAAAACAAGCATTGAAAGGTGAAATCATTATCAAAAAAAAAATAAAAATCCCAGTATGTTGCCAATAGATAAAATTAATGTTTTGTGAGTTTTTATTTTTAGGTAAAAACCATCTGAATGAGAGGTAGCTGGTAGTTAGGTTAATTTTTTTTTAAAGCAAACTAGAAACACTAAAATTATGAATTACAGTATTATAGAAAAATAAAGATAACACATAACAAGTGAATATTATAGTGAATAGTTTTATATTGGGTTGTCTCTAAAAAAGATTATATATTACTGCATTTCTCCCTGTGGCTGTTCCCTGGAGAGAAGTAGGAAATCTTTTTAGGTTGATGAATATTTAATTTATTTTCAGTTGTATTTTCAGTTTGCTGTAGGGAGAGAAGACCCAGAATGTGGGCTAGGGAAGTATCAAGGGAATTTGAGTAACTATTACATAAACTTAGAGACCGAATATTATATGAATGTGCAAAAACAAATCTTTTTCTCTAAATCTGTAGCATCAGTGTTTTCTTCATGGAAAATACACCTCAAAGCAACATAGTAAAGCTATCAACTCAAAGTTTTTTCATAAGCTGTGGGAAAGGTATATTAAATTTGATTTACATTAAATCTACTCTTTAGGGAATGTTGAAAGACCGTCAATATTCTGATTTTAGGCTGGGCGCGGTGGCTCATGCCTGTAATCCTGGCACTCTGGGAGGCCGAGGCGGGCAGATCGTTCTGAGCTCAGGAGTTCGAGACCAGCCTGAGCAAGAGTGAGACCCTGTCTCTACTAAAATTAGAAAGAAATTAATTGGACAACTAAAAATATATAGAAAAAATTAGCCGGGCATGGTGGCGCATGCCTGTAGTCCCAGCCACTCGGGAGGCTGAGGCAGTAGGATCACTTGAGCCCAGGAGTTTGAGGTTGCTGTGAGATAGGATGATGCCATGGCACTCTAGCCCGGGCAAAAGAGTGAGACTCTGTCTCAAAAAAAAAAAAAAAAATTCTGATTTTGGTGGCCTTGGGCATATTAATTTCCCCTAATCTTCTAAAAGAACCCAAATTAGAACTCTTAATTTATGGAAACAGGTAAGGCACAAAAGGTTATGTATGGTTCCACCATAAGGCATATTTTATGGAAGCAGAGGGTGAGCATGTTAGAGAAATGTCTTTCACTTCCTTTCATTTTTGTGTCTCTAGGTTGTGCATAATTTAAATCTCTTGCTTGGCTAAGCTTTTGTAGAGGAAAATACTGAATAAAGTAGGCAAGAGTTAAAAACCAGAAAGAAGCTCAGGGAATGAATCTAAGGTGTGATTCAAGAACTCAGTATTTGAATTGTCTGTCTGCAGGGGTAGAGGGAATTGAGAACAGGGTCAGAATTCAGATATATTATAGACATCAGAATAAAGTGCTCACATGACATTCTGAGCTACAAGATGTGAAGTGTTGAGCTAATATGACATATGAAAGACAGCCTCATAAGAGGTAATGAAAAGTGTTTACAAGTAACTTACATGACTGTGTTGCACAATCTTGATACTCAAGTTACTACTTTTTATTTTAAAAGAAGAAAAGGGTACAATGCTTTACCCTCCATTTCTTTCCAGTTCATATAGCTTCTCTCCCTTTTCTTTATCACCATGGATATCACGCAAATTTCTGACCAGCCAAATGCAGCAACACTGGCAGAAGTCAGCATGGTGTGTGTATGTTGAAGGGTGGATATTTTTGGTAATTTCTTCTTAACTTGGTCCGTTATGTGGCAGATTCTGTGCTTAGCACTTCATGAGCATTATCTATTTTCATCTTCAAACTATTCCAATGAGATTGGTTCTATGATTATTTTCCTTTTAGAGATGGGGAAATTGGAGTTCTGGAAAGTTAAAAAAAAGGTCACAAAAATCCTAAGCAGAAGACCACAGTTTAAATGATAATTGGTAATTGATCTAGGACCACAGTCTAAATATTCCTTTGTGTTTTGATCTATCCCTGGCATACTATTTGCTACTAACTAAATTAAAGCCCCTGTTATAGCAAGTGTGACTAAGTGAATGCATACTATTTCTATACGTTTTTCCTAGGGCCTCTATGAGGTAGTAGTATATGGTATTTTAATTTAACCACCTGATTCATATCATGTTTCTATGCACTAACTGGATGATCTTAAGTAATTTACTTAACTTTCTTAATGTGTGTGTGTGTTTTTTCTGATTTGTAAAATGGAGATAATAGTAGTCTTCTCTATGAAGCTGGTGTGAGATTATGTACACATTTATATAAAGCACTTAAGATAGTGCTTTACACAGCAAGCACTTCCTAAATATTAGATATAATTTACTAATCTCAATCATTGGGGAAAAAAAAACAACCTCATGCTTGCCAGAATTTATTTTTTTCTTATTTCCTGTTATATTTCATGTAATCCTTTATTCTGTAGAGCATATCACATTGACTTGTGCCTTCCAACTCTGCATGGGATGCTAGGACTATAGAGATAACTACAGCATGGTCCTGAGCTCAGGAGCTTGGACATGTGAAAAAAAGAATTGGAAAAAGAGTATGGTGGCTGCTGTAACAGAGCAATGAACGTAAGACACCATGGTAGCCCGTAATCATTCTACCAGAAGAAGGTTTGACCATGGTTGTAACTATTGACCTCAGTTTTGAAGGAGAAATCCACGAGGTCAAACGGATGTACAAAAGTTATCCCAGACCCTAGTAACAATACAACAGTATTTGTAGAGACATGAGAACAAATGCTTCCTTTTTTTTTTTTTTTCTTTTTTGTGAACAGGTAGAGGATGGACGCAGGGCAAATACAAAGGAGAACAAGGATATGATATTGCAATAGGTGGGAAGTGCAAAAATGTGGAGAAACTTCTATCCCATACTAAGAAGTTGTAGTGAGTTTTTATGCCAGGGAGAGACATGGTGCCCAAAGGTATCTCAGAGCAATAATGGACTGTGACAACATGAATTACGAGGGTGGCAAAGATGCCAATCTTCCCAAAATATATCATCTTCCTGCAATTAAAAATAATTGGATTTATTCTTATTCGAAAGAGGAAAATGTTATTATTCTATCTATGGATAAAGTTAAGTTGTGAATCTCTGTGTATGCTCCTAGGGATTCTCTACAGGGAAGGGGACATTAAGGGAAGAATAATTTTGAAACTGACAAAGAACAAGACTCCTCCAAGGAAGTGTTACAAAATTCATCATTATGGTTACTCAGAGCCAGTCTGTGCAAGTGATAAATTATTCTATCCTTTCTCAATTGCAAGTTATAATAATAACATTCCAACTTTATTCAAATTCTAAAAATTGTTTCTGGGGAGAGTGGTGCACACTACATCCTATGGTTATCCTGTTCTTTATGTCATGATTTTTTAAAATAAATATTCTTAAAAATAAAATTAAGTAGCATAAAAATAAAATGTAATATATTTGAGAAGAGCTACCTGACTTGAAGCTGAAAAATTAATAGAGGGGGATAAAAATTTTCCAGTTTTTACACCTCTAGATTGGCTAAAAAATGTGGTGATGTCTAGGTTGACACATATTTATTGGGTTATGAAATTGACCTAATAACTTGTTTGTTGTATGAATATATGAAGGGAAAATATGAATATATAAAGGATTTTCTACCTACAATATCTTTCTCAGTCTTTCTCTCATCATCACACTTTTCCTATTTCTTGGTTTCTTTTTTTCCCTAAAAAGCAAATAGTTCTTATTAAGCAGAAAAAACTTCATGCTGAGAGTTTGACTTGGCTATGAATTTTGGATCCCTCATTGAACTGATGTGTGATTTTGGAAAATCACTAAAGGTTCCTGGTTTTCTATTTCTTTATCTAAAAAATATAAGTAATATTTATCTCATAAGTTTGCTCTAAAGAAGAAATAAAATAGTATGTTAATATAATTAATTCTCTGCCTGAAATATCAGAAAAATCAAACATTAATTGACCCTGAATATTATCTATGGTTTGCTTAAATATATAATGTTTGCTATAACTATGCATATTGGATGTTTATAATTCATTTATCATGGTCTTGGTCATTAAAATTAATTGAAGAATCTGTATGTGTTTAGTTTTTAAAAAAGGTAATTTCATCACAAGGATCAGATTATGTTTTTCTAATTTCTTGGACTATGAATTCCTTGAGACACAAATATCTTCTAATCCATCTTTAGATCTCAAGGTGAAGCATACTGACCAGACACATAGTAAGTGCAAAATGTATTCTGAATGAATTAAAAGGAAGTTCACATATACTAGAGCCATCATTTGACTTCATTAAATCAAACAGCATCTAAGCTGTTCAATTTAATGATTGAAGAATTGAAAAAAGCTGATTTATTTTTAAGTATATTTCATCACCATACCAAAGTGATACAGTTTAATTGCATCAAGTCTTTCAATAATGTTTTATGAGAAATTCAGTGGAGCTTCATATAGAAGCGCTTCTTTAATCATTGGAAAATTGTGTTTTTGTATGATTTGCTTTGTTTTGTTTTGCATTGTTTTCATCCAAGAGAGCAGCTCTGCTGTCAGCTTTAGCTGAGGTTACATAAGATTCAGCCCTGAGTAGAGATCTGAGACCAACTTTCTGATTCATGGTATAATGAGAAATCAACATATGATGAAATAGACTGAACATGACTCATTTCCAGATAATTTTCAGTTGAAAGTTAATCCTAGAAGTTCCAAAAATGACTCTAGACAGTGACATAGTAAATGGATTCCTGCATGAATATTTTAAAACTATGTCCAAATTGCTCAGTGACATGCACAGAGTCATCCATATACAGAAACTGATTTGTCTTACCTCTACTCAACGAATCCTCTTGACATAGTTCAACAAATATTTTAAGTCACCTACTAAAAGATTCAGCATGTTTTTATTTTCTCACAAAATAAGACATTATCTTGAGATAATTTACTTCTCTCATCTGTGCTTCAGATTTCTTATGAACAAAATGAGGCAGTTAGAATAAACAAATTGTTAGGGTTCTTCTCAGTTGTGTCTTGATAACCTAAAAGTCTGTGATTGTTCTCATTACTTTGATGATGTGGTTTTATTGTTCTATTTTGTTAAACTTTGAATTTTTGTAAGATTATTTCTCTCCTATTTTTATGCCTCCTAATAAGTGCTCAGCTAAGGATGAAGCCTAAAGTCTTAGTAGCTTTCTTAATATATCTGATTTCTTAATATTCAGTCCCTGATTCTTTCTCACATGTCAGTGTCCTGGTTGTATTTCTTGTGTGTTACATAGGTAATAGAAGAGTACCTGAAGTTAGTTGACCACAAGTTAAGCCTTTGGGAATAATTTATAAAGCCAGAGGATATTTACAGATAATCTGGTTCATTGGTTCTCTAACTTTAGTGTGTGCATCGGATATACATAGTGGGTCTGGTTAAAATATAGATTGCTAGACCCCACACCCAAATGTTCTGGTTCAGTATGTCTGAGTGGAAACCAATAATTGCATTAGTAACAAGTATTAGTAACAAGTCCTAAAGTGGTGATGATTATGATGGTGGTCTGGGGTCCACATTTTAAGGACCACTTCTCTCTGTCAATTCCTTTTCTAGAGAGGAGCAATGTTGGTCCGTATTTACACAGCAAATTAGTACCAAAGTATTGTTCTGACATAACACCTAGTCCTGTGTTATCTTCCATTAAATCAATTCTCCTGAAAGTATACTCTGTGGAACATTACTGAGTTGGATTGTACACCCTCAAATAAATAGCAAGCAAGTCTGTTTGCAATGCCATTGCAAACAGGATACCCATCCTTTCCTTTTTAAGTACTATAATTAAAGAAGCTTCTACCAAGTCTTTAATTGCTGATTTTTAAAAAATGTTTCCTTAGGTTATTTCTTTTTTATTGTTTTATAATGCATTCTGCTGATATGTTTCCAATTTGATTTTAATTACCCTTTTTCCGTGCTGATCCCTCTCTCTCAGGTTAAAGCCACAGTCATGAGCTGCTGAAGTTGATCAGTTTCTAACTGAGAAAACTCAATTCTCAACACGATAGTATGTATTTGCCTCCAAGGGCTCTGAAGTCTGGTTAACACATGAAATCATTGTCCACAGGAGGGCTTCAGTTGGCAGAAGGAAAGTCAGAATGGAGAATAGTTTGTTGTTGTTATTGTTTTTAAGATTTTCTGTATCGTATATGGGCCTTAATACCTTCAGTCAAGAAAGGTGGTACATGAAATGAATATCAATCAAAGGGTTGAAAAATGGTTAGTGTGTCATACCAAAAGATAGGATGATTTGAAACAGACGTGGAGCTATGCTGAGACAAATTTTTTTCCTATTTATCCCTTGGTCTGGTCCAAAAAGAAAAACAAATTATAAATGACTCAAAGAAGACTCAACAACTGTTTTAGAATATGCAAATTTGGATGGGGAGAAGAAATGAGCTCTTCATTTTACTAGATAGAAAGGGAAAAAGGAAGCATCCAGGATTTGGTCAAGTCAGGGAAAAAAAAATTCTTGGTACATTTATAAAGGCTGTGCTGGATAATGGAAAACATTTAAATTTTTCTGGCAGATAGACCAATGCACAAAGAAAGATGTTTCTCAAGTTTATTTGCCTATGACCTGAGCAAAATGATGGAATCTCTTGGAATCTCAGTTTTTTTCATCTGTAAAATAAAAGGCGTGAATAACACTTTCTTTGCAGGGTTGTAGTGAGGATGGCTGTTCTTAACCCAGGAAGTCATCTGGCTCTTGTTATCTTAGGTTCAGATCAAAACAGGTCAAAGCAAAGAATGCAGGAGACTAAGCCACTTTATCCTTCAACTTTCTCCCACAGAGATAACCACATCACCTTAATAAGGACAAGCACACACTAAAATGCTAATAGTGGTTTGCTTTATCACTGCACTTTTTTTTAATTGAGTCTAATAATTAATCAAAAGCTGAACATGTTACATATTTTAGAAAAATTATGTCTATTAAGTCAGAACCCCAGGTCACTTTTATTTTTTCCATCCATAATTTGGAATGTCCCAACTGTTAAATAGATGATCTAAAATATCTTAAATATTAGATCAAAGGAAAATGTGGATTGCTCTCTTAGAATTTAATATCTTTAGTGGATTGCATAATTTTTTAAAAATTCATGGTTTAGGTAAATTTTCCTTAAAATTTTTGTTTTCACTCTGTTTCTCTCTTGCCTCTTCCTTTATTCTTCTCTAGTTAATTAGAAGTGTACTGGATAGCAAATAAGAGGAAGTAGCACTGATTGATGGATTTAGCTCCACATAGATGTATCAAAAAACATTTGCTCTTTTCAAAAAGTATGAAGCCTTAACTCTGCTCCTCAGCCCTTGTGTCTGCTGGGGTGCTAGGACATCTGTTTGCTGTCTGAGACCTGCCCACACAGCTCCTCGACTCCAGAATATGAACATCTTTGTTGGCAACTTGGCCTCTTTACACACCCACACACTTCCTCTAAACAGTGCTCTAGGACTAACTAGGAAAGACTATGTGTCTATTTATTTCTAAGATGATTCAAGACTAAATATTGTAGGAAGAAGAGATAGGAATAATGTCCCACTGTAAGAAAAACACAATTGCTAGGAAACCTTCTGAGAGCTTTTAGAATCCGGAACTAAGCTGGCCTTGGACTCAAAATGAAATTTTATAATATAAATTAGATCAAATTAAAACATATGACCTTTTTACTTAGAATTCTGTAGTGATATCCCATTGTATTCAGAAGGAAGCTTAAAATCTTTAGGGTTTATCAATTCCTCTATGACCCAGGATCTGTTGTATTTCAGGTTCACATGTGACCACTTTCCCATGAATACCTGAGCTCCAACTGGCGAGAGTTGCCTGCATTTTCTTATAAAACCATAGCCACTTGCCTCTGAAACTATGCTTCAGTTCTTTAAGACTTGCTCAAGCCTTGCTTACCTGGATTAGGTACCCTTATCTCTCCTGTTTCTTTAATTGTGTGTAACATCACACTGTCATTGTCTTTTTACCTGTAATCCTTTTCCAATAGTATGTGAATTCTGTGTGTCATTCATCTCCATTTCCCCAGAACCTATATATTATTTTGTATATAGAAAATGCTCAATAAATTTTCAAAAGGGAAAAGAAATGCCTTCACTCATTCAGCATATTTCTTTTTTTGGAAAACCACTCTCATCCTTTCTAACATTTTATTTTTGAGATTGCTCCTCCTCTTCCCCTGATATCATTGCTCTAAACTTGAAATCACAGTCAATATTAAAGAATGATATTTTGAAAAGACACAGACAGTACTGAAATCTCATTTTGCCATTAGGTGCTATATTACTGAACAGGCATGCCAAGGACATGCTCAGGCACCAGCAAGATTATTATTCTTTTAAGAAATGATATCTATGATTCAGAAGAAAAAACAGTAAAATTAATTATTTTAGAATTAGAAAATTAGAATATTGCTTGACTTCCTGACCCATATGATATGGTTTTATATTACTTTTATTTTAAATTATATCCAGGACAGAAGAGTGAAAAAACATCATACTAATTTTAACACTTAGGGCTTCCAGAGGACTTAATGCAGTCCTTAGTGCTGCTAATGTATGAGTTTGAACTAATTATTCACTTTTCTATGCCTCAGTTTGATCTTATTTACTAAATTAGTATAATCAAATCTAGTTCTCAGGAGTTTTGTGAAAAGCAAATATTATAAAATAACATGTGTGTGCAAACGTTGAGCAGTTGCTGACATATATTAGATAATTTATAAGTACCACTATGGATTCCTGTCCAGCTCACTTCTACTTTTATTTCTCAAAATTAAAGTTTTAGTCATAAAAATGACTTTCATGTATTATTCAATATTGACTCTGAATTCTCATGTAATGACAAATGAATTTATTAAAGGTGTATTTCAGAAACATTAATAGTGACAATTAAATATCGTGTTTATATATGAATGTTTTTTATGTGCACACATATAGACAATACTCACAATATTGCATTGGGGTTTTTGTAAAGTATATTTTAATCTAAGATGATTGCTTGCTTATTTTGTTTTGATAAATGAAATGGTATAGATAATGAAGCAAAATATATACACTTGACCCTTGAACAATGTAAGGGTTAGGGGTGCCAACCCCTTTGCAGTTGAAAACCTATGTATAAGTTTTGACTTCCCCCAAACTGAATTACTAATAGCCTACTGTTGACCGAAAGCCTTACTGATAACATAAACAGTCGATTAATACATATACGTATGGACTTACCAATAAAGTAAGTTAGACAAAATAAAATGTTATTAAGAATATTATAAGGAAGAGAAAAAATATTTACTAGTTATTAAGTGGAAGTAGATGATCATAAAGGTTTTCATCCTCATCATCTTCATGTTTAGTAGGCCAAGGAGGAGAAATAAGAGGAGCGGCTGGTCTTGCTGTCTCAGGGGTGGCAGAGGCAGAGGAAAACCATGTATAAGTTTCAATATTATTTATTTCTGCTCTGATCTTTATGATTTTTTTTCCTTCTAGTATAATTTGCGTTTGGTTTGTTCTTGCTTTTCTAGTTTCTTGAAGTGCATCACTAGGCTGCTTATTTGAAGTCATTCAATTTTTTTAATGTAGATTTTTATTGATATAAATTTCCCTCTTAGTATTGTTTTTGCTGTATCCCATAGATTCTAGTATATTTTGTTTCCATTTTCATTTGTTTCAAGATTTTTTAAATTATCTTTTTAATTGGTCCATTTACCCTTTGGTTACTGGGGTGGATGTTGTTTAATATCCATGTATTTGTACAGTTTCTAAAGTTCCTACTGTTATTGATGTCTGGTTTTATTCTGTTGTGGTCAGAAAAGATATTTGGTATGATTTCAAATTTTTTAAGTTTGTTGGGACTTGTTTTGGGGCCTAACATATGGTCTGTCCTGGAGAATGTTCCATGTGCTGATGAGAAAAATACATATTCTGCAGAAGTTTGATAAAATGTTCTATAAATGTCTGTCTGGTCCATTTGATCTAGATCACAGGTTAACTCCTATTTTTCTTTGTTGATCTTCTGCCTGGCTGATCTGTTTATTGCTGAAAACGGAGTGTCAAAGTCCCCTACTATTATTGTATTGTAGTCTATCTCTCCCTTTAGATCTATTAATATTTGCTTTATATACTTGGGTTCTCTGGTGTTGGGTGCATCCATATTTACTATTACAACATTCTCTTGTTGAATTGAGACCTTTATCTTATATAATGACCATCTTTGTCTATTTTTACAATTTTTGAGTAAAGTCTATTTTATCTGATATAATTATAGTTACTCTTGTTCTTTTTTGGTTTTCATTTGCATGGAAAATTATTTTCTATCCCTTCACTTTCAGTCTGTTTGTCTTGATGAGTGAAGTGAGTTTCTTGTAGGTAGTATATAGTTGGGTTGAATCTTGTTTTTTATTCCATTCAGCCACTCTATGTATTGTAATTGGAAAATACAGTCTATTTACATTCTATGTTATTATTGAGATGTAAAGACTAACTACTGCCATTTTGTCACTTGTTTTCTAGTTAGTTTGTAACTCCTTTCTTTCTTCCTTTCTTACTCTCTTTCTTTCTAGTTAAGTGATTTTTCTCTGGTAGTGTGTCTTAATCTGTTGCTTTATATTTTTAGTGTATCATTACAAGTTTTTGTTTTGTGGTTACCCAGAGACTTACAAAAAATATTCCCATAATTGTCTTTTATCATAAGTTATTTAAAACTAATACCAACTTAACTTTGGTTGCCAGCAAAGAAGGAAACAAACAAAAAACCGGACATAGTAATTCCCTTCACCTCTTACATTTTGAATTTTTGATATCACAATTTGCATTTTTATATTGACTATCTCTTAACAAAATTTGTAGTTAT
>NW_012149108.1:3669772-3693840 GCF_000956105.1 Propithecus coquereli | reverse complement strand
CTTTCTTTTTTTTTTTTTTTTTTTTTTTTTTTTAAGACAAGTTCTCACTATGTTGTCTAGGCTAGAATGCAGTGCCATCATCATATCTCACTGCCATCTCAAACTCCTGGATCAAGTGATCCTCCTGCTTTAGCTTCCTGTGTAGCTGGGACTACAGGCAAACACCACTGTGCCCAGATAATTTTTCTATTTTTTTGTAAAGATGAGATCTTACTATGTTGCTCAGGCTGGTCTCTAACTCCTGTCCTCTAACTCCTGGCCTCAAGTGATCCTCTCATTTTGGCCTCCCAAAGAGTGGGGATTATAGTCATAAGCCATCATGCCCAGCCTCTGTTTGAGATTTTAAAAATTATATCAATATCTCTGTTAAATTTCTGGATCGATTGTGTTTTCTTGAAGTATGTTGACCTTCCTTAAAACAGCTCTTTTGAGTTCTTTGTCTGAGAGATTATGCATCTTTGTCACTTTAGGGTCAGTCTCTGGCACCTTATTTTGTCTGTCTGGTGAGGTCTTTCTTCCATGAATGTTACTGATACTTATGGACACGGAATGATGTCTGTGCATTGAGGGATTATTATTTATTTTAGTATTTGTGTCTGTATTTGTGACTGTCCTTCTTTGTAGGCCTTCCAGAGATTCTATGAAGATAGGCGGTTGAGTTCTGTGAGCCTATAACCACTGCAGCCATTTTCACACTAGAAACTCTGAGCCAAGACTTGCCATAAATTTCCCAAGCACTTCAAGTTTGATGCAGATTTCAGGCCCAGATGGAGCTGGGGAAGACCCAAGGAGGGTACGGGGGCTGTATGGGAATTATGTCCAGTGAATCTAGTCCAGAAGACTGTCCTTCTTGCACAAATGGGTGTCCCTCCCAGCAGGTCTCTGCATGGGTGGAATGGGTCCCCAACTTCAGTAAGAATTGAGAGTGGACTCCCTCAGATCTGCTGTGGGAAGGAAGCTGGTGGGCCTGACTCATTGGCTCAGATGGAAGTGCATTACCTAGCAGATCCCGGCACAAGCAGGGTAGCTCTCTACTGCAGCAGGAGGGGCTAGACCTGAGACTGGGCCCCCTTGGGATCTTCTGTGGGGTAGAGGCTGGAAAGTCTAATCTCATTGACTCAGAGGGCTATGCATTGCCCAGCAGGCCTCAGCACAGAGTGGGTAGTTCCCTAATTGCTGCAAGAGGTGCTAGAGCTGAGGCTGCACCTCCTCAGGATCTGCTATGGGACACAGGTTGGCAAACCAGTCAGGCAGGCTCAGACTCCTGGGCTGTGAGATATGGACAAATCTCCCTCTGGGTCCTTGTGCATATAGCTCTGAGCTGGGATCTCAGCTAAAGTGGGTAGAGCCAAGTCATGTGGCAATTTTCAGGTTCATGGCTAAGATCAAGGTTATTAGGCAGATGAGCCTTTCCACGATAGTGCTGTTGCATGACTCCTTTTGTACTCTTTGGAAGATGGTATTGTTTATGAGCTTAAGACCAAACAGGGCTGTAGCCAAACCTGTGGGGGACTGAGCCATTTACGGGGCTTGAACCTGGCAGTTAGCTCAATGGATAAACCACCGTGGTGTCAGTCTGCACTCTCAAAAGGACCCTCCTGGGTCCTGAGCTCAACCAGAGTTTCCAAAATTCCTAACTGAACTCTGAAGTTTCCATAGAGAGACTTTTGACTGTATGTAGATGTAGAAGTCTTGTCATTACGAGGATATATGAGCGGCTTACTTCCTATTTTGCCATCTTGATCTTGTTTTTTAGTTATAATACTGAAAGGAATGTTAGAATATTTGTTTTACATTACATATGCCTTATGCTCCATTTTGTGATGTGTCTTATCCTGAAAACACCATGGTTTGAATATTTTTCTGCATCAAAGATTTTGTTTCTATCTATGCTTTTTTTTTTTTGAAGGGAAGATTCCTATACTTTCCATCCTGGCCTTAGTCATCTGCACACATTCACACATGCACATGTGCCCTCTTCTTTTCTGTAAGCCAAAGACTACTGTACATTGAAGAATCAGTTCAATGGGCACATTTTCCATTTAGTTTCTTTTGATTCTTGCAGAGATTAAGTGCCACATTTTAAGGACCTTACTTATAATAGGTATTTACATATTTATTCTTATTCATTTTCATTACATATTTAAAAAGTACAAGCTCTTGATAAATATTTGCTGAATATCCTACATAAGAATTAGTAAATAAAATGACCCACATGAATATCTGAGTTTTATATAGCTCTAATTTTCATTAAATTTCTTTATAATATGTATATAAGTATAAAGATAATATCAATCTTGAATTATCCTTTATATTTTTGATAGAGATATGTTTGACTCTGTAAAAATGACAATCCACATTACCCCCTAGCCACCCAACAAAATCCATAAAACAAAAAGTACGAGCAAATAAAAATCAATAACATTTCCTTATTTCTTTCTGCACCCTGAGAACCTAGGATTGACCAATAGGTGGCCAAAAGTTTTTCTTGAGTAAACAAGCCACATTATCATATAATTCTACTGTATTGAATGATATCCAAAATAATCAAAGAAATTGTCAGTACATCAAGCCTTACATATGGGTTGTTTTCCTTGTAGACACAACCTATGGTGTTTTAGATACAGGTAGCATTGGGCATAATCATTTCTGAAATTAGATCCAATACCACTTAGAGCCATTATTAATTTGAACTTAACAAAATAGGTAACTTACTAAATTAACTGGCTTCCTTTTTAATCAAATCTGTCATTTAACTTTGACTATTAATTGCAATGCATTATAGATTACTTGATAGTTACTAAAGAACCAAACTGGTATATGTACAGGAAAAGCTGGGGTTGAGCTGAATTAGGCATGAGAAAATAGAGATAGGAATTTGCACATAAGGAAAAGTTTACTGTGTGCCAGGTACTATGCTGGTTTTCTTCATTTGTTTTTAACATTTTTAAACAATTTTAAATGCTTCCGTCAATCCTTTGAGGTATTTATTATCTTTCCCTTTAAAGAAACCCCAGGTTTTTCCATAATTTTGAGAGGTGTATATTAATATCTCCAGAAAGAGGGTGGGAAGGAGATTGATGGCCCACTAAATGATGGCATGATAGAAAGGTTTGGGAAAACGAATGACCTGATCAAATTTTTTAAAAAACTATTTTTAGTTATTTTTCATTAAAAAATTAGAAAGATGAGGATGAAAGGGCTTTTCTCCACCCTCACCCCCTTGCAGTATGGATTTATTAATTTAGAATAATTTCTTTAAGAAGACCGAACTTCTCTCTTAAATCCAAAAGCTATTACTAGCAGAGAAAAATAAAAGTCTACCATACGGAACAATATATCACCTGCATTGGGAGAGAAGTGTTTGCATTGTGCTTCAAGGTCTGGTAAATCACCTGCAAATCATTTCACATTAGAAATAATTAAAGCTATTTTCACCTTACTTTTAAAAATAGTCATTCTCTGGATTCCCCCTAGCCTACAGTCACATTTTAACAGGAATCATTAAAAAACCCATCATGCATTTTCAAAATCTGCTATATTTTGTTGTTTTCCCCTTGCTTACATTTATCCTTAAGCATCAAAGCAACTGGATTCTAGTCTAGTTATGCTCAAATTACTTGTAAGATCTTAACCAATCAATGAACCTTTCAGATTCAGTGATAGGAAGTTTGGTCTAATTGAAGTTGTGTCTGTTTTAGCTCTAAGATGTTACGATGTGATTCATTTTCATTCTCTCTTCTCTTTATCCCTCTTCATTCATTCTCTCTCTTATTCTCACTCTTCAATCCCCAGCCAGGCCTTTTCCTTCCCATTCTACTTCCTAACACCTGTACTAGTCTTGTGACTCTGCAAGTCGACCCCTCTGGACTTCAATTTCTCCAGGTTAGATTCCATCTTCTTTGGCCACTGTATAATCATGAAGCTAGATTAATCATTTTGTCCAGCTGGGAAGTCATTGTTAAAGGTTTAGGAGCAAGATGGTCGAGTACATGAGTTTGAGATCAGAGAGAATTGGCCTCAAATTCAGGCTCCTACTCTTCTATCTATGGGACGCTATCAGCCCCCTTCCCATCTCTCTTCTCTATTCTTCTTCAACTTACCAGATCTCTTAAGTAGATATTCATTTCTTTTCCTTTCCCTGTTCTAAAATGTCATCTTTTCTTACCATTCTTCCTTTGTTCAGACTGATCTAGCTGCTGAGGCCATACTCAATTTTTAAAAACACCAATATCTCTTCTATGTCAGAATTTTTATCTTTACTGTCCCCCGGTCTTAGGTGTTCCTGCCACCAGCCCTTGGACAGGGAGGCTCCTTCTCATGCTTCAGATTTCAAGTTAGAATCTTCTCTTTCTTGATAACCCTTTCTAGAAAGTCACACATAGTTACCCAGCCAAATTCCCACTTTTCTTCTATAACGGCAATCTACGACTTCTCAAATAAAAATAATAAATCAATGTGTTTTCCTCTTTGTCTGCCTCTAAATAATGTATAATAAGCTCCATGAGGACAGAAGGTATCCTGTTTTCTACATCCACAATTCTTAACCCAGCACTGAGCACTATTCTTGACACACAGTGGGGATTAACTATCTGTCCAATGAATAAATGAATGAATACATGAGTGAGTTCACCCCTCACACCTGTAAAATGTGGAAAATAACTTTTACCTCATAGTAATTTGAGGATTAAATAAGTTTAACGCTTATAAAACACAGTTATCTGGAATTAGAACTTGTTGGGCTCTCAAAAATGATGGCTGTTATCCAAATAAGATTCAATGGATAAGATCATAATGTGTAACTTCACAGATGTAGTAAAGTGGAAGAGGCACCAATGGGCTAGTATCCTTAAGTAGTTACTCCCATTACATCTGCCATGTTATTTATCATGCAACCTGCAGCTCCTAAGTGCAAGCTTATACTTTTAATTCTAAAAGCAGCAGCTTACAGGTCCAGTGGGGTCCTGGTCAGCTGCTCTGAGGCTCATTCCCGCACACAGAAGACAGCTGTCCCTGGCATGTAAACCTGTTTTCCACAGGTTCCCTTTTCCAGTTAGTTGCTTGTGTCTTCTCTTTCTTATAATACCATACTCTTTCTCTGTAACTTGATTTTTCATTTTGAGCATGGAGTATCTCCTTCCGAGTCTAGGTTTTCTCATCTGTAAATCTGGGGTCATAATAACATTCCTACTTTTTGCCTGCGATTGATGAGAGTTGAAAACTTACTCTATCACATTTATGTGATCCTAGGAAGCATTTTAGCCTCAATGTCTACATGTATACGGTGGAGTAATAAAAATTAGTTCCCATATTTAGTGAAAACAATATAATACAAAGTCTGTGAAATCAAATTTGAAATTGTTAAATATTTTTCCTATTGCATGTACAGGAGGTAGGAGTTCCCAATCCATGGTGGCTACTCTCTCTGTCCTCCTAAAGATATGTATGAGAAGATAACAAATGTATACATTTTATAATTAAATAGCACTTGCAAACCAAAGTCAGTGATATAGAAGAAAACTTACTGGATAAAGGGGGTGTCCATGGGACTTGGGGCATAAGGGGCAGCTTCAGGATGGAGTTACATGGCTTTGAATAAGGAAAAGATAAGCACAAAAGTAAGACCTCTACTTGGAATCTGCCAGGAGATGGATTTTCACTCAGTGGAGACATCAGCCAGTTTTTCTTTTTTTTTTTTTTATCTCTCCTTCCTAGTTCTTTGACACAGAATATGACCTTGATACAGTGAGTTCTTTAACTAGAACTTTCCCATTGCTGAACTAGCATAGAGTAGCCTAATTTTTATCCATATCTCTTTTGAGAATTGGTTAATTAATGTTTGTAAATTAGCTAATTAGCATTACAAGATTTTCTCCTCAAAGGCTCTGTAAAATATTAAGTAGTTTCTGAGGGAAAACACATCAGCCACACTTGTTAAGGAAGTGGGTACATGAAACTCTCCTGAGAAGTCAAACTTGGATATGGGCAGAATGTTATTTTTCTAGCCAAGATATAGCATGGACAAACACTGGAGTGGCCAGGTGTTAGGTTAATGAAAAACATCTTTGTCCTTCTCTAGGACAAACACAGCCAGTTCTTTCCTAACTGAAAATGTGTTTTCAATGACTGTTTATGCCTAGATGTTAGAAAAGATGCCCTCCAATTGACAAACTCTAATAGAAACAGGAAGGGCTTCGATTACAAGTTGCTGAGAAAAACACTGAGATGTGCACTTACAGCATCATCATTTATTTTCAAGATAACCATGGAAACGTGCTCACCTGCAGTCTGTTCCTCTTGCCAGGAATACAGACTATACATGGGAGTGAGGGGTGTTAAGTCAACCACAACCTAGAGTCTCCATATAAAGATAAAAAAAAAAATACAGTTACTGTAAATGATACGTTTCTCATTAACATCGCCATTGAATGAACTTCCAACTTTCTAGCTGAAAACTGGCTTTTTACCTAAACAAATTGAAACTTGCTGCCTTTGTTTGGAAAGGAAGGCCAAACATATCTACCTCTTAATTTGTTGTGAGGATGAAATGACTGCAAGTGCACAAACTGTCTGGGAAACAGAAGATTCACAGTAAGTGTAAGTTTATGACATTCTCCTTTTCTTTGCACCAAGTATGAAACAGACATACAGTAGACCCTCGGTGACTGCTTATGGACTGAGTGGGTCATCTGACTGCCACATAGTTAAATTCAAAGGAGAAAATAATGGTTTCAAATCTGCACAATGCTACAACTGAGTCCATTTCTGGGAAAATTACTATTGTTTGTTTAGCTTGCTTATAGAAGACTTATTTTGAGTGTGTAAGCTGGAGGAAAGGTAGAACTAAACAGCATTTCCTTATTTAGGTTGCAGAATTCCAATATACAGCATTCATTTTATTACATTTTATTTTTAGAGCAAGGGTTATATATATACATATTTATATTCAAAATTTTTTTTACGAAAGAAAGAAAAAAAAGTGTGGCTGTCTCCTTTCAAGAACTCGTAATGTAGGACATAACTTTTAATATAAAAAGCATATTTGCTGTACAGTTGAAAAAGCAAATGCACTATAGGGCTACAGAAGGATTAGTTTTTTTCCCTAGGATTTCATCAGGCAAAGGAACAAGAGAAAGATAGCAAACTGGCTCAGGTGTGCTCACTGATTTACTTACTGTAGAGAAACCCAATCCCTTTATACCAGTGTCAGGGCTGGCTACATTATTTACAGTACCCAGTGCAAAATAAAAGTATAGGGACTGCCTTTCATTCAAAAATATAAAACTTTTAAAAAAATTTCTTGATCTGTCATGATATGTTTTGTGTGTGTGTGTGTGTGTGTGTGTGTGTGTGTGTGTGTGTGTGTATTTCATGCTGTATTCCTTCAGGCATGAGATACTCCTGGGTGCGTGCAGCCACTCACAGCCTGCCCAGCCCTGCCGTGTGAATCTGCATGTACGCATGACCCACTAGCTGGAAGATTCTCCTTTCTACCAGCCAGTTTGGGAAAGTAGAGCCAAGCATCTTCCTTTCCCATGCATCCACCTGCCCTAACCCATGCAGGATAGGCCACACCCAAGACACTGCCTGGTGAACAGCATGGCCAGCCCAAGACAGGGAAGGCAGCCTCATGCCTTAGCCTGAGACCTCACTTATCTCATCTTGACTCTATTCCATGCCTAAGGACCTGCCAGGGCTGCAGGGCAGAATTGGTTACTGGATGGCATGGGGAAGGGCAGGTTGAATGGGACTCAAAGTGGCAGGGAGCAATGAAACAGGCAGTGGAAAACCCATCTCAGGGAGGAAGAAGGGTAGTGAGACTGCCAGAAAAGGGATACCCTTGAGCTAAGTCTCCAAGCTCCTAAAACATGCTCTGTGTCCAATTTGAATTCACTTCCAAAACACAAAGTCAAAGATAATTTATTAAGAATTTCAAGACAGCAACTTCAGAGCATTAAACCCTAAGTGTGAGACCCCTCTGGGTGTGGGGCCCTGTCTGATTGCTCTGGTTGCACATCCATGAGGCCAACCCTGGCCAGTGTGCTGCTCAGGCAAAATATGAGAGAAACATGTACTGCATCTTGCTGAGAGTGAGTTTTATTTCCAGAATGAAATGGCCTTCAGAAAAGTGCTAAGCAAGGATGGGTTGGAGTGAGTCAGAGCTAATCACCAATTCTGATGTCAAAGTTGTAAACTTAACTATTCTAAGGCAGAAATGCTCTGGCTTAGGGGCTGCAAGGGAAGGTGATGGCGCTGAGGCAGGTTCCAGATGAGTGCTGGTTTGGTGACTGCTCTGTTATCACAGGTCTTTACATAGTTGGGTTTGGACATAACACATATCCAAAATGAAAATACACATGAATCAGGATCATGTAAGGATTGGGAATAGCTTTTTGAATCTGTCAGAACTGGGTCCCAACTCTATTTTTCTTGGGCAAGTTGTTGTATATCTCTGAGCTTTAGTTTCTTTTTTGTAAAATGGGAGCAATATATATACCTTGCAGAGTTCTTGTGACAGTTGAAAGGACTAAAATATATGAAAAAATGTCTTACGACATCAGGAAGCTAGTGTGTAGTTGCTAGTAGGTAGTCGCTTTTCTTAATTTTTTTCTGCCTTCTTCCTTAGGACATCTTGCAGCCCTAGGATGCAATTTGGTTATTTAAGAAATCACTGTCAGAAAAATTCAGATGACTAAGAGATCAAAGCATGTAGCTGCTACGTTAGAAAGACTCAAAGAAAACCGAAAGTCACATACTTCATGAAATCCGTGGTATGTGAACACAAAATGAGAAAGCCATAGCATACAAAGACTGTTTCTTTGAGCAGAAGACAGTTCCTACATGCATTTCTCCAAACTTGAAAATTTATTCTCCAGTACAATCAAAGCAAATATTTATAAAGGAATGTTGTTTGTTCAGGGGTAGTAATCCTATAGGAGCTAACTTGGCCGGCATCCTTGGTTTTTGGGGATCATCAAAATTTGGGGTAAAGGAAAGATGCTAGAGATGAGGTATATTTGGGAGTTGCTACTGTCTTGCCTTTTGCTAATTTTGACTTTGAGTAAGTTACTTCACACATCTGAACTTCAGTAACTCACCTAGGAATAAGTACTAAGCAGGGATGTGCATGAGGGAGGGCAATGATGCAATTATATATATATATATATATATATATATGTAATAAAATTAACCCCTTTGTTTTCAGAGCAGAGGTAGCTCCCAGGAAACTGCTACATGGAGGAGTGGGGTGAATCCAATATCTGCTGAGAGACATAATTGTATCATTGCAATGAATATTTGAATACTCTCTACCTTCTACTGGGCTCTATGCATCAAGTTAATTTTCAGAGGATAAAACACATATAGACAAACCAAAACTGATTCTTTTCAGATTTCAAAATACCACACTTAAAGTTTTTGGAAGGAGAAGGGTTTTGATTTATAAAAACTTAGGTTATTCTAGACTCAAGGAGAATTTTTGTATTTTCATAAGATATTTGTTGCTGAATTATATAATTTGTCTATATTAAGTATAAAGCAGATATATAGACTATGAACCATATTTATCTTAAAACCCACATGCAAAACTATTAATGTTTTGACCACATAAATTATTTTTACGTTATTAGCATATTTGAATTATTTAAAGGTCTGGCCCCTCCATTAGGATAAG
Source organism: Propithecus coquereli (assembly GCF_000956105.1). Classification (NCBI taxonomy): domain Eukaryota; kingdom Metazoa; phylum Chordata; class Mammalia; order Primates; family Indriidae; genus Propithecus; species Propithecus coquereli. The sequence continues at coordinate 3,684,167 of NW_012149108.1, read as the reverse complement.
TAATTATGAGTTAACTAATTTCCGTTTAATTTAGACTAAAATACAGAAAACTGCATGATATTGTTTGTATTTTTCTATTTGGTTTTCACTATTTGATACCAGAAAGTCTGATTTGACAAATATATTTTTCAGTTAAGCAATTCTAATCAAAGAGGAAGGATTTAATTTTTTTAAGTACTTTTGAGGAAAAAAATGTTAATCAGAAGTAAAATTCATAAATTTACTGTTATTTTTATCTCATACGGGCATTAAATGACAATTGATCTTTAATCTCCATATAACATAAGGAATGTGTGCACGTGGCTAATTTAGAAAATACGCTAACTTGGAAAAAGGCATCAGGGTTATACCAAAAAAACAGTGCAAGAGGAAACATTAGACTTATCCTATTGGCATGAACACAGTATTGAGTCATTTAGGTGACAAGAAAAATAACCAGACAGAATGATTTAATGAAGACAAGATATCACATAGGAAATGTTATTGAAATAGAACAGGGGAGTGCTATTTATTTGACTTTTAAACAGATCGAAATTTACTGTATTGGATTTAGATCAAGGGCCAGGAGATGGAATTGCAGGTTCCCAAAGATGCTGAGTGAGAGGAAGCAATTTGCAGTTGTTTCCTTGATGCTTGTTTGTTTATTTTTCATTAGGCACAGTGTTTCCTTCTGACTGCTGATGCCAAATACATCAAGAAAATATATGTTGCAGGGATGCACCTTGTATATTTAAGAGCAAGAGCTGAACATTTTTTATCAAATGTATTATATGTTCAGGTAATGAAGTAAGTAATGATGGGTGGAAAAGAAGCTTAATGAAAATTTTATTTTATTGAAATTTTATATATGTTATAATCCTGCCAGTATAAACAAATAAAAAATTAACTATCATAATTCAAAAAAGGAAAAATTGATTTGTATTTTTATTTTTTATTTTGTTAGCTTATTTATATATTTACTTGAATTAATTAGTTATACATTTATGCTCCTTGACAGAATAACAAGCAAAGGAAAACAGTCACCTTGACTGCTCAAATTAAAGCTTTAAAACAAAAACAGAAGTGTTCATTAGCACTAGTAGACTCCATTTGCTCTCATTAACCTAGGTAATTGTTTTCATTTAAAACTCTGTTTATAATAGTCATGGATAATATTTTGTATTTCTGTGGTATCAGTTGTAATGTCTCCTTTTTCATTTTTTTTCTCATTTTTTTTGTTTCAGCATATTATGGGAGTACAAATGTTTAGGTTACATATATTGCCTTTTCCCCACCCAAGTCAGAGCTTCAAGAGTGTCCATCCCCCAGACGGTGCGCACCACACCCATTAGGTGTAAATATACCCATCCCCTCCTCCCCTTCCCACCTGCCCGACACCCGATGAACATTACTACTATATGTGCACTTAAGTATTGGTCAGTTAAGTCAGGTAATATCAATTTGATGGTGAGTACATATGGTGCTTGTTTTTCCATTCTTGTGATACTTCACTTAGTAGAATGGGCTCCAGCTCTATTCAGAATAATACAAGAGGTGCTAGATCACCATTGTTTTTTGTGGCTGAGTAGAAATCCATGGTATACATATACCACATTTTATTAATCCACTAATGTATTGATGGGCACTTGGGTTGTTTCCACATCTTTTAAATTAAAATAATATATTTTAAAAAGAGAAAAAGAAATCTTATACCAATATATTACTATCATAGTAATAATTTACATTACCATGTGTGTTTTCAAGCCCTGACTTCTTCAAATTTTTCAATGAGTGTATCAAAATTGATCTCCTCCAATATTCATGGACAATAGCCAATATCACCAAATCTGTCAATTGTCAATCTGCCTCTGCTTATAGATTATTAGAAAATAGGTGTTATTATTTTTGCTTTTGAAGAGTTTATTTTACATGTATATGTATATATGTAGTCAGAGAGAGACAGAGAAAGAGAGGCAGAAATTCACAACAAATCCCATTTTAAAATAAATTCCAGAAATTTGAATACTGTAGGTTTCTCTGTGACAGATTCCAGAAGTTTTCAAATGCCTTTACAATTGGTAGATTTTAAACAGAAATTAAAACTCCAAGTAGCACATGGAATTAAACTAAACTATTAATAATCCAGTTGCATTTCTATACCTTTATAATCACTGTACTATCATTGTTTATTTTGAACTAACTGTTTAATGTAGAAATATAGAGTAACTGGTAATGATCTTGGATCTCTTTCTCTCTCTATTTTTCTAATTTGTACTATTTACAGAATAATAGCAAGCCTAACCACCTGGCAGAAATTCTGTGAAGACAGAATGAGAGATGAGATGCAAAGATTGTTACAAGAAATCAATAGGCCTAAACACATTTTAGGTATATTATGACTACTGTTAATGCTGTTTCATAACTTCTAAAGAGAAATATAAACAAATTATACCATTAGTTATTATAAATAATATTAAAACAAATACAAAAGCTACCTTCCTGAGAAAGTTTTTTCTTTGCTGATTATACGAGAAGTTTAACTTTAAAAAATACAAGTTGTATATTTAAAACAGAAATGCATTCACTGTGGATTAAAGTACAGGATAATAGAGAATACTAATGATTTTAAAAAGGGCCGTCCACAATCCTCATCTTCCTTCCCTTTCCAGAGAAAACTGTTGTCAACATTTTGATGCAGGGAAATCTTTTATGAGTGATACTAAGTTCTAAGGTCCAAACATAGCACAGACCCCATGGTGATTCTTTTAGAAAAGAGTATGCCTTGATTGTTCATATTCACATCTGTAGTTCAGAGTATCATGTTGATCCTGAAGGCTCTGAGAAATGCCAATGCATCAGTTTCTGAATACTTGATTTGTGTTGTTCAAATCTATGTTGTTACATTTTTTGCTTTTTACCTGTTACTTTCTGCTATATATAAAGTATAGTTTCTCACTGCAATTGTTATTTTTGTACACATTGATGCTATATTTTTGGATAAGCAGATAAATAGAGATTGTTTCTTTGTTCATTATACAGTACTCCTCTTCCTGTTATTCTCTATTTTTTATTTTTATTCTAAATTTCTTTCTGGCTCATGTTGATATTGATATACTAGTTTTCTTTAGTTATTATTTGATTGGTATATATTTTCCTCTTTGGATCTTAACTTTCTCTAAGAATTGAACTAGAGTTACTTTTTACACATTTGGTCTTGGTTTTTTTTTGCCAGCTTTCCATGAACCACTGTTTCTGTTCTATCTGATAAAACACCAGGATTGGTCCCCGCACTCAGAGAATTTGGTTAACCCTTTTCATCTACACAATTATATAAGGACTTCCATCTCCTTTTCTGGTGAGTTAGTACTAACGGTGGCTACTCACTTTCCCCTATTTGATTTGTTCCATGTGTTCCCTACCTTCAATCCCTCCAGCAATTATGACTAAAGTTTTCCTTTGACATAAAAAAAAAGTGTATTCTCTGACATATATGTAGGATGTCTACATTCCTCCATTGTATATTTTTAAGCTTTAAACTTTTACTTGATGTATACTAGGCATTTAATATCTTGTAATTTATGACCAGTTTCACTAAGAAGAGATCTGGCAATATTTAATTCACAGAGAATAATGTCTTGTGTTTTCAAATTTATCTTTGTGGCATTGAAGTCAAACAACAGGTGATGCCTTCAGGAAGTATCCCTCTCCAAAGCCAAAATAATAAGTAAAAGTTAACAAAGTTATTTTGTCACTGTCTTACCTACCATTCTCTAATTTACTCAAAAGGGGCTGGGAGAGGCGGTTCACAACTGTAATCCTAGCTCTCTGAGAGGCCAAGGTGGGAGGATCACTTAAGCTCAGGAGTTCAAGACCAGCCTGAGCAAGAGCGAGACCCTGTCCCTACTGAAAATAGAAAAATTAATTGGACACAGTGGCACAAGCCTGTAGTCTCAGCTACTCAGGAGGCTGAGACAGAAGGATTGCTTGAGCCCAGGAGTTTGAGTTTGCAATGAGCTAGGATGAAACCACTGCACTCTAGCCAGGGTGACAGAGCAAGATTCTGTAAAAATAAATAAATAAATAATAAAGTAGTTATTTTGTCACCATTGTCACTACTGTCTTACCTGCTATTCTTTAATTTACTCAAAAGGAAGGACCATTTTCTATTTGCATTTCCAGTTTCTAACTCAGTATATCATGCATTTGTAGAAGCTCAATAATTATTTGTAGGAGCTCAATAATTATTTGTAGAGCTAAATCAAGGCACTATTAATTTCATTATAAGGCAGGTGTTGTCATTGTCACTCATTACTCAGATGAAGAAACCAGGGCTCATAAATGTTCTTAGATACACTAATATCATGCAGATGAAAATTCACATTTTTTATCTCCTCTGAAAAATATATTGATCCTCTGTAATGTGTCTAGTTCCTCTTAATATTATGTACCATTAACAATTAAACTGATGTTTGTTGAAAGTTTACTAAAGTCAGGGAATGTGCTAAACTCTTTTGGTACCTTTACAGGAAAATATATAACCACTTCATAGATGGCAAAAGTGAACAAACAAGTTAGGTATTTTTAATTAATTAAAAATTAATAAAGCTAGTAATTAAAACGTGAAAGAAAAGTTTTCAAAATCATTTTCTAATGATATTTTACTTTTTTCCCAGAAGAATCAATTCCACCTTAGACTAATGTTTACATTAGACTAGTGTTAATTTATGCTAGACCAATATTTTGCTATGGAATGAAGAACAATCATGTGCTTGCTCCATAAATGAGCAAGAATTAAGTAAATACTATCTATGCAAAGATTCTGCCAGCCTAGAATAAAATTAACTACAAATTGCATTTAATTCCAGTAAAACAAATGTGTAGCATAATAGACAGCTATGGTGGACTTTCATTGTTATTGTTGTTGTTGTGTGTGTATATGTTTACTCAGCATTCCTTCTTCCTTTTTAGTAGTATTACTCCACTAGCTCTGACTGCAGGTACTTGTGGATGGGGCACATGACTCTGACTGGCTAATCAGAGCTTCGTCTCTCTAGCCAGACATTACTGCAGTCATAACATGTAACTTAAACTGGACCAGTCAGTCCTCCACTATATATTTTCTCTGGAAATGCGAAGTGTGTAATAGAAGGCTACTAGTAGATCCAGTCTGAAAGGAGAAATCTTAAGGAGCCATAGAAGGACCTTTTCTGAAAAGGCCAGGCAGAGCACAAAGAGCTGGGAGAGAGAGAAACAAAATTCTGATTATATTATCTGAACCCCTGGATCTATCTAAGTCTAAAGCTAGTTCTACTCTATGGAATTCCTACTTACGCAGTCCACATATTTGCTTTTATCTTAAGATAGTTTGTCCTTTTAAAGTAAAAGACTTCCTCCTGATATTAGTTCTCTTGAGTAATCATCATATCCCAGCTCATGGCACAAGCTTTATGCATATTAGCACAAAACCCCCACAATATTCACAATATTATTTATCTTGAATTTATATATGAAAAAATTTAGGTGACATAAGTCAAATAATTTTCCTGAGTTGACACGATTAGTACTGCAAAATTAGTCCTTCAAAACCTTTTTATCTGACTCGGAAGCCTATTTTCCTAATTGTCTTGTTAGCAATGCAAACTGACTTTATATACTCCTTGACTTCCATGTGTCCCCAACTCTCAACTGCGCTTTAGAATCTGAGACAATTCAGGGAGGGATACGCTGATCCCTTGAAGGTAAGAGACTTTCTCTTTAAAGAGAAATAATTGACATTAGTCAATTATTTTTGCCTAAAAATTACTAATAGGCAAATATGTAACATGCACTGATGGTTTCAAATCATAAGACAGTCTGCACAGTTTAGTATTAGTAAATAATAGTACTTACAAAAGCAATGACATTTTACTGAGGTGATATTATAAAGTAAGAGCAAAAAGGAATTAAAAAATGGTCTTTTTGAAGCTCACGGCACTGGATTTAAATCAGATCCACCACTAAATACTTGTGTGGTCTTTTCAAGCTAATTGAACTCTTTAACAAGATTTACTTTTTTCCCAACTGTGAACAATTTTTTAAGTTGAAAATAAAATTATTGACCTGGCACAGCATAGATTCCAAACAAACATCATTTTTACCCCCTGAGATCTCTATACCCTTTATAAAAATCATTTTATTTAACTATGTTACATATTGTTTACCAATTAAATATTTCCATGATAATTGGTCATCCTATATTCGTGAGACAAGAAAAGGAAACACAAGGAGAAGTTGAAACTAAGTGAACAAACACACTAAAAACTCCATGACTGAAATTCAATATCGGTATGTCCTTCAGATATTATTGACACAGCCTTGCTAGGTCCACATTCACATCTCTATAAATGGTTATTATCTCAGAAGAAACAATTTAATAAGCTGTTTTCAATCTGGAAAATACGAAATGAAACTTCAAAGACTATTTCTAAGAATCTATAAAGGTCAATGCAATAGCAAACACAGGACACTTAAATACTGTGCATAAAATTGCCCTTTAGAAATAAAGAACATAGCCAATTAAATTGCTCCTGGATGTCAACTAAACTTGCATATGGTGATATCAATTGGACTTCGGAGAAACTTTTAAAGAAGTACTACTATTTTCTCACAGGTTAGTTCCAATGGCAGGATCTAAAAAGGCATACTTCAGGACATCAGTTTGCCTTTAATTGATTTTATATTTCTCAAGTCTAGAATATTTGGTTTCCTTATCCTGTGAATTTTAGTGCAAAGGCTCTAGTCTCTGTTGTCCAGTTACTGGTTGATCTATTAAGGATGTATGGGAAGAGATAATTTTTTTGTTTCTTCTATTTTCTGGATGAATATTATGTCAAAAGTGGTAACACAGCTGATGCAAATAATTTGACACCTTTCCAAGTGACAATTCAAGCTCTATCCTTTGTAGCAGTTCATTATTATAAAACGAAATCCAAGCTTACCTTGCTGTGAAGCAAACAGTGTCAATCGAGTTTTTTAACAGCTCTTTCTGTGATATTTACTAAATAGGTAGATTTTCAAATAGGTATAGTCAATATTCTTACTTGCTGTATGTGTGTGTAAATTCTTAAAATTTTTATGTTGCATCAATGCTATGGTTTGGATGTTTGTCCCCTCCAAAGTTCATGCTGAAATGTGATCTTCATTATTGGAGGTGGCACCTAATGGGGGGTGTTTGGGTCATGGCGGGGCGGGTTCCTCAGGAATAGATTAATGCTCTCACTGGGGAGGGAGGGAGGGAGTTCTCTATTAGTTTCTGAGAGCTGGTTGTTAAAGGAGCCTGGCACCTCCCTCCCTCTCTCCTGCTTCCTCTCTTGCCTGTGCTCTCGGTAAGACCAGCTCGCCTTTGCCTTCCACTGTGAGTGGAAGTAGCCTGAGGACCTCACCAGATGCAAACGGAAATCTTGAATTTCCCATCCGTAACAATTGTGAACCAAATAAAACTTTCTTCTTTATAAGTTAACCAGCCTTAGGTATTACTATGTAGCAAGACAGACCAACGACTTGTGGCATCCATTTTGAGCACAGGTTTTTTCATGTCAGATGCAGGGCTCAGTCACCCTTCATGCAGTTTCCAGGTGTACACAACACCCAGGAGGCTCAAGACAGTGGCCAAAATAAGAACTTAGAGGCATCTCTCCCACATAGCTGACTGGGCTCCCTGCTTTTCTTCCACTTCTTTTAAAGGATCCATTCAGGCATTTGTCCAGGAGTTTAAAATGACCCACACCCTATTTCCTTATATATATTTCTGGCAATCACATTCTCTCACTCCTTCTCCCTCACTTTCCATTCTTTATTCCTGCTTCATATGACCCAGGACAGAGGACTGCCCTCCCAACTTACTGTGCACTACTCGCCCAGCATCTGTAAGTAAATATCTTTAAACTTGTTTGCTATCGTGGTGAATTATTGAATTTGCACCTTCCATCTGAAGAATGAGGGATTTCCTCAGGCCTGTTTTTTTCCAGAATGTGGGAAGAACACAAACTCAAGTTCCCAGCACCAGAACAATGGTCAGGCAGCTATAAAGTGGACCGGGTCAGGCCACAGTCACAGGGGTGTTTGCCAGTATGAACAAGTTTTCCATGTAAGTGGCAGACAAATAGGCATTAGGCCATCTGCCAGGTAAAAGAAATATTCTGTGAAAGGACATACCCATGCCCAGCTCCCCTTCATTTCCTGTCGGGGTAGAGTTCCTAGCTCCTCTGCTACTGGAACCCCATTTTAGCCAGAGGTTCCCAAAACAATAAATAAAAAACAAAACAATTGAAAATAACTCATAGTAGGAACTCAAAAATGTTGAACACCAAACTCTAATAAATAATTAACAATAGGTAAACATGTATTATGTTGACTTGATCGATGTTTTCTTTTTTTTAAAGTTTAGGCAAATTTCATTTTATTTTTTAATTTTTTTTATATCAGCATATTATAACCAGTTTATTTGCCCCTTAAAGAATCTTATTAAACCCCCAAGTCCTTTGCTAAGAAAATTCAAATACAGATTTTCACATAACATTTTGCGAATCATCTCAGGAGATATAGATTCTCTATGGATCCATATACACACATTTAAAAAACGATTTTTAAGAAAGTTTAAAGAACTCATACAAAGTTTATAAATCCTCACAGTAATGTTTGCATTTGAATGAATTACATGTTCAATATATGACAAAAGCATCACTGTATATAATTTCCAATTTCTAAATATATGGTGTTAGAGAAACACCATGCTTTTGCAAAATCTATAAAATGTTAACCGAACTGGTAGGAAATTGAACAATCTGGCAAAATGAATCTTATTTCTTATGTCCTTTTTTTCCTCTCTTAAAATGTCTTCTTTTTCTTTCTCTACCTCTGTAAATATACTGTAACAGACGTTGTTATCCACTTCTTTTATTACTTAAATCAGGTACTAACTTAGTGTCACTGTTATAACATCTCCCATTTTTTGATTGGTAGTAAAAAATAAAAAGGAAGCAAAAAGACAAAAAAAACTATACAGTTGAAGGGCATTATTTGGCATTTTTAACCAATATTTCATATCTATTTTTAGACACTTATTCATTAAAAATGAATTCTGAGAACAATTCCTCAGAAGAGCACAAGGGAAGGTTTTGTGCAGAAACATCATTAGAATCCAATGCAAGGAACACTAAAGGACAGCTCTTCATGGAAACAGATATATACAAGTTAAAATGAAATCAATTTTAATTGCTTTATAGTTACAGTTAGTATAGTTGTTAATTCTATGTATAAAATAGGTATTAAAAGCTTAAACAGGACTCAGAAGTTTAAGTCTTATGTAACAATAGAAAGAGCACTGACAATACTTGAATACTTATTGCTCCAGGGACAGAAAAATCTCATAAAATTTAACTTCATCCTTCCAAAAACATGAGATAGTATTATTATCACAAAGAAACTGAGGCTCAGAAAGGATGATTAACGTGTTCCTCACTGACAAAACTAGAAATTAGCAAAGCCAGGATTTGAATCTAGGTATACAGTAGTAAATAGCCCACATTGCCAATACAAAAATGCCTCTTCTATTCTGGTCTGTCTGAGCATGGCACTTTGCAAACTTATACATTAATACTTTCACTAAATCCCACGAGGCATTCATTTCTTAATGTCACCAGTATCTTCTAAGAAATCAAATGAGAAATCCCAAGAGTGATTGACTTTCATCATATCGTCACATGCTCACACGACTGAGAATGGCAGGGTTACTGCAGAAGGTGGAGCGATTCCTGAGGGTTTAGGGCCTACAGCAGGAAGAGGGTTGGGAGTGGGGAATGCCTGTCAGGCATCAACGCTGATTGAAATCACAAATCGCAACTTAGATGTAAGTTTTCTACCCCAAACCTAAATGCTTTACTTTTTATCTTTTTTCTTAAACCTTGTTTTTCAGCTTCAATTCCTTGTTATAAGTGAGGGTATTTTTATTTATAGTCCATGTTTCTTTTTCCCCCCAAGGATTAGTTTTGGAGCTACCACAGAAGAAATCAAATATGTCCCACAAATCTATTTTGATAAAATGTGTTTTCTTGGTCCACATAGTCCAAAGGCCTGCAGAGAACAAAACGCCTATCCTGAGACACATATAGTTTGAACACATAAAATTTTTTCACAGCCACATGAAGCAAGCTGAGCTCTCGTTTACAGAGAAGGGCATTTCCAACGGCTTTTTATGAGATAATTAAAACCCTCTTCATCCCTTAGCCCTCTGTGAGGCTCTATTCGTATCCTTTTCTTGGTGCCTTTGTCTCTTGGGCCTCTACGTCTCTTCCTCTCACCAGGTGAAGCTGGACTTTTCTTAGATGGTGGTGTTCTTTTCTTGGACTACCTGTCCTTGCTGCTTAGAGACCAGGCGATTCTCAGCACCCAGTCTGGCTGCTGAATGCTTTTCTGCCTGCTCTTCACTTTCATCTCTTTTTCATCATGTCAGTCCTCACTGGATGCCTGGGACACTGTCTGTCCAGTGAACATTTCCTGCTGTTCTCAAGCATCAACAAAATTCGGACATATTCTAATTTCTGCCCAACTGTGTTCTTCATGATGCTCATACTGAACAAGTGTGTTTGTCATTTCACCCTGCTTGCTTTCCCCTGACCCTGGCTTTGTAAGTAGGCTTGTAGCATTTTCACTTTGTATAAATTAGAATAGGAGACAGACTGAGATTTAAGATGAGACACTGAATTGTATTTTCTGGGCTTCAGTCATAACTCCATGATGTCTTAGCTATGTGAAATTGTGGATCTTGTTTAAACTCTTTGAGCCTCTGTTTCTCCCATCTCTAAAATGAGGATAATAATACTGTCTACTTCCTAGGGTTTTTGTGAGAATTAAATGAGATAATGCACATAAAATACTTCACCAGCTCAGAGGAGGTTTTTAATAACTGACCTGTTTTTCTAAATATACGAGCTATACCATATACTGAAGACTTCCGTATCCTTTTTCATAGTTACGAATGAAAAGTAGCCCAGACAAATTAAGAATTTTTATTCCTGTTTTAAAAAGAAGAAGTAGGCTCAATAGTAAAGTAATTTGTTTAGAATGGTGTAGCCAGTGTCACCCATTATGTGACCAAGCTAGTACTAAAACCTCCCTCTTTTGGTTCCCTGTTTAATATTCAAAACACCTAATGTTTCCTTTTTGGCAGTCAGCTTTCTTTTGTCTTTTTCAATCTCTGTCATCTGTTCCAAAATGTCACAGAATATTCTGCGTGTAGTAGTTTTCAATAGCTATTTCTTAATTAAATGTGTTGAATGTCTTAAGGAAGAAATGATATTTATTAACTGCATTTTCAGCATAAGCATACTATGGCATGGGAAGTATAAAACAAAACAAAAACAAAACAAAAACAGGTCAGTTTATTTTGTTTTAGCCTGGCCTAAACTGCCTTCGGAAATGTGGGGCTCTGCTGTTTTTCTATATTTATTGCATGATATGTATTACCTTATTCCTCATACTTTAAAAATTTAATTTATTTCTGTCCCCTGCTCCCTGTACACACATACCATGTCCTTTTAAGTCCATGCTGTTCACTTCTCCAGTAATGCTCATTTGTGAAAATCATCATCTGTATCAATTATAAGATCTTTAAGGATGGAGGCTGTGTTTATTCATCTCTAGACTTAACTGCCTAGCCCATGCCCTGGTACCATAGTCACCAAACAATTTAATTCTACCACACATTTTAGTAATTTATTCACTAGTGCATATTCACCACTGACCTTTGTTATATGTATTCCATATGCTTTTCCTATATATTCTTCTTCTTCTTTTTTTTTTTTTTTTTTGATGCAGAGTCTCACTCTGTTGCCTGGGCCAGAGTGCTGTGGTGTCAGCCTAGCTTACAGCAACCTCAAACTCCTGGGCTCAAGCGATCCTTCTGCCTCAGCCTCCCAAGTAGCTGGGACTACAGGCATGCGTCACCACGCCTGGCTAATTTTTTCTATATATTTGTAGTTGTCCAGCTAATTTCTTTCTATTTTTTTTAGTAGAGATGGGGTCTCGCTCTTGCTCAGGCTGGTCTTGAACTCCTGAGCTCAAACGATCCACCCGCCTTGGCCTCCCAGAGTGCTAGGATTACAGGCATGAGCCACCGCACCCGGCCCTATATATTCTTTAATCTTCACATCAGCCGTACCATGGATGGCAGTTTTATGCCCATTTGACAGATGAAGTGACAGGCTCAGGGAGGATATTTAGTTTACCCAAATTATTAGAGACAGAGCTAGAGAATGGGCTCAATAACCCATTTACTTTTATACCAAACTGGACAGGAATCACGTTTTAATATCATTTCACTTTACCTTGCATGTTCAGCTGCTGATATTTGTTGTTGAATGTAATCTATGTAGCATGTGTATATGAGTGTCATATTTGTGATGCTCACAATTTAAGTGCAAATATGAGGATATGACCAACATTTCAACAGTGAATTTATTCAATAGCCAGTTTCTTAAATTTCACAGCCTTTGCACAAACACATCTGAGATATTAGAATGTTGCATACGTTTTATTCTATCGAAAATATATGCCATAGGCTACAAAAAGCTCCGATACTCATTCTCATAGTGTTAATTATGTGTTGATTGTGGGAGTCCTTTTAGCCTACATGCTGGGCCTCTTACTGGGAATTTGAACAGCATGGCTAGAATGAAAAAGTTGGAGTAACAATAACAGTATAATAATGATGGCTTGAGTTTTTATAGTTTTTATATGATAATCTATAAAAGAGAAGAGACCAGGTAGTACTAAAAATAATAGGCTTTGGAAATGAATAGAATTGGTTTTAAGTCTGGAAATCTCACTTCTTGTCTGTGTGACTCTGGAAAAGTTAATCACATCTTATCTCAGTTTATTCACCTATAATGATTGCAAGCTTAAAAATACATGCCATATAGAGTTATGTGATAATTAGAGATAGTACATACAAATTGCTAGTGTATAAATACATATGAGATAATACATATGAATAGCTAGTGTATAAATAGTAAAGGAGCTTGATGAATGTTTAAAACTGATTTTATTCTTTTTAATAATACTATGGTTATTATTAAGGAGTTTTCTATTTATGTGAAATAATTAATTATACTAGCTGAATGGAAGGATTCTATTTTTGTATAAAAATAATTTATGTATATGTTCCATACTCTCAGGTAAGGGTTGTTATCTATATGGGAATACTCCTTCAATTTGAAATTTTTATTAACACTGATATTCAAAAATTTTACTTACATGACTTTGTTAAATCTGTTTTCTGATTTTTATTCATCTGATATTAAGAATTTATTTTTAATGATGACATCCCAGGTATATTAATTACCCTGCAAATAAAATTCTTCAGAGATGAGATCAGATCAATTTTTTTAAATCAAACTAAGTAAAACAATATTAAAAATACTTTGTCTATTTATGTAAAACTCCTGGAGAAGAAAAAATAGCGTAATAACATTCACTTTAAATGTATAAAAAAATTATAGAGTAAAGATTTACAGGAATGTGCATCACTGGAAGGAATCCTAAGAAGAACTTCAAATGGATGTTCTCTCATAAATCACTGAACATTGGTTATCCTTTAAATATAAACTCTCAGACAGAGGTGTAATTATGGTTTGTTTGTGAGAACATAAACAAAATTGGAGATTCTTTGGGAGAATTAACTTACAATTGTCTGGCCAAGTTTGTTTTGGTAGATTTAAGATCTGAACATCTTATTTTCTTTCTGATAAAGTGTATAGACTCTTGTCTTATTTTTTAAAAAAATTTTCATGAGAATTGATATTGGCATTTATGAAAATTTCAAGATTCAGGTTGATTCAGCATTTCTTGTTAAAATATGCTTCCAAGATTGCAAACATATAATATAAATAAATGAGTAAGGAAATAATGCTTGTTTTCTTTCTTTAACATGTGAATACTCATCCATTTATTTTTTATTTTTATTGGTTTTTTTATTTCAAAATATTAAGGGTGTACAAATATTTTTGTTACATGGATACTTTGTATAAGGCTTAAGTCAGGGCTTATAGTGTGCCCATCACCAGACTAGCGTTCATTGTACCCAAAAGGTAAGTTCTTATACCTCACCTCCTCCCATCCTCCCCCCTTCTTGGTTTCCAATATCCTTTACATTTATTTTTTCCTCTGTGTGCCCATTCGTTAGATCCCAATTACTAGAGAGTACCTGTGGTGTTTGTTTTTCCATTCCTAAGATGCTTTACTACGATAATGGTCTCCAATTCCTTCCAAGTTGCTTCAAAAGGCATTATTTCATTCCTTTTTGTAGCTGAGTAGTACTCCATGATATATACATACATACATATATATATATATATACACACACACACACACACACACACAC